>NC_135719.1:137337033-137645696 GCF_964656455.1 Halichoerus grypus
ACCAAAATCAAGAGTTAGATGCTTAACTGACTAAGCCACCAAGGTGCCCCGCTAGGTGGTTTCTAAGAGCACCTTTACCTTTAAATTCCTCAAAAGACACAAACTATTCAAGTTCCCTCAAGAAGAAATAGATAATCTAAATAGGCCTATATCTATTAAAGAATCTACCTATTACTACAATTCGAATGAGAGGTGTCCAGTAGAGGTCCAGTGGGAGGTGTCCCAGCTTCCTTTAGAGAGAGGACTTCAAGCTGAAGGATCCAGACTACCCTTCGAGACCCTCATGAAATACTTGTGATCAGAGGTAGGGAGAAGGAACATCATAAAGAGAGGTAATTACTACGAATTAGGTGCCCACTGCTTGTAATCTTTACAACTCTACAAATTAACTGTCATGATTCCCATTTTCCCGGTGATAACCTCAGAGGGGTTACATATCATGCCCAAGGTCACCTAGATAGTAAAACGCAGAGCTGGGGGGAGGGGCGCCTGGAGGGCTCAGTCGGTTGAGTGGCTGACTTTTGATTTTGGCTCAGGTCATGATCTCAGGGTCCTGAGATTGAGCCCCAAGTCAGGCTCCATGCTCAGTGGGGAATCTGCTTGAGGTTCTCTCTCTCCCTTTCCCTCTGCCCCTCCCCCTGCTCTCTCAAGACATGAGGGTACAAATGGTTCACACACGATGAGAGGTCTCCCATCAGAACATGTCCTGATATTTCCATGAGTTCTATAGGTCACAAAGTGCCTTTATGATCTTCTCTGACACTCTCAGCAACCCTGTGGGCCTGGCCGTCCAGCAATTCAGATCCCCATCTTACAGATGAGAAACAGAAAGTTCAGAGACATAAAATGGTCCCCCCACAGCCACACAGCTGGTAAGAGACTGAAAGAGGACTTAAATACGTCTATTCCCCACTATACCAGTACATTTCCACTTTCCCAACCATGCAGCCTGCTAAGAATGTAGACACTAACTGGAAGGCAAAGCAGAATGTATTCAACTTCCCAGGCTAGGGAGTCCTGTGATTGGAAATGGTCACCTCAAACACCACTGAGCACGTCTTAGTTCCGTTACAGTGAATAAGCATGCACGATGTTCATTCATTCGAAAGGAAGTGGGAGAAAATCCCAAATGACTCTGACAGAAACGGGATGCAGTACATCCCCTCCATGCTGACCTGCCAGGCTTACAGGGAGCTTATTTTGGTTTAATAGCCCCCGATAGGATGTCAATCGGAAAAAAATTTCTCAGGAACTTCCATCGAAAAGAACACGATTTCTCATGACTGCACTGTGTTCTTGATTTCCCAGGACAAGACTCCTTAGTTTCATGTCCTTGAAGCTCTTTAGCCAGTAGCTTTTCCAGGTGCACAATGACAGTCACTAACAGGGGCTGGCAAGATGGCAGAGCTGAGAAAGTCACCCCAAGAGGTCCCCAGTGAGCATGACATTGAGGCTGGAGCCTTCTGGTTTGTTCTCTTTAAAATAGCCACGTGGATCTTGCAACTAACCCCCAAGCATATCTGTATTTGTTTTAATATAAAAATAACATATCCCTCACATTTTCACACAAAGCAGCTGTTCCAGGGCGAAGGTCTATAATTTAGCCTGAGGCTTCTCCAGCGGTACCCACACTATCCTTCTATTTTCTCAGCTTGAGGCAGAAGAATTAAGTGGGTGGAGACTGCCCTGTTTAGTGCCTCCCTCCCCTCCCCCTCCCCCTCTGGCTCACCCAGCCTCCTTTCCTGCTGCTCAGGTCTCGGAGTTCTGCCCTACCCTGCCCAGCGGCATCTCCTGTTCTAGACTTTTGTACCCCTTCCCCAATATTTGCCAGTTCTGTCTTCTTGCCTCAAGATGATGCTAAAATTGCTCTTAACATTGGCCGCTTGATGCGTTTCTCTCTCCTAAGTAAAATACTTGTAATTTTTACATGGGACTTCAGGCATCATGGCAGAATGATATGAGAGACATTTGGGGGCTGGAGGAGCCCCACGGCATCCCTAAGCTCACACCATGAAAGCAGCCACCTTGCAGGGGCACTGCTCTTGCAGATCCCCAGCCTGGGAGGGCGGCTGGTGACGTTAGCACAGCAAAGAGCCAGAAAGCTTTAGGTTCTATCTATTCAAATAGCTTTTCTGGGCTTTCACCATGGTATTGCTTGGAGCTGTACTCAGTGCAGTTTAATTTTCAAATGGGATACAGGGATAGGACAACGATGACAGCAGGATTCAAAGAAAGGTTGACCTAAGCCCATGTTTCTAGGAGACCAGAAAATGGTGGCTCTACTTGGGTTTATCCTTCAGGTGAACCATTGCTCATTGAGATTTGAATCTGTTTCTCGTATATCCTGTTAAAAAAAATCTCAGGGCCTACTCTCCCATGAATAAAAGTGTTAATTACATTTTCAAAGCTGTAAACTCAACGCAATGTGTTTGGAAGGGGGTAGGAGGATGAATAAGTGTTTGGAGACACTTTCTGGGCTGGCTTTGCTCGCACATCCATTTCTGCCCACATGGTGCCACACAGATTACACCTTTGGGGTTCTGCAGGGTATTTTCTTGGTGTGTGTGTGTGTGTGTGTGTGTGTGTGTGTGTGTGTGTGTAGGTATAGGTGTATATATGGTGGAGGGGATCATATTCTTTTTTTTTTTTTTAATTGCAAGTTAATCTGAAGATCCTAGAAGTTACTATGTAGATACCATTTGGGAAATCAAAGTCTAATATTTGTTTTTTTTTTTACAAAAAGATTTTATTTATTTATTTATTTATTTATTTGAGAGAGAGGGAGGACACACGTGTGTGCATGAGTTGGGGGAGGGGCAGAGGGACAAGCAGACTCCCCACTCACTGAGGATCCCAGGACCCTGAGGTCATGACCTGAGCAGAAGTGAGATGCTTAACTGACTGAGCCACCTAGGTGCCCCATTCTAGTAGTTTTAAATACAGAAACAATCTTTATAGCCTCATATTAGCTGCCTCAATCTATCACATTGAATAAACATATTTTTATGGTGCCAGCAGAGCCCATGATGTCCCTTGGAAGTATCTGCTCCTTATCTGCAGACATGCTTTAAACAACACGTCCCTGTTCCCACCCCTCTGTCATAGCCAGTGGGAGTGAGTAGCAAATTCCTTGACCAGGAGCACTAGTCTGGTTCTCCCACATGCTGTTGGTGCTAGATCTGAAAGGCAGCGAGGAGTTGAGGTGGCCCTGGAGGAGAGCCAGAAAATATTCCTTTTCTTTCTTTCTTTTTAAAGATTTTATCCATTCATTTGAGAGAGAGAGAGAGAGAGAGAGAACACGCCGGAGCAGAGGGAGAGGGAGAATCACGCTCCCTGCCGAGCAGGGAACATGACATGGGGCTTGATCCCAGGCCCCTGCGATCATGACCTGAGCCCAAGGCAGACGCTTAACTGACTGAGCCACCCAGGCACCCAGAGAATATTCCTTTTAGCGTCTCTCTACTGATTTGGAAGTTTTACAAGCTCTTTCTGTGTCTTTTTAGTAGTTCTTCTTCTTTTTTTAATATTTATTCATTTATTTTAGAGAGAGAGTGCATGTGCACGTGAGCATGGGGAAGGGCAGAGAGAGAAGGAGACAAGCAGACTCACCCCACCCCCCACAGGGATTGATCCCAAGACCCCGAAATCATGACCTGAGCCAAAACCAAGAGCTGGATGTTCAACCGACTGTGCCACCCAGGCGCCTCCATAGTTATTCTTAATATTAAAAGGCATCCTCAACTTAAGCCTCTATTTAATATTTCCAGTCTTTTCCTATGTATATCAAACCCCTCCAATCTGACACGGTAACATTAGCTCAGTGCTCTACTTCATCTTCTCCTTCCTTCTCCCTCACTCCCCTTCCCATAATGGTCCAAGCCTTTGTTGACCTACAATGTCATGGCACAAAATCCAGAACCATGTTATCTTATCTTAATATACTTTTATTTGGGGGAATCCCACATTGCAGGAAGAAGTCCCAAATCAAGCTATCAGCAAGGTTCTGCTGCCTCTGAAAGCTTCTTCCTCGGTGGCCAGCAATCCTTGGCATTCCTTGGTTTGTCGCTGCATCCAGATTTCACCTTTACTATCACATGGCCTCCTTCCCTGTGTGTCTGCATGTGTCCACTCTCCTCTTATAAGGACATCAGTTATTGGATTTAGATTCCACTTTAATATGACCTCATCTTAACTAATTACATCTGCAAAGGCCCTATTTCCACATAAGCCATATTCTGAGGTTCTGGGTGGACATGAATATTTGGAAGACGCTAGTCAACCCACTACAGGGGATCATGTGTACAGGGTTGAATGGTCTCATTCTCTGAATGAAATCTGTCCTTTCCCATCACCTTTACTGGGGCCAGCCCTCTCTGAAAGAGGATGTTCGGGTCATCTTGGGAACAAAAGTCTTGCTGGATTGTGTAGGTAGAACGCTGCTCTGGGCACAGTGGGTCAGGATGGGGAAGTGCTCTTATAAAAGAGAGACTGAAGTTCCCTTCTGCAAATTGGAAAAGCATGGGCTGCACGCCCCGCAGGGCCTGGAAAAATAAACCACATCCTCCCCCTCTTTTTTGTGTCCTTGATAAAGGGCTCTGACTCAGAGGAAAAATACACAGGCTGCCAGGGGCCATGTTTACACTGAAGTCCACACGGGAGTAACAGAAGCCTGCTGGGAGGAATTAGGGCTGTTATGTATGTGGCAGAATCAGTGTGAACAGTGGCCCATGCCTTTGTCTGTGCTGAACACGTGGGCTCAGAGTTCTGGGCCATGGCTGGCACGTGAAGGGACATTAGCAGGCAGTGAGAAAAGGTCTGTCTTGGGAAGAATATTTATTTATTTATTTATTTATTTATTTAAGTGTGCACGTGCACGTGTGCGGGGGCAGGGGAGGGGCAGAAGGAGAGGGAGAGAGAGAATCTTTTTTTTTTTTTTTAAAGATTTTATTTATTTGACAGAGAGAGAGATAGCGAGAGCAGGAACACAAGCAGGGGGAGTGGGAGAGGGAGAAGCAGGCTTCCCACTGAGCAGGGAGCCCGATGTGGGACTCGATCCCGGGACCCCGGGATCATGACCTGAGCCGAAGGCAGACGCTTAACGACTGAGCCACCCAGGCACCCGGGAGAGAGAGAATCTTAAGCAGACTCCTGCAGAGCGCGGTGCCCCATGCCGGGCTGGATCTCACAACCCAGAGATCATGACCTGAGCTGAAATCAAGAGTCGGATGTTTAACCGACTGAGCTGCCCAGGAGCCCCTGTCTTGGGAAGAATATGTAGATGGCAGCTATTTATTTATTCAACAAACCCTTACTGAAGTCCCATTATGTACCAGGCACTGTCTTATACTGTGTCTCTTTTTCAGTATAACTCAAAGACTATGTAGAGGCATATTTCCTATGGTTAAATCCTCAAAATGTGTGGAAAAGCTCATGTGAAGATGACACAGCTTTGCTTCAAGCGGTGTTAACTAAAGCACAGGATGTTGATATAAAATAACTAGGCATTGGGCTCAGAGTTAAATGGGAAATGTCAGAGTTTGTATGAGGCTCAAAGAGTCGGATGAAATCAACATGAAGTACAGAGCAGATGACACTGAAATCTACTAACCTAAGATGATCCCTTAGCCAGGGTTGCATTAGGTGCTGTGGAAAAGCCTAGAAAAAAGAAACAGTGAACTTTATCATATATTCAGGAAAATGTGTTGCTTTTTGGGTTTATGTAAACGGAATTGCTAAAAGGAAAAAAGTTTTAACATCTTCCACTGAAACAGCTTTGCTCATATACCTTAACAATGTGCTTCTCAGCTGGATAATTTTTCTTTCTTTTTTTTTTTTTTTTAATGCTTCCATTTACAATTGCTTCAAATATTTTAAAAAAGATTTTATTTATTTATTTGACAGAGAGAGAGAGTACATGTGGGGAGGGGCAGAGGGGGAGGGAGAGGGACAAGCAGACCCCACAAGCAGCCTGATGCGGGGCTCCACTTCAGGGCCCTGAGATCACGATCTGAGCCGAAACCAAGAGTCAGACGCCCAACCGACTGAGCACCCCAGGCGCCCCTGGATTATTTCTTTTATCTCAAAAGTGTGAATTTCGATACAGGCTCTGGATGCTCGTGGAGGCCCAGGGATTTCTTTCTCTTTATGGGCACCTAATCCATGTAATCATTCATTCACGCATGTTTTTGGAGTGACTACCAGGGGCCAGGGACTAGCTGCTCATGGAGTCATAGCATTTTGCAGCCAGAAGACCTTGCACAAAGTGTTTAGTCCCTCCCCTTTATGTCTCAGAGAAGGACATTGCTCACAATGTTGAAAGGCCTGCCTCAAAACCACCATCGCCCGGGGGACCAGGTCTGCTGAGCCATCTTGAATGCTTTCTTTTTTTTTTTTTTAAGATTTTATTTATTTGAGAGAGAGAGAATGAGAGCATGAGGTGGAGGGGCAGAGGGAGAGGGAGAAGCAGGCTTCCCGCGAAGCAGGGAGCCCGATGAGGGGCTCGATCCCAGGACCCTGAGATCATGACCTGAGCCGAAGGCAGATGCTTAACTGACTGAACCACCCCGGTGCCCCCATGTTGAACGCTTTTTGTGCAAGGCCATTGTTATGGACTGAATGTTTGTTCTCCCCCCCAAATTCGTATGTGGAAGCCCTAACCACCCAATATGATGGTATCTGGAGGTGGGGCATTTGGGAGGTGACTAGGTTAAATGAGGTCATGAGGATGGAACCCCCATAATGGGATTAGTGCCCTTATAGGAAGAGCAAGAGACACTAACACACACTCTCTCTCAGCCATGTGAGCACACAGTGTGAAGGCATGCTTACGTGCCAGGAGGAGGGCCCTCGCCATTAATGGAATCTGCCGGCACCTTAATTTTGGACTTCCCAACCTCAAGAACTGTAGGAAATAAATACCCATTCTTTAAGCCACCTAGTGTATGTATTTCGTTATAGCAGCAGAGCTAATCTTGCCTTATTATCCCCTACTTTTTTTTTTTTTCTAAAGTCCTGGTATCAGCTTGTTTTTCTATTACTTCAAACAACTCCCTCCATCTGACCCCATTCTCTAAAGCAAACCAAACAAGAAAGCAAAACAGGGTTTGAAATGTACTTGTAGAAGTCAAATCCAAATACTGAAAAATGAAGCAACAAACAAAGTCTAAATGACAAAGATAGTGGACCCATTTCAAATTATTATCAGCATGGTAAAACCCAGAACAATGCAAGAATTCAGGTGGTGCTGAGAATTTTGCCCAGGTGTGACAATCAAAATCTGTGAGTGTAAATAATAGGAATGGAGCATCTCTTAGGGCTTTTCCAACCTAAAATTCTATGATCCAATTTTTTCTTTTCTTTTTAAAACCAGTAATTTTGTCTATATGATATAACTGACCCACAGGTTGCTCTTTTTCAAGGGATAATTAGCAACAGGTTTAATTAAATTCCAACAATTAATTCAATTCCATCCACTACTCTGCAGCCCAATATACCATATACGTAATGATTTTATGTCTTTCACCCAAGATACACATGTATGTATGTACCCTTACGGCAAAGTAACAAAAGTTTCCATAAAACCTATATGACTTCTTATTACAGCAGCTCTGGAGATGTCAAGAGAGAAAATCCATTTTTTATGCAATCTCAGCATCTCAAGGAGATTGGGCTTTCTTTTCACACAAGAATGGGAATCTTCTCTCCCAAATCATTATTACAAGGTTTTTGCAAAAGTAATGTCTATTTTAATATGAGCCCGTCCGGAATTAACTTTGTCTGCCTGTGCCTATGTTTGATATTCAGGGTGTAGTAATTTCGTATCAGGTACTCATAAGCATTCCAGATATGTAACTAGCTCAAGAGCACCCAGTTAAGTAGCAGACCCTAGTGCAGCCACATTTTCCTACCCCAAGTCAGCTGAGACTCACTGGCACATCACCGAACCTGTACTCATACACTTCCTATAAGAGCTTAACCTTACTCGTGGGGAAAGCTTCTGGCTGCGCTGTGTTTCTTATAGTGTGGTGTGAAGCCCATCTGAATGAGAATCTCCCTGGGGAGGGTGTGCTTTTTAAAAACCATATGAGACTCCTGACTCTGGGAAACAAACTGAAGGTGGCAGAAAGGGAGGTGGGTAGGGGGATGGGGTAAATGGGTGATGGGCACTAAAGAGGGCACGTGATGTGATGAGCACTGGGTGTTATACACAACTAATGAATCATTGAACATTTTATCAAAAACTAAAGATATACTAAACATTGGCTAATTGAATTTAAATTTTAAAAAATTAAAAAAAACCCCGCGATTCCTAGGCCCTATATCCATCTCTACTGAATCAGGTCCTGGGGAAGGTCCCAGGCATAAACATTGTAGGCATGCTCTGTGGTTGATGCTGAGGCTTATTAAGGTGTTAGGACTGTTTTTAGAAGGGACATTGATTCGTAGCAGGGTGATCACCATAGCAACCTAGGAACCCATCACCTGAACTGTATTCCATATGATTTCATGTTTACTGTCTTCTACTTTAAATGATAGATCAGAGAGAAATAAAACCCACAAGGATCTGGGCAAGTCATCATTTATTCATTAACACAAGTCCATGTCCAGAAACAGCCTGACATGACAACTTCTCTAACCAGACAACAGAATGACAGGGTCGTGGATCCCCTTCAACAGACCAGAGATGTGCTTGCTCTTATTGTGGCCTCTTCGGGGACACATCGTCATTCTGCCAGCTTTCCAACGTGCGACATGGCAGGGTGACCCCCGAGGGAACTGCTGTGTGCTCATTCTATCCCAATCCCTCACCTCATCAAGTGCAAGGATCCATGAATCAGACCACAAATCAGAGATGGAAATAAAAAGACATTCAGAATAATTTTAGGAAGAGACAGGACGGGCCACTTTTAGAACTCCAGTACCAAAACACAAGAAAGGATGAGAAAGAGAGCGAGAGGATGAATTTTCCATCTTCCATTTTCTGAGCTTGGGTGCAACAATTCACTCCCCATAAAGCAGTTTGAATAAAGCTCAGGTGATGGGTCTTCAGTTGCCATGGCAATTACTCGGCTGTGTGCAGCCACCTAATGCTTCTCTAATTTCCCTGCAGAAATGCACCCAAGGTCAGCAGAGAAAACACAGGGCCTGTCCCAGACTCCCGGGGACAAAGTTGGACTCTGCCTGGCACGTGACCAAACTGTCTTTGAAATCCATTCCATTCCTTGAAATATTAGTAATCATTTTGACATGACATAAAACGAGGCAGGTTGGAGCTTTGGCTTGCAGGAAATAGAATTTTATTTTTACAGAACTCAAATTTCCATCTTTATCCCAATGGGGTGGCGGGAAAATCCAATCAGTCTTTAGGGATCACTGCACTTTCTCGGGGTTATGTGAAGGTGTCGGTGGGGGGCGATTACAGACGACCCGTGTGGGGAGGGGACATCTGGGCACAAAGGCTGCTGCTGAGACCTCTCTCCTCCTGTCCGCGGGGCTGTCCTCAGTCCTGCACCTCTCTCTGCTGCTCCAGCCCCCCCGGGTATGTACCTCTCGGAGAGGCTGTTTTTCATCCCCTCTGCACAGATGCAGCACTGGGCATCCCCCATCAGCGGTCTTGAGGTTTCCCTGAGACTCTGCCCATGAGGCAAAATGAAGGGTTCACTCTCTAGAACTCACCAAACTCAGCTTTCATCAGTTTCCTTCAATCCCCTCAGATGTTTTTCTAGTATGTGGGTAGGGAAGAATCCTTCCCCCTTTCAAGTTTCTCCCATGCATTTTGTCTACACCCTATCCTTTCTCTTGCCCGTGGGCTTAGAGTTTTAGAAACTCGGGAAGACTGTTTTCTGCCTAGCTGTACTTCGCCCCTGAGACATTTAGTCAATAAATGTTTATTGAGCATCCAGTAAATGCTAAGTACTGATCTAGGCTATGGAGACGTAGTAGTGGGAAAAATACGTGAAAATCCTTGTGATTATGGGGCTTAGGTTCTAGCAGGGGAGACAGACAATAGTCAATAAATGTAGCAACAAAGGAGAAGTGTGGAAGGGAAGCAGCAAGTTGCAATTTTAAATAGAGAGGATGGGGTAGGCCTTGTGGAGGAGGTGACATTTGAGCACAGACTTTGGGAAGCTTGAGGGAGTCAGCTAAGTGGGTGTCCTAGGGAAGAGTGTTCCAGGCAGAGGGAACAGCTCAGGCGAAGACCTTAAGACAGGAACATGCTCGGTGTTGTTCAAGGGCAGCAAGCAGACCAGTCTGGCTGAAGTGAGTGAGGGGAAGAGTAGCGCAAGGTGAGGCCAAAGATGCGTGTGCACGTGTGTAGGAGAGTGGAGGCGGATGATGGCACATCATAGGGTCTTGTACAAGCCACTGCAAGGGCTTTTCTGCGTGGGGCGGGGGCGGGGAGGCATCATTGCAGAGTTCTGCTTAGGAACATAATTAGGACTTCGGTTTTAAAAGGATCACTCTAGCTGCTGTGACGAGAACAGACCCTAAAGAGGGAAAATAAGGAGACAGAAAGCCATTGCAGAGACCCCAGGTGTGAGATGGCGCTGGAGGAGATGAGAAGTGGTCGGATTCTGGGGTTCCGACCCTCCTCCACCTCCGCCTCCACCAGATTTTTTTATCATGGTCTCTAAGTTTCTTCTTTTTCCCCACGGCTGGGCGGTCGGCACAAAGCGGTGTTTTATAGATAACATGTGATCGGTCTTCCCGCAGCTTTGCTTCCTGACAAGCAGAACGCCCTTCAGGGATCACGCAGGCTGTCCTTTGTACCATAGCCCTTCCTGGTAACATGAGTCATTTTCAAAAATGCTGTCTAGAAACTTGATTTGCAGATGACCTCACCATATGAGTCCTATGATCTACATTTCTTTAAATCCAGGAGGATATGTCCTATTACATGCTGTATCAATTAAGCAGTTCTTTCAATAAAATAGTTTGACTTCCATGTTCTGTAGCAATTGTCTCTCTCAACTGCTATATAACAGCCCAACTATTATCTCTGAGGGCCTCCTATGACTTTCGAACCAAATCTCAGCTATTTGCTGGGCATATATCGGTGTCCGTCCTATGCATGACTTGGGAGATTGTTCCTCTGGTTTAAACCACAGGAATATCGGGGGTAGTGGGGCAGGAGGGACTGGCATCTTACTATTACTTCAGCGCTTTTTGGTAACATTCATTCAGAATGTAGCGGTTTCTGCTTGGGAGCCAGTTAAAATGCAGTTGCGGGGCGTCTGGGTGGCTCAGTCATTTGAGCGTCTGACTCTTGATCCTGGCTCAGGTCATGATCTCAGGGTCCTGAGATCGAGCCCGGTGCTGGGCTCTGTGCTCAGCAGAGTCTGCTTGAGATTCTCTCTCTCCCTCTCCCTCTGCCCTTCCCCCACCCCCGCACCCTGTACTCTGTCTCTGTAGAAGAAAGCTTATCTGTCTGTCTTCACTACTTCAAAATCCTCAAGTAACAATCCAAATATCTTGGTTTCATTCATTTGTTTTTGTTCTGGGTCTCCTTTCCTAAGTCTCTTCAGTTTATTAGGTGTTGAGCCAGTCAGGGTTCCTGGCTGTGAACAATAGAAATCAAGCCTGGCTAACTCGAGTGAGGGTGAGTCACAAGGATGTGAGATGCAGCCTGGAAATGATGAGATGGCTGGAGAACCAACCTGGAAGGACAGGCAGGGGCTGGCGGGGAAAGGGACGGTCAAGGCCACTGCGATACACCGGATTTTTGTGTTCCCTCCAAATTCATATGTTGAATGCCAGTGTGATGGTATGAGGATGTGGGGTATGCGGGAGGTAACTAGTTCATGAGAATGGGGACCTCATGAATCAGATTAGCGCCCTTATAAGAGACCCCCTAGAGCTCTGTAGCTCTCTTCCCACCATGTGAGAATACAGCCAGGACACAGCAGTCTGCAGTCGAGAAGAGGGCTCTCACCGAAACCCAACCATTTCCTTGGACCCCCACAGCCAATCTATCACCAAGTTCTACTGAGTCTTTAAAATGTCTCTTGGCTCCTTATTGGTCATTGTTAATTATGCCATCTTTGTCGACACCCTAGTGACATACTGCCTGAGATCCGTAAAACTCTTAAGTATTCTCCTTGAGTCTAGTTCCTCCCTGCCCCAATGCATCCACGCCACCCGATACAGCGTTTGCCAAACCCAGATAACCACCTGGCTTTCTTAAAAAGTCCGCAGCAGACCCAAACAAGGTCTTTAGCCTGCTGTTAAGTGCCTCTCTCTCCCTCATCTTCATCCCTGCAGCTTTAGTCTGCACACGTCGTGCTCCCATCTCAGTATACTTCCACCTGTGGTTAGAACCTTGCAATCACCCCCTCGCTCCCTGCAGGAATGAATTCCCCTCTGCGGCACAGCACGCGGGGGCTCCTCGCCTGCGCCTGCCTATGGTTGGCCTCTCCCGCGTAGTCCCAAGCTGTTTTTATTCCTCAGTGCCTCTTCTGTTCTCTCAGACTAGGATGCCTGCCCATATTGTTCTTCTTTACAAACTCTTATTTATCCTTAAAGATTTAACTCATTCCTTTAGTCCATAATTACTGAGGACCTAATGTATGTCACATATTGTCCTGGGTGTGGTGAGCAAGTCAGACAGGATTTCTGCTCACGGATCTTATGTTTTAGGAGGAGAAGACCAACAATTAATTGGAAACAAATAAATGAGGTAGCTGATGATAATGGTAACAATGCTTAAAGAAATAAAACAAGATGTGCTGGAGAGCAGAGGGAGGCACGTGGCCTTTACCCTTGTGTTTCGAGAAGGCTCTCTTAGAGAAGGTGCCATTTTATCTGAGACCTGAATGAGAGAAGGAACTAGCATGCAAAGTTCAGGGGAGAAGATCATTCCAGGTCGAGGGAACAGCAAGTGCTAAGGCCCTAAGGCAGGAAAACTAGCTACATTGGAGGAACAGAGAGGAGGCCAGGGGGCTGAATGAAGGGAAGAATAACAGAAATGAGCCCAGAGAATTGGTAAGGGTCAGATCATACAATGTCTTATAATGCATTGAAGGAATCTGGATTTTTTGCTTTCTCCAATGAACCTTCCCTGACCTTCTTTCACTAATTTAAGCACCATTTTTTATCCTAATTGACTCTACTACTGAGAACACCTAGCTGGCCACCAGCATTCTCATCTCAACTTTCTTTGTGGATCTCTGGTCATTGTTTCATGTATTCTTAGAAAATGAAGCAAACTGTTTCTTTGTTTTAAAATGGCACTAGATTAAGAGAAAATATAAATGAAAACTGAAAAGGCAGTGAGGATATGCATAGGAAACATGTCAGAACAGGATTCTCAGTGAACACATTATATGTATTTGCAAATTTGGGGACTCCGAAGTCTCCAGAGACTGTCCTCCTGAATGTCTAAAGGTCTACTCAGCCATGACTTACCAACTTTGGTTATAATCTAGTGGTCTATTTTTTCTTTCCTTTTTTTTCTTTTTTCAACTAAATTATAAAATCCTTCCAATGTAGATTCCATGTTTGAAATTGCTATACACATAAACTTCCACACAGCACCAAACACACTTCTGGTTTCACCGTAGATGCTTACTAAGTATCTAAACAATTCTACTTCAGAAATCTTTGCTTACACTGACGGAGGGATGGTGTAAAGATAGCGTATAGTAAATGATGGTGGGGGGTTATGACCATCCAGCATTTGGGGGAGAATGTCCTAAAATATAAATCCCTCCCCCCCACAAGCCAAATAGAAGCCATCCTTCCTTTTCCACCTGCCCTTGCAGGTAGGGTGCAGACACGTGACCTTGACTTCTCCAATCCGATGTGCCCACGTGACACTTTAATTTGGAAGAAAGCAATGGGAGGAAACAGCTGTCTCCCAGAATCCAATTTTCAGATGACAGGGCAATGAAGGAATCCAGCTTTCAAAAAGCTGGAGGGAGCAGGAAGGAGAGGTCTGGCATCCAGAACCTGGGGTAAGATGTGGCAGCCATACATAGTCTCTGTATCTAGTGATAGGGACCACGTCCTTGCCTGAGCTGCCCTGCAGCCTGGCTCCCATGTTCATCGACTCTTATTTAGCCTGACTCTAGCCCTCCGGGAATTTCTGTAAGCAATCTCATCTCCTTTAATAAATTCCGTTTCTGTGTAAACCGCTGGTATACCTTCTGTTTTTCTCAACTCAGAACTCTGGTTGCAGGCAGGGTAGAGTTAGCAGGGAGACTTTCAATTAAGCATTAGGGTCGAAAACGAATCAGGAATTAAAAACAAAAACCTCCACAAGTTATCATTTAAGCCAGTGGGGGCACGGTAGCTGATTTATAAAAATTCAATTTGCTCACTGCTTCTTAGAGAGCAAAACTATTGAAGTCGCATTGCTTTAAAATGGAAGGCGGGTATGTGGCAACTGGAAACTCGTAAAGACATTTTGACTGTAGAGGACCCCAGTGGGATGGATGCATAGGCAGAATAAGGCTACTCTCTCACTCACTTACACTGGCTCGCTGCTTGATGGTATTACATCCTTTTCCAACACGAGCTGTTTCTCCTCACCTGCAGACCCCCGAGCATGTGAGTGTTTCTATATTGAATTCCTGGCAACTGAAGGGGAGGTTTTGAACTCCTTGGCAGAGCTGGTATTCTTGTATTGTAAACGGTTCAGGGTTACCCCCACGCCCCGCCCCCAGACTGTTTTCATAGCCTGTTCTTCATTTTTTATGTAATCACAGTACTAGGTATGATGGGTTCCAGGAATATAAGCCAGCATCAGTCTTGGGCTAAACCCTGAGCTAGAATCAATCCTTACGTACGTCTATCAATAACCCTATAAAGGGGGCATTATTTCTCCTACTTTCCAGATGGGAAGGGAGACTCAGGAAACTGGCGTTTCTTGCCCAAGTACTTGGGTTGTGGAACCAATATAGTAGGAGGTCACCATCGTCATCTGTTGAGGCTGCTAGAATAAATTAGCAAACTCGAGGTGGTTTAAACAATAGAAACTTGTCTCTCACATCTCCGGAGGCTGGAATTCTGAGATCAGGGTGCCTGCACAGTTGGGTTCTGGTGAGGCTCTTCGACTGGGTTGCAGACTGCTGACTTAGCATGTCCTCACATGGTGCAAAGAGACTGGGAGAACTGCCTGGGGTCTCTTTATAAGGGCACTCACCCTGTTCACGAGGGCTCCACCCACGTGATCCAATCACCAGCAAGACTCTACCTCCAAACACCATCACATTAGGGGTTAGGATTTCAACATGTGAACTTTGGGGGAAGTCACGCATTCAGTCCGCAGTAATTACCAAGAGCGTTTAAAAAAATAAACGGAACATCAGAGTACATCGTGCTTCTCCAGGGTCTTATTTTATGAAACCCTAGTCTTAGTTTTTTTATATCCATGCAGATGTAAGTACTGGGTAGTGATGTAAAATATATTTCTTATCGCAAGTTGCAGCAAAAGCTGTTTGAAAGCTAATGGTTGTAGTCTAAAGTCTTCAAGTTACAGGGGAAGGAACGGATGCATAGAAAGATGAACTAAATTGGCCAAAATTACTCAGTTGTTAAGAAGAAAAGATAGGGCGCCTGGGTGGCTCAGTCGTTAAGCGTCTGCCTTCGGCTTAGGTCATGATCCCAGGGTCCTGGAATCGAGTCCCACATGGGCTCCCTGCTTGGCGGGAAGCCTGCTTCTCCCTCTCCTGCTCCCCCTGCTTGTGTTCCCTCTCTCGCTGTCTCTCTCTCTGTCAAATAAATAAATAAAATCTTTAAAAAAAAAAAAAAGAAGAAAAGATAGACCCAGCCATGAGGCTCCTGCTAGTCCGTTTTTCTATCCCCACACAAAAATGTTCACTATAATCCCTGTCTTTTCAACCTTACAGAATTGTTATAGAATTTAAATAAGATAATTCAAAAGATTTTTTTTTTTTTAAACCACAAACCATGAAACAAATACAAGGTACAATTTGTATCAGTCAGGGTTATCAGTCCAAAGACAGACACCGCTCTAGGTCTTCTGGCCGAGAGGAATTTAAATAGGATTTAGGTCACAGAGTTATTGGAAGGGCGGAGGGAGCAGAGAGCAGGGAAGGATGATGGTATCTAGAGCCCAGAAAGCGCAGAAACAGGCTGCCGGCCCCGCAGGGTCCCATGGTCTCCGTGCTTGCTGGGTGACCGCTGACAGAGGCAGAAGAATGGTTTCTGCTCTCTTCCTCCCTTCTAACCTTGGTCCGTGCTTCCTGGCAGCAGCACCTAACAGAATCGTTCTGCTTGTTGGGGTACAGGAGACCAAGTCAGGAATGTGGCTGCACACCACAGAGGATGCCCAGCATAATGTTTAATCCAAATTTTCTCTTCGCAAAAACAAATAGTATTTCTCTGCCCCCTCCACAGTTAATGGGGCCTTCAGCTCTCACTAAGATACCCTCCTGCTATTCCTATGGGTCCTGTGGGGTGTCTCTGAGTGCTGGTGAACACACCACTCCTGGGTACTATGTGTCGCTGACCCGGTCTTCTCTGGAGCCCCGGTTCGTGGTATCTGCTGCTGGCGAATTTCGTGGTACCTGCTGCTGGCGAATTTCGTGGTACCTGCTGCTGGCGAATTTCGTGGTACCTGCTGCTGGCGAATTTCGTGGTATCTGCTGCTGGTGAGTTTCCAGGCTGGTGTGGCTGTGGCTCTCCCACGGGCCCCACCACTAAAGGGTCCGCACCCACTAAAGCTCAGGGGCTGCCGTCTGTGCTTGTGCCCATCACCCGGGGTGCCCCTACCACCATCTCTAGGAGGCGTCAGTGCCTCCATGATCTGCCAGCTGAAAACAACAGCATCAGCTGCTCAGGCCGTCTGACCCACGGCTCTGCCCCCACGAGGCTCTGCTCCTGCCATCTGCCAAGTCTGCGCGTTATCCTGGGGCCAGCTCCCCACCCAGCCTTACCGCTCGTGGCCGCGTCCAGCAGCAGGCTCTGTGGATGTCACGGGAGCTGTCTTGTACCCATTCCACACTCCACTGCTTTGTTCTGGACACGGCTGTTTTCGTTGCCCTGGAGCTACTGTCACATGTGACTCTGCTCCCGTATGTCACAGTTTTTGTTTGAAAAAGTGATCTTCGGGTACTCTTTGTTTTTAAGTTCATTGCTCATTTTTCTCTGAGAACAGGACCAGGGGAGCCTGGGCTCAGAACCGTACACCCATGCCTTTGGGTCAACAAATAGTTGTTGAGACCTGGCATTGCCAGCCCCATTCTAGGCTCTGGAGGTAAAGTAGCGAACAGAACAAAGTTCTGGCTCTTGTGGAACTTACGGTCAGATTGGAGGTTGACAATAAAGGCAGACCATAAACAATTTTATAATATATCAGGGGGTAATGAACTGTCATGTATCCCAGTGGGAAATCGAGAGAAAGAGAAGGGGGGGGGAGAGATTTTAGCAGTGGTTAGGGAAGACCTCCATGATAAGGTGACATCTGAGCTCTATTTTTGCTAGGGACTAAATTTTTGTGTACCCCCACCCCCAGCAAATACATATGTTGAAACCTAATCCCTAATCCCCAATATGATGGTGTTAGGAGATGGGACTTCTGGGAGGTGATTAGGTCATAAGGATGGAGACCTCATGAGTAGGGTTGATGCCCTTATAAAAGAGACCTTGGAAAGATGATCTCTCTCTCAGCCATATGAGGACACATCAAGAAAGCAGCTGTCTGCAAATCAGAAAGGGGGCTCTCATCAGACGCTGAATCTGTGGTATCTTGATCTTGGATTTCCCAGTCTCTAGAACTATGAGAAATAAATGTTTGTCGTGTAAGCCACCCAATCTGTGGGATTTTTGTGATAGCGGCCAAAGCCAACTGAGATAGCTCTCTATCTATTGGCTCTTGCCATTTACGCTGTTTCTGTCCACATCCAATTATCTCAGTGATCCTCCAGCAGCCAATCCTCAGGGATACTCGGGGCACAATATCCGCTGGTCAAAGAGAATATTAGACGACCACAACAGCCACAATCACAACTCCAACGGCTAAGATATTTTAAGCATCTCTTATGTGCCAGACACCGTCCTAAGTGCTTTGCATATATGATCTAATTTAATGCTTATCTCCATTCTATGAAGAAAGTAACATTGTTATTTCCACTTCATGATAGGAAAATGGAAACATAGAAAGAGGGAATTCCTCACTCAAAGTCAAACACAGACAGTCTGGCTTCAGAACCTATGATTAGGGGTTGTCCTGTATGACATGAAGGCTGACAGAATGAGCTGTGGGAATATCCAGGTGAAGGAGGTTCAGATAAAGAGAACAGCAAAAACCCTGGGAGGTAAGGCTTGGCATCCTGGAGAAACAACTGGATGCCAGTGTGGCTGGAGTGGAGTGATAGAGATGTTCTGGGCTGAGTTGTGATGCCCCCCAAATCCATGTCGAAGCCCTAACCCCCAGTACCTCAGAATGTAACTGTATATGGAGATAAGGTCTTTAAAGAGGTAGTTAAGTTAAAATGAGGTCTATAGGGTGGACCCTGATCCAATACGACTGGTGTCTTTGTAAGAAGAGGACATTTGGAAAACAGACATGCACGCGCATAGAGAGACAAGCAGGTGAAGATACAGGGAGAAGGTGCCATTTGCAAGCCAAGGAGAGAGGCCTCAGAAGGAACCAGCCCGGCTGACACCTTGAGGCTGGACTTGCAGCCTCCACAACCGTGAGAAAATAAATGTCTGTTGTTTTAGCTGCCAGTCTGTGGTATTTTGTTAAAGCAACACAAGCAAATTGAGATAGGAGGGGGAGAGTGGAATGAGGTGAGGACAGGGGGCCCCAGCGCAGATCCCTCAAGGCCTTGGTGGCCATGGTGAAGACCTTAGATTCTGCTAGTATCCAAAATCTATAAAGAACTTATCAAACTCAATACCCAAAGAACAAATGATCCAATCAAGAAATGGGCAGAAGACATGAACAGACATTTCTGCAAAGAAGACATCCAAATGGCCAACAGACACATGAAAAAGTGCTCAACATCACTTGGCATCAGGGAAATACAAATCAAAACTTCAATGAGATACCACCTCACACCAGTCAGAATGGCTAAAATTAACAAGTCAGGAAACGACAGATGTTGCCAAGCATGTGGAGAAAGGGGAACCCTCCTACACTGTTGGTGGGAATGCAAGCTGGTGCAGCCACTCTGGAAAACAGTATGGAGGTTCCTCAAAAAGTTGAAAATAGAGCTACCATACGATCCAGCAATTGCACTACTGGGTATTTATCCCAAAGATACAAATGTAGTGATCCAAAGGGGTACATGCACCCCAATGTTTATAGCAGCAATGTCCACAATAGCCAAACTATGGAAAGAGCCTAGATGTCCATCAACAGATGAATGGATAAAGAAGAGGTGGTATACACACACACACACACACACACACACACACACACAATGGAATATTACTCAGCCATCAAAAAAATGAAATCTTGCCATTTGCAACAACGTGGATGGAACTAGAGGGTATTATGCTAAGTGAAATAAGTCAATCAGAGAAAGATAATTATCATATGATCTCACTGATACGTGGAATTTGAGAAACAAGACAGAGGATCATAGGGGAAGGGAGGGAAAAATGAAACAAGAAGAAACCAGAGAGGGAGACAAACCATAAGAGACTCTTAATCTTAGGAAACAAACTGAGGGTTGCTGGAGTGGAGGGGGGTGGGAGGGATGGGGTGGCTGGGTGATGGACATTGGGGAGGGTATGTGCTATGGTGAGCGCTGTGAATTGTGTAAGACTGATGAATCACAGACCTGTACCCCTGAAACAAATAATACATTATATATTAATAAAAAGAAAAGAAAAGACCTTAGATTCTATCTGAGAGAGGCAGAAAGTGATCTGGGGGTTTTGAGAAGAGGAACGACACAGTCTAACCTGAGTTAAAGTCTCATCCTGCCTGTCAGAGGCCAAAGGGGGAATCACAGGGTGGAGGACAACGATCGGGGTGAGAGATGGTGGTGGCTGGGATCAGGGCCATAGCCGTGGACTGAGGGAGGGGTGAGCAGATGCTGGATTATTTTTGGAAGTGGATTTGCTGGTGGATCAGATGTAGAGAGTGAGAGAAAGGAATTACAGATGCCTCTGTGGCTTTTTGGTCTCAGCAATTGAGACATCTGATGGAGGGGAGACATCAAGAGTGAACTGTTGGTCATCCAAATGGAGACGTTGAGGATGCAGCTGGACACAAGAGTTGGGGTTTGGGCTGGAACATGTGGGGGTCCTTAGTGGATAGATGGTACTTAACTCCATCAGATTGAGATTTCCTAGAGATCCTCTAAGAAATGCATGTAGCTAGAGACAAGATGTCCAGTGACTGTATCCTCCAGACTCTGGGGATGGGAAAGCCATGGGGATGCGGCAAGAGAGGCTGAGGAGTCGCCAGTGAGTAAGAAGGAAAGAAGAGAGCGAACGGTGGAGCCTAGCGAAGTGTATCTCAGTGGGGAAGGTGTTCGGCGGGGTAACATGAGTCTACTGACGCAGTAAGAGGAGAGCTGAAATAGACCACTGCATTGAGAACCCTTTCACTGGCGGGTAGTGATGAAAATCTGACCTGAAGGGGTTCACGAAAGACTGGAAGGAGCCAGCGAGTCTACTTCTGTAAAAGGGAGAAAGAAAGGGGCCGTACTGGGATTGGAGATAGGAGGTCAGTGGAGGTTTTCGCTTCCATGTTTTGTTTTGCTTTGCTTGCATTTCATGTTTGTACACTGGTGGGAACGGTCCAGTGGAGAGGGGGATCTTGGTGAGGCAGGAAAGAGAGGGGTCACTGCAAGAGGAGAGAGGGAAAGTGTTGCAGGGAAGGGTTTAGCTTTAGATGAAGTGTAGAGTTCTATCCATAGTAACTGGAGGAAAGACAGAGCGCAAGGGCCTTAGACACTGCCACTTGGGCAGATGTGTTGGTAGGAGCATATGACTTTTGCCTCTAATTGCTCCTATTCTTTCAGGGAAATGTTTATTTCCTAGGTTAGGGTCCTCGGCTGATAGTAAGGAGAAGAGAGGAGATATCGGAGGTTTGAGGAAAGAGGAAAAAGTGTGATTATTCAGGTGAACGCAAGATGGGATTGTCAACTGGCAGTGAGAGACCCTGTGGGGACAGATGAGGCCTTGAATGTGAGAACAGACAGCGTGGCCACGGGCTTCTCTCCCGCCACAGTCACTGGTTTGGGCGCAGGTGCAGAGCAGGTAGAGGAGTGGCCTTTTGTGAGGAAAGAGAGAGAATGGCAGAGGCAAGGCAGTGACCATGATGCGCTGTTGGATTTCAGCCTGGAGTGACAATAGGCAGGTCACCGGTGAGGGACAGTGGGAGAGAGGTAGGACCAATGGGCTGGGGGGCCAGTGAGTTTGAAGTGAGGGGATAACAACATGTAAGTCATCTTCCATCCATTACGGGGGCCAGGTGACTGGACCAACCTTATGATCCATGTTTTTGTTGCTGTATTCCTGAGAGACTGAGACCCCTCATACAAACAGGATTCTGACATTCCCTCCCCTCCACACACGGGGTGCATTTGGGCTATCTGCTCCATATTTTGAACTCTGTATATCCAACTTGGAATTTCTCGTTAACACGCTATGTCTGGATCTACCTTTAAGTGGACCACTTATAAAGATGTTTTTCCCCCTGTAGCCCTAAATACCTCCTTACAAGCAAGGTGACTCATCTGAGTTGGCTGTCTTATTTAATCAAGCTATTAAAAACCAAACTGCAGTGTGAAAAAGTACAGGCTCAATTTAGGTGCCAACTCATTGAAAAATTGGCCCTTATAGGCTATAATTAGGAGAGAAAGAGCCCACAATTGATCCAAATGGAATAAAGGATCAGGAGAGGGACCTGAGGGCCCAGGGGACAGGGAAGTGCCATCTGTGGATGCTACCCTTCGCTGAGGTGCTTCATTTTCCTTCTCTCCTCATCGTCTCTGCCAGCGACCACCCCAACCCCCCAGGAGCTGCCTCTATCTTTGTAGCCCCTCCACTGAAGCCTGAGGGTGCAGGGGGGTTAGGGCAGAACCTAACATCCAGGCAGAACCTAAGCAAGGGCTGGTGTGAGTGGAGTGAGCCTGGGGCCCTGCTGAAACCACAGGATAAATCACTGGGGAGCCTCCCCTACTCTCTGTTCCTCTCCCCTTCCAGGACTTTGATCCAAAGCAAAAGAGGCTTCACTGACCGTCAGGGTCAACCTTCAGAGGAAAGAGACACAGGAAGTGCAAAAACAGCAGGGATGGAGGTAGGAGTTTTGTAGGAGGCCCTGCCCACTGCAGTCCTGTAGAGCTGGCTCTAGTCCCCGACCCTGGAAAGAGAAAACCCCAGGGGGCTGCCTTCCCTGGAGCTCCTTTCAAGTCCCCCAAATGATTTTCACACCATTGTACTGAATTCCCCACCCCCAGCCACAGCACTGAGCAAAGGTGACTGTCACCTAGTTCTTGGTGATCCCTCACTGCCATGGTGGTTACAGCACACTCAGGATGTTTCGAGAGGCAAAAGGCAAGCCCACTTTTCCTTTATCCCCTCTGCACATCTTTGGTTCTTAATAGTCACAGAGGAAAATGAATTCAGCTGGTTTGATCACCAAACAGAAGGAAACACACCTATAAGCAAGCGAGTATCAGGTGCAGCCTACCAATAGGTGGGGTGTCCGTGTGTGTGTGTGGGAGGGGGTTGGTTCATGTCTCACTGTCTTTCTGATGTTTCTCCTACACTGGGGCCCACTCTGTCTTAAGTCATGGAATGGTGTCTGAATTGCCAAAGTGGTCTCTCCTCCTGTGTATTGCAGGGAAGGTCTCCTCGGAGAAATGAAGCAAGTTTCCCAGGTCAGACCTCATAGTAGAAAATGGAGAGGAAAAAGCATTCTGGGGCTGCAAATGAGAGTCCTCCAAATAAATTCGGAATTACATTGAGTACCATATCCTCTCCCCGCGGTTCCTATACCCAATGGTATGTTAGTAAATGTTTAACAATTGGCTCTCTGGGGGGTGGAGGGGAGGATTTATAGTCCGTGCTGATTGCTGTGGTATAAATCCTCCCACCACGGCCACTTCCAGACTTTCCCACGGGAGGTCACTGGATGCAAAGTTGGGAAGAGACGCGTACTGTTGGCTCCTGAGAGTCACTGTGAGGTGGCTGTGGCACACAGGGTTTTGCTGGCGACAATGTGAGGGCAGGCGGGCTTCATCTCTGGCTTTAATTAAAGCTGCGGTAGGACCCAGAGAAGCAAGTGGTATAGCGATGTCAGCCTGGAGAAGGAGTTGGGCAGTAATGTGATTCTGAACCCAATTCCAACATGGGATGGGAGGGTTTCCTCACACCACCAAGCAATGCTCCAGACACCAGCTGGGTGTCTTATAACTGAACTCAATTCTGACACTACCTATCTATCTATCCAAAGATACCATCAGATTCCCTAGATTAAGGGCTCAGTCTCAAAGACTGTCCCCTGCCCCAATTCAGATGTCAGTTGCAAGCCCCAGTTGTCACCTGTACTTCTGACCAAATGAGTATAAACCAGCAGTTGCAACAACCCCCTCCTTGGGTTTGATTAATTTGCTAGAGCAGTTCCCAGAGCTCAGGAACCCCATTTACTCATCAGATTACTGGTTTATTATAAGATGATAGAACTCAGGAGCAGCCAGAAGGAAGAGATGCATGGGGCGAGGTGCGGGGAAGAGCACAGAGCTCCCGTGAATGGTGCTCAGCACACACTGTTTGAGTGTTGCTGAGTGGCTCTCTAACACCTCTCTAGTGCTCCAACCCAGCACAGCCCAATAGAATGTTCTGTAATGATGGAAATGTTCTACATATGTGCTGTCTGAAAATGGTAGCCACTAGCCACAGGTGGTTACTGAACACTTGAAATATGGCTATTGCAATCAACAAAGTGGATTATAAGTTTTATTTAATTTTAATAATTTAAATCTAAATGGCCCCACATGACCGGCGGCTACCATAAAGGATGGTACAGCAAATAGCTTGCAACTCAGTTACGACTTATGAACCAGCAGCTATGGCATTAGCGTTTGCAAAGCACAATGACACAAAATGCAGTAAAACAGGGCATGCTGGTACCTGGGAGCCTGCGAGACATTCAGACTCTCAGGCTCGACCTCTGACCTACAGAATCAGAATCTGTGTTCCATTCCCATGTGTTTGTGTACACATCAACGCCGGACGAGCTCTGATCTAAAAAAATGGTAGCACTTTCACAAACTTTATTTCACCTGATCCTCATATAAAAGAATCCACATTGTGGTTATGACGCTTCCCATTTTAGACATGAGGTCATTAAGCCTCTGGAAGGTTATGTGATCTGCTCAAAATCACTAAAGGGGAAGGAGAGACTGAAACTCCAAGCCCAGCATTGCTTCTGCTATGGCACATAGTAGAAACTGTCTAGTCCCAGGCAATTTTGTCACCACTGTTTCTTCCAGTACTGTTTTAAAGATTTTATTTATTTATTTATTGGGGGGGAGGGGCAGAGGGAGTGGCAGAGGGAAAGAATCTCAAGCAGATTCCTGGCTGAGCACGGAGCCCTCAGTGGGGCTCAATCCCAAGACCCTGAGATCATGATCTGAGCTGAAACCAAGAGTTGCACACTTAACTGACTGAGCCACCCAGATGCCCCTCTTCAGTACTGTTTTAAATGGAAGACAATCACAGCACTTTGCTGCTGGAATCATGAGCTATAGATGTGATAGTGGAGATGGATTGTGGAATGAGATAGAATTGGAGGGGCAGGTAGGGAATTAGCCATGAGTTCCAGTCTCTTCAACAAGTACATCGAGTGAGGAGGAATGAAGACAGGGCTACCGGTAATGTCAGGCTGGCTTTTAACCAGAAAAGGAGGTCATTTTGCTGCCCAGGTTCTATTTAGATGCATAAGCCAAGCTGCAGCTCCTTTTTTCTTTTGTTAGTTCATCATGTGAAAGGGTTACAGAGATTTTCAACAATTTGGAAATTAAATATTGATTGGCTTGGTTAAGAATTTCCTCTGGGAAGTCCCAGGAATGAAGGGTGAGAGTGCTTCCTCCAGAATGGCTGAAGGTGAGGTAAAATGACAGAGAAGAATGAACAGCGGTTTCAAATATGAACCCCATGCCTGGCCAGCAGTCAGTAGAACATGCAACTCTTGATCTCAGAGTTGTGAGTTCAAGCCCCACATTGGGTGTAGAGATTATAAATAAATAAACTTAAAAAAAAAAAAAACCCTGGAAACCCCAAATACGGACCCCAAATCAAAAGGTCACAAAGACTGAGACTCTAAATTATAAGACTTTTTTTTTTTTGCTGTACAGCAGGGTCTCATGGAGGCATCTCTCTGAAGGAAGCTCCAGGTTCATATTAAATAAATACATAAATGTATTTAATGTTGATAAGTGAGTCTCCCAAGCAAAATAAAGAAGTCTGCAATATGTATGTGTTGGTCAGTTACTGAGTTTTCTTTGTGGTCACTTTCTTCTTCAGAGGAACACATTCCCTGATCAGCTTCACACTATTTCATCAACCCTGTCTTTATAGAACTCACACCCTTAAGTGAAGAGCTAGGTTACAAATAATAACAGCTAAAGCTAGGGGTATGTAGTCCTGGTTTGCAAACCAGTAGTGAGAGAGCAAGCAAGAGAACAAGTAAGTAAACAAAGAGGAAAAAAAGGAAAGTAATAAGATTCAGTTATCAACCAAGCCCTGAAATGACAGGCATCACTTCCCTGTGACCCACCTACCCCATGACCTGCTTGCTTTTGCTCTGTTCCCCTTGCATGGAGAATGGCACCCGAGCTCAGAGCCCTGTGGTCACTATGGATTCATCTCTGTAGGCATTCTTGACTCATCTCTCCTGCAATTTTCACATGTAATTGATCATCAAGTCTGGCCAGCTCTCGCTTTTAAATAACTCTATTATGTCATTTCTATTCTTAGGGTTATAGTTCAGGTCTTTATCATTTTACCTGGAATTCTGCCTCCTAACTACCCCCTCCCAACTCCATCTTTAATCTCATCCCTTAATAATCCATCATTTCTGGAAAAACAGAAAGCTAAGTACCAAGGATAAACAATCATCTATATTTCCATCATCCATAACTGTCATATTGCATTAAGCCATTTATAAAATGATATAACAGTCTAGATAACATCCCCTTTATTCACTAACTCCTGTTTGCTTTCCCCTTCTTGCTCCTCCAGAGGCAATTACCATCATAAGTTTGGTGTGTATGGCAGATTGAATTACTTTTTTCACAGTAATTTGTTGCCTCCTCATCCTGTTGTTCTCCCTGGAGGCAGAGTATAAACCCACCATAGTCCAACAGAGCCTGGCAGAGCTGAGCAGAGCCATGGCCAACCTATAGCCTTCATGTAATGTGAATTAAAATAAATATTTGTTATTATAATCCACTAAGATACTGAAGTTATTTGTTACCCAGCAAAAGCTAACTAATTCAAAATATTTATGTATGTGAAGGTTACAAAATGAACACAAATGTATCTATTGTGTTCATTTTGTGTATTTTGATATATATGTGTTCATTTTGTATATCTTGATATACATACATATGTATCTGCCAGCAGTATATGGTTCTGCTTGGTATGTGTTCCAAGTTTTACACAAATGGTTACATTCTCTGTGTATTTTTCTATACCTTTTTTTTTAGAGGTGGGGGAGGGGCTGGGAGAGGGAGAGAGAATCTCTAGCAGACTGCCCGCTGAGCGAGGAGCCTGACATGAGGCTCGATCCCATGACCCTGAGATCATGACCTGAGCCTAACTCAAGAGTCGGACGCTTGACAGATGGAGCCACCGAGGCGCCCCTATATTTTTCTGCATCTTGATTTTTACATTCAAGATTTGTTTTGGGGCGCCTGGGTGGCTCAGTCGTTAAGCGTCTGCCTTCGGCTCAGGTCATGATCCCAGGGTCCTGGGATCGAGTCCCACATCGGGCTCCCTGCTCAGCGGGAAGCCTGCTTCTCCCTCTCCCACTCCCCCTGCTTGTGTTCCTGCTCTCGCTGTCTCTCTCTCTGTCAAATAAATAAATAAAATCTTTAAAAAAAAAAAAAAGATTTGTTTTGGATCTCTCTCCATGTGGATGTGTATGGATCTAGATCATTCCCTTCAACAGCTGTCAGAGAAATCTTTCCAAATCACAAATTTAGTTCTGTCAGTTCTCTGCTATGAAGAATGACAGCTGAAGGCAGTCACCAACAACACTCCCAGCAGTGGGGCAACAAGCCTTTCCTGAAAGTGATCTAGGTGATACCTCACAGCCCCCACCACCCTTTGTAGCTAGATCCACTCTCATGTGCATCCTGGAAGCAGCTCCTTCCAGGGTCCAGGGGCCCTCTTTCCAGGGGGAAACTCAGAAAAGGAAGGTTTGTAAGAAGAGCTAGAGTCCCTGGTCTGCATCTGGTCTTAGAACCACAACAGATACTCATCATCTCTCTCCTCTACCATCCATTCTATTCCTCCACCACCCATCTTCACACCCTCAGCCAGCATCTCTGCTGATCTTGAGGGCTTACTCAGCAGTGTGACCCAGATTTGCATCCCTGAGGGGTCTGTGCCCCTGGTCACCATGCCCTTCTCAGGCTGGGCTTGCTGCCCTTGTGCACTCATTGTTAAAATGGTGCACGTACCAAAAGGCGCTCAAGTGGATTGGCTGGGTGCCAAACATATTCCTCCTTGCCCCCATCGCATGGTGGCAATCCAAGTAGGTTTTGCACAGAAAAAAGTGAGTAAAACCCAGGAAACTAATACTAAATCATTTCCTAACTCCATCCTCTGGTAACCAGTCCATTATTTTGATTTCCTCTCCATTGTTCAAACTAGGCTTATTTTAAAATTCTGATAATTATATGTAGGTGTGTATAAAATTATACATATATGTGTATGTCTATATATCAGAGGCTTTAGAAAAATATAGGGACACCATAAAAATCACCCAGGACACCACCATCCAGAAGGAAATACTATTATCCTTTTGTTATCTTTCTTGGCGATCTCTTTCTCTATGTACTTAATTTTTCTAAAATGAAAAACTACACATAAAAATTAGTCTCCTGGGGCGCCTGGGTGGCTCAGTCGTTAAGTGTCTGCCTTCGGCTCAGGTCATGATCCCAGGGTCCTGGGATCAAGCCCCGCATCGGGCTCCCTGCTCTGCGGGAAGCCTGCTTCTCCCTCTCCCACTCCCCCTGCTTGTGTTCCCTCTCTAGCTCTCCCTCTCTGTCAAATAAATAAATAAAATCTTTAAAAAAAAAATTAGTCTCCTGCCTCTTTTTCAAAAATGTGGCAATATATTGTGACTACTTCTCAAACCCTCTATCTTTATACTATATTCAAAGGGCAAAAGAATCAGGCTGATTGTGGTTACTTCCAAACAGCATCCCTTAAAGTAATCTTTGTGATAAGAATTGATTGACTTTGAAGAACTACACAACGTTATTTCAATTTGGAAGGCCAAGAAGTAGCATATACAGTACGGAGCATAATACAATAATAACTACCATAATAATAGGTGCATTATCTCATGTAAGTCAGCAGCTACATTATGAGTTCCGTGTATGTTATTACTGTTACTGTAGATGAGAACTGAAGTGTAGAGAGATTAAATCACGTGCCACGGGCACACAATTAGAACCCAGAACTGAAGTTCAAATCCAGATTTCCTGCCCTTAAATCCCACACTCATAACTACTAAAGGAGGTTAAGACGAATTTGCTGGGGGGGACAGAAGCCCAGGGGACACAGCTACCAGGGATGGAAGAAGTCCATGGTATCGAGTGAAGACAGGGACGTGCCAAAGAGCTGGCAGGGAGGTTAGGTGTCTGATTTCGGGGGCTTCCTGAGGGCCCAGGAACTCTGACCTGTAGGTCGGTGGAAGGGACATGGCAGCACGCCGGCACAGCAGTTGGAGCCCCGGGGGGCAAGGGCCTCAGCAGGAAGGCAGCCGGTGGCTGGAGTAGGTCAGAATGCCAGGTGTGAGGGAGCCGGTGGAGGAAGGTGGTTGGGAATGCAGGAAGGTGGGAGCTAGAAGTCAGGCCATCAGAATGTCCTCTTCCTTCTCTTTTCCTACCCACCACCCACTCTGGGTTACCCTGCCTCACTGTGACAAGGGAAGGACCCTTGGCAGAAAAGAGGGAAGACAAACCGGTGGCACAGAACAAGACCGATGACACACCTTTACCAGAAGACATGTACCAGAAGGTTCCAAAAGCACCATTCAATATAGCCCCAAACCAGAAACTATTCAGATATCCCTCCAATAGGATGCATAAACAAATGGTGGTATAATCACACAATGGAATACTACACAGCAATGAGCCTGAACAAACTACAACCACATGTGCTAATAAAACAGATGAACCTCACAAACATCACGTTCAGTGAAAACAGACCCGAAACCATACATTTGTAAGATTCCATTCATTCCATTCCATATCAGAACAGTCAGAACTATTCTAGACCCTTGAAGTAAGGTCATGCTTGGGGGTAGGGGGTACACAGAAGGGGTCATGACGGGGCTTCTAGGGGACTTGTAATGTTCTTTTAAAAAATTTTGGGTGCAGGTTGCAGTTGTGCATGCTATTTTATCTAAAACTCCAACAAAGATTTATTTGATTAAAAATGAGAAAAGAAGTAGGAGAAAGAAAAGGAATGAACAAGAGCAGCAATGATAACAGACAGAAAAACTTAAATCATTATGATGAAAACATCAAATTTCACTCCACTTCCATCTATGGGTAGAAAATTGCACTTTTTCGGCCACCTGTTTCTATACAGTTACCCCAAAAAGTGTCCTAGCCCAGCGATCATAAGAGAATCAGCAAGGGAGACGTTTCGTGTAGTTAAATAATTTACAAATGTTCCAGCCCACTCTGGAAGGTTCAGAGCTATGGGCTGCAGGGCACAGTTCCAAGTAGCTTTGAAGTCCTATTACATTATTTCTATGTAATGCAAATTGACAAGGTCTCTCAATTAGGCAACTAACTAGAAAATGAGGTCTGAAAGGCAGCTTTATTAGCAGCTAGGAGTCTGGTCGGAGAGACTTCCCTGTTTGTGGCCAGGGCATGGGTGGGGAGTACATTTTCCATGCAGGGAATCAGGATGAGAGCAACAAGGAGGAGAAGATCAAATGGAGAGGCCAGAGAATAAACCTGGGGGTTGATAATCTTTCTGGGTTTTACTTAACAAATATTTGTAGAGTGGTTTCTATGTGCCAAGCACTAAGTACTCACTCTATAAATAAAGAGTCATTTAATCCTTCCAACAAACCTATGAGGTGGGTGCTATTACCATTGCTCTCATTTTAAAGGCCACACAGCTGCTAAGTGGCAGAACCAGAATCCAAATCCAGTTAGATTCCCGTGTCCTCATTCTCACCTCTGAGCTCTGCGGCTTCACCCAGCAAGATGGCAGCATGACTCTGAGGATGAGGACCTTGGTTTTTCTTGCCGACTTCCCCACTGGCAGACTCTGGTGGTGGATCTGGCATCTGCCTGCATGCTGTGATGAAAGATTGCTAAGAAGACCGCCACCCCCCCCCGCACCGCCCCGCAACTTCTGTCCCTCCCCCAACATATCTTCCATGTTGTACTATTACTAATGCCTGAACTTCCATCACTGATATTTATTCTTTTGGGTTAGTGCTCTGTTGCCCCCAGGGTACCTGATAAAAGTGCAGATAGCCCTGCAAAATGTCTGGGAATCAACATCTGAGTGTAAAACTTCACCTAGTTTTCAGGAAGGGATGAAAAAGAACACTGAAGGCCCAGCAGGCTAGGAAGATACCCAAACTGGTGGCGGGGCCTCACTGTTCTGGCTCAGCGAAGTGGGTCAATGGCATTTCTTCATCCATCCACTCAGCTCCTGCATTTGAGTCCTTAAATAGATGCCAGATCTCCTTCTAGGTGTCACATGGGACACGACGGCTTCACAACCCTCATTATCCTTTACGTGCTGCCTATTTAATTCACAAAACCCTTTCTCATGCAATCCTCCAGGGTACTTCTTATTATTCCCAATTATCCGTGAAGAAAGTTAGGTTCACAAAATTTTCATGAACTTCCCAGGGTCACTTGGTTTCTGAACAGCTGCTCTGGGATTAGGATCCATGTCTGCGACATCTCAGGGGAGTAGCTGGGGAAGGAAAGGGGAAACCATTCAACCAACCAGGGGTGGGTTTTTGGTTTTGTTAATTTGTTTTTACTGTGGTAAAATACACATAACATAAAATTTGCCATCCCAATCATGTTGGAGCATATAGTTCAGTAGTGTTCGTGGCTTTACACTGTTGTGTAACCCATCTCGAGAACTCTTTTGATCTTGCAGAACGGTAACTACACCCACTGAATAACAACTCCCCATTCCCCTTTGCTCCCTGGAAACCATCATTTCACTTCTGTTTCTGGGAATTTGACTACTCCAGGGACCTCACATAAGTGGAATCATATACTATCCGTCTTTTGGTGACTGGCTTCTTTCACTTAGCATCACGCCCTTGAGGCTCATCCATGTGGTAGCCTGTGCCAGCGTTTCCTTCCTTGTGAAGGCTGAACAGCATCCCCATTGTATGTATGTAGCACCTTTTGCTTAACCTTTTCTCTGCCGATGGGCACCTGGATCATTTTACATCTTGGCTGTTGGGGATAATGCCACTATGAAAGGACAAATGTTTTTAAGATCAAGTATTAACATGAAGATGATCAAGCCTGGGATGAGACCTTAGAAAAGGCGTTGGGAAAGCCAAGGTCAGTCTGAGGAGTAAGTGACTGAGTCTTTAGGGGTCAGATCACGAGACTTCCGGGGCAGCAGTCAGAGTGAGGCGCCTTCCTGCGTTCTGTGCTGGGGTCCTCGCCCTCCCGCAGTGCAGTCCCCGCCCCTGGACTCTCTTCTCTTCATGGGAGGACTGGCCAGGGCCTCCAACACCTAGTTCAGTTGAGCAACTTGTCCATTTGGAGATACGGTCCAGGATGCCACGGGTTGCCCTGAACTTCTCAGAGGACTAATTCTTGATTGTCTGTTTTCAGGCCCCCGTGGCTGACCCATCACCTCCAGCTTGACCCCCAGCCACCACAGTTGGGGTCACGGCAGGTGACATTCCCTCCGTAAAGACACCCCACAGCTCAGGCTCCACACTGGCAGTGCCAAAGGACCACCATCCACATCCAAGTGAACATTACGGTAGGATAGAATGTCGGATAAAACTAGCTCTTAAAATTCCAAGAGGAGGGCGCCTGGGTGGCTCAGTTGGTTAAGCGACTGCCTTCGGCTCAGGTCATGATCCTGGAGTCCCTGGATCGAGTCCCTGGATCGAGTCCCGCATCGGGCTCCCTGCTCGGCAGGGAGCCTGCTTCTCCCTCTGACCCTCCCCCCCTCTCATGTGCTCTCTCTCTCTCATTCTCTCTGTCTCAAATAAATAAAATCTTTAAAATAAAATAAAATAAAATAAAATTCCAAGAGGAAGAGAGAGAAAATAATGACTTTACCTAACTCTCTATTATCTATAACGGGCAAACTTTAAGACTCCCATTAGACACATTGTGTTTCAAACACAAGCTGTTTATGGTGTAAATGAGCCAAAGTCACATTTCCCATTTCTGCCTTGGCCACTTAGCTTGGCAGGGAGGAACATGCCTTTTTCACCACCACAGAGTTAACAGACAAGCTGGGATCCTCCAAGGACCAGGCTGGCCACGGGACGGATGGAGAGGGAGGAGTGTGGATGGCTCCAAGCACACATTCTCCCGAAAGCCAGGGATGCCTCTGTGACCTTATGAATGCCTTCCACTCACTTGCTTGGACAGGTGAGTGTGGGCCAGTTTGGGAAGAAGGCAGGGCTCACACCCATGTGTCTTATTTCACTGTGGGCACATTTTTTCATCTTATCTCATGACAAGATCCATCTTTGTAGCATCTCAACATGGCAAGCGGCCTCCAAAAGGACAGTCCATAGACCGTTTCCCTTTCGGGTCAGAAGTCCCAGGCAATCCGTCAGTGGCCTGGTCTTTGATGTACACAGGCTGCAGAATTTTGACCAATACTCTACATTTCCTTTCCTTGGATCCTCAAGACCGCTCTGTAGGCAAAGGAAAGCACTCGACAAGGACAAGGAACCAGGGAGGGGGAGTTGCCTAGTTACAGCTCTGGAGTGAGGGTGCAAGGCTCCGTCCTGCATCCGGGGTTTTGGCTGTGGACCCTCCACTTGGCTCTTCGTCTCTCGGACTCTTCTTTGTGTGGTGGAAATACAGTTCTTTGGAATCAGCAGATGGAATAATGGGCCGGAGAAACATAGGCGGCGCCTGTGCTGTAGGAAGGTGACCGTGAACCCCTCCCTGAGAAATCACTGGGGTTGTTTTACGGCCCTGAGTCTGCAGCTCTGATCAGCCCTCCCCGTGAGCACTTGGACGGGCCCAGAGCGTGCGTTGCCACGGTCTCTTCCAAAGCGAGCCCAAAGTCCTCTTTGGGTCAAACAGAGATGGGGCTTCTGCAGAAGGTGAGATTTAAATAAAAAGCAGAAATAGACACTTGGAGAAAGGGCACTTTATTTTTAGAAAAGAAAAGGAATTAGGAGATTAATGGTTGCTATGGCAACAGCAGAGCACTGCATATATTCTATAGGCCCCGCTTCCACCAGGATTCAGGGAACAAAACGGCTTCCCTGGCGACTTCCTGAGAAAATATAGATGACAATAAAAAGGCCGCCCAGAAACAGTCTCTGCCGTTAGTTCAAGTGCCATTTCCCTGCCACCTTACTCCTGTGGAGCTCCGTGCTCCACAGCCCTGCCTTCACTTAAAAACCCATTTTAAGGTTTGGCACAGAGTCCATGGTCAATGAATGTCTTCGGGTTTTTTTCTCTTCTGTGTTCCTAATTGTGCTTTCAAAATTGAACGGGGGGCAGCAGACTGAGGAGCAGGGCTTGGAAACCAGTGGTTCTCAATCTAAACGGGGAGATGATGTGGGCAGCATCCGCAAGCCTCTACATTAACTGAGAAGGATACACACATGGATTGGTTGCTAACATTTAAACAGATGCAGGCTGCACATAAAAATTCACATTTCTGTCCTTTCTTGAAGATTTAGAAAAGCTGACCCTCCTGGATCTTCCTTTTCACGTAGCAAAAACCAGCCACAGCTCACTCATGTCTTGATCACAATCCCTTCTGTTTATTACCCTTGGTACTACTGCCTGGTCTCTGTGGGCATTCTGTTTGGAACCCCCACCTAGTTACAGCCAAAGTCCCCCCTTCAAGGCTTCTCAAACTTTAGTACACATCTGAGTTACCTGGAGGGCTTGTGAAAACAAATTGCTGGATCCCACCCCCAGAGTTTCTGTTTCTGTAGTTTTGGGATGAGGCCTGAGAATCTGTGTTTCTTCCTTTTTTTTTTTTTTTTTAGTGGGAATTTTTTTTTTTAAGATTTTATTCGTTTATTTGTCAGAGAGAAAGAGAGAGAGAGCACAAGCAGGGGGAGCGGCAGGCAGAGGGAAAAGCAGGCTCCCCATTGAGCAAGGAGCCCAATGTAGGACTCAATCCCAGCACCCTGGGATCATGACCTGAGCCGAAACCAACTGAGCCACTCAGGTGTCCTGAGAATCTGTGTTTCTAACAAGTTCCCAGGGGATGCCTTTGCCCCTAGTCCAGGGACCACATTTTGAGAACCACTGCCCTAGATTAAGGGTTCTTATAGTCTTGTTAGTCAAGACTCCCCTTTTTTGAATGATTTTTCCTCAAAGAAATTTACATCAAGTTTAATAAGGTGGGGAAAAGTTTTCTTCCTTGCCATTCGCTGGAGGAAGAGAGCCATATTGTGCAGGGGGAGAAGAGACAATGGTCTAGCTACAAAAGCTGTTGGCTGGACTGCTTTGCTGAGACAAAGCCAGAAATGAAAAAGGAAGAAGGGAAAAGGGAGACAGAGAAGAAAGGGTTTTTTTTTTTAATGTGAAGTCAGTAAGAGGAGGGGTCCTGGCCAGTGACACCTCCATTCTTGTGACCCTCAAACCTCAGCAAAGTTAATTAAACCCAAAAGTGCATGGTGTGAGTGGATTGTGTGTGCATGTGTGTGTGTGTGTCTGTGTGTAAATGGTGACAAAGCTCAGACCAAAGTGGAGTCAAAGGGGAACCAGCATGGGAGCCAGTGTGGGTAAGGTCACCACAGAACCAAATCCCCAGAGGTCTGCAGATGCCTAATGAAGGCTTTGGACTTCCTCTAACTATGGAATTGAGAGATTTGAGGCAGGTTTCCTCAGATCTCAGAGCCCCCAGCTGACCTCTGGATTCCATAAGAAAGATTCCACCCATGCTATGGTCTGAATGTTTGTGCCCCCCGCCCCACATCCCTTTGTTGATATCCCAACCTCCGAGGTGATGGTATTAGAAGCTGGGGCCTTTGGGAGGTGATGAGGTTCTGAGGGCAGAGCCCCCATGAATAGGATTAGTGCCCTTACAAAAGAGACCCCAGAGAGATCCCTTGTTCCTTTGGTCAAGTGAGATTACAGAGAAGTGATGTCTGTCTAGGAAGTGGCTCTCACCAGACACTGAAATCTGCCAGCACCATGACCTTGGACTTCCCAGCCTCCAGAACTATGAGAAATAAATGTTTGTTGTTCATAAGTCACCCCGTCTATGGTATTGTTGTTATTGTCATCTGAATGTATGAAGACAACCTGAGTAAAAATGTATAATTCGTTTTGCCCAATTTTAATCATCAAAGACATGTATGGCAAAGAATCTGAGCTTCTGCTCAACATGAGTTAACACCTGGGTTGACTTAATTTCAGACAAAAGCCACAGCTCTTGAACTTTCGATAGTCTGTGCAAGTTTATAGAGCTATTTCTTTTCTTGAAATACCAATGATAGCTCTTGGGAAATCCATTATTTCCTTTGCAGACCTTTAGGGGTCTGGGGAGGCCTGGGGATGTCTCCTGGCCCGGTGTGGGGTCTAACACAGAAGGGCATCCTGTGATGATGGGCCCTTGGAGCTCCATGTTGAAGGCCTGGTACCAGGAGGGATATTCAAAATGATTATTTTACTTGATGTCTCCAATATGTTTTGGTCTTGAGCATATACAATTACATATATGAAAGCATTATGTAGATAACATGTTAGTCACATACCTTTCCTTTACTGACCACCTACTATGTGTCAATGCTTTATGTGTACTTTCTCGTTTAATACTGACAAAACCCGGAGACGTAAGCATTTTATTTCTATTTTACAGACAGAAAACTATGCTCAGAGAGGTTTAGTAAATATCCAAAGGTCATTCAGCTGGTAAGTGGTGGAGGTGGGGATTTGAACCCAGATCTGTCCAACTCCAAATTCTCCATTGTTTTCTTATAACCACCCCACTGCTCCCTGCTTCTCAAATGAAAGGGACTGACTTTCTTACTTCTACAGGTTTTGAGTGTGGTAAGCGATATTCTGGTTGACTTACATTTTTTCAAAGTTTAAAAACTATCCCCCAGCTCCAAGGAAAGCATAAAATAAGAATTTGTACTACATCTGTTTGAATAATAACACTGCATTCCTGAGCCTAACCCTAAAGGAGTCTTCTCTGTAATGACGGTATTTGAAAATGGCTGTGTGTTCCCAGCCCTCTGTGATTTTTTTTCCAGGGAGCAGTTCCAGCAGAACATAGATTTGCTTTGCAAGTAAGAAAGTTCCACTTGGCTCACAATGAATTTAATCTCTCAATTTTCCTCAGTTGTGGACATGCAAGAATGAAATTCAAATGAGATGCTATGATAATGACCCTTCTTTCCTTAGCCTTTCTCACAGCTGGGCTTTATTTATGTGCCCATAAACCAGCTCCTCTTTGCAGCACGGGAGTGACTACGAACTGGGAAACTGAGCTAGACCCAAAATAGTAGCCAAACCCTCCCGGTTCTGCTGCGCTCATCTCTGGTTGCCATTTTGTTTGGAGGGGAAGAAAGAGTCCACGTAGAGGGGCAGCTGTTGGTTTTTCCTCTACATAAAATACTGTGTGACAGAACTGAGGGGAACGCTGTCATCTTGCCATGAGGTTTCTATGGAGAGAGCTCTCTGGCATTGGGCATCCTGTTAACCAGAACTCCCAACAAATAAGCATTCCTGCTTCTCTAGAATAAACTATGTAGAGATGCTTAGAATTTGGACGCTGAGGAAGAGCTTGAAGTATTGTAATGGTCACTCACCTGTATCCCTCCCATCCCACTCTCTTCAAGGTCACTCTCCACAGTGGCCAGTATGATCTTTCTAGCATATGAAACTGAGCAAGTCACATCCTGGCTTCAACTGTCCCCCTCTAAGGTCTTTTATGACCATAGCCCTGCCGACTTTTCCAGTCATGTGTTAACATGTCTTCCTGCTTCCGCATGCTTTGAACAGCCTAAACTGGATCATGTCGCCCCCCGCTGCTCAGACTCCCTTCACCACCACTGCCGTGGCATCCCCCTGCATGCAAAACGAAACCCCAGGTCCTTACACTGGTCTGGGAGAGCCTTTTATTGGCCATTTTGAGGTTTTTTGGGGGGGTGGGGTGGGGCAAAGTCCCTGTTCAATTCTTCTGCCCACTTTGTCTATTTCTTTTAAAAAATTTATTTAAATTCAATTTAGTTAACATATAGTGTATTATTAGCTTCAGGGGTAGAATTTAGTGATTCATTAGTTGCATATAACACCCAGTGCTCATTCCATCAAGTGCCCTCCTTAATGCCCATCACCCAGTTCCCCTCCCCGCCCCTCCAGCCACCCTCAGTTTTTTCCCTATAGTTAAGAGTCTCTTATGGTTTGTCTCCCTCTCTGTTTTTATCTTATTTTTCCTTCCCTTCCCTTATGTTCATCTGTTTTGTTTCTTAAATTCCACATATGAGTGAAATCATATGGTATTGATCTTTCTCCGACCGACTTATTTCACTTAGCATAATACTCTCTAGTTCCATCCACGTCATTGCAAATGAGCACTCTGTCTATTTCTTACTGATTTTCTGGAGTTCTTAATACAGTGTGGATACAAGTTCTTTGTTGGATATATGTTACGTATCTTCCAGCCAGTGGCTCGCCTTTTCACTCTTCCAATGTTCTGTTTTTGCCAAAGTTTTAAATTTTAATTCAATTCAATTTATCGTTTTTAAAGTTAGTGGGTTTTTTTGTGTGTGCTTTGTTTAAGGAATCTTTGCTTATCCCAAGATCGTGAAGATATTTTCCTATCTTTTTTCTACATACTTCACGGATTTTACTTTCACATTCAGTTCTATGATCTACCATAAAGTAATTTTTGTGTATGCTGGGAAGTAAAGATTAAAATTCATTTTTTTCCCCTGTATGGACATCCCAGTGACCCGGCATCAACTACTGAAAAGACCAACACTTCTCTACTGAATTGAAATAAAGCTTTTGTTGTAAATCCGGTGTCCATATATGCCACACCTCTGTGCTTTTGCTGCACGTTCTTCCCTCTGCGTGATAGGTCTTCCTTGCCCTTGTCTATTATTTGAGTCTTTCTCATCTTTCAAGACTCCTCCTAAATATCATCATGCCTGCGAAGGCTCTCCTGTCCTCGACACCCACCCCACTGCTCCCCAAGCAGTCTCCGATATTCTTGGCCACTGCATCATGCCCGTGCTGCCCCTGCCCACTGCCTTATGTGTGTGCCTCCGTCACAAGACTGAGAACATCTCCAGGGCAGGGTCTGGGCAGTATTCATCTCCAGAGCCTGTGCCTAATACTGTACCAAACGTAGATGACCAGTCAATGTTTGTCCAGTGAGTAGAGAACTTCTGAGCAGCTAAAAATAAAAAGGTGAAATTCCCTTCAGTGAATTAAAAGTAATCTGTGCTGCGAGTCTCACTCTTCGAAAAAAAATCAGTATTCAATGACCAGTATGTGGTATAACCCAGTGTTCAGGGGTAGAAGGGTAGTTTGTAAGCCAGTCACTTAGATGATAAAAGAGAAGGCTTAGTCATGAACGGGGGAAAGAAGGAAGGAAAGAAGCAAAAGCAAGGTGTTTAAACCAGAATATTCCTAAGGACATAAAATAGAAAGTATCTGACTAGTGCTATATGAATTAGTGTATTTTTCCTTGTTCTCTGCCAAGTCATACCTCAATTTGCCATCCACACCCCCACTTGTAATTGACATAAAGCACTGTATTAGTTTAAGGAGTACAACGTAATGATTTGGTATATGTATATATTGTGAAATGATTACCACACTAAGTCTAGTTAACATCCACACCTAACTTGGTTACAATTTTTTTTTCTTGTGATGAGAACTTTTAAGAGCTACTCTCTTAGCAGCTTTCAGTATATAATACAGTATTGTTAAGTACAATCACAGTGCTGTGTATTACAACCTCAGAACATATTAACCTTGTAACTGAAACTTTGTACCTTTTGACCACCTTCACCCATTTCCCCCAGCCCCAGATCCCTACCTCTGACAACTACCAATCCACTCTATTTCTGTGAACTCAATTTTTTTTTTAGATTCCACATATAAGTAAGGTCGTACAGTATTCGTCTTTCTGTCTGTTTCACTGAGCACGATGCCCTCAAAGTCCATCTATGTTGTTGCAAGTGGGAGGATTTTCTTTTTTTTATGACTGACTAAAATATTCCTTTTATATATATACCACATCATCTTTATCCATTCACCCACTGACAGACACGTAGGTTGTGTCCATGTCTTGGCTAGGGTAAATAATGCTGCAGTGAGAATGGGGGTGCAGGTATCTCCTTAATGTCGTGATTTCATTTCCTTTAGTCAAATGCCATGCCATAGTTCGTAAGTGCCTTTCATCAGAGTCATAATTTCGAGGAGCCATCATATGGTGTCCCTGGTAGAAGGATGGAATTTGGAATCAGGTCTGAGTTCTAACCCATCATAGATACCTGTAACGTGATCTTAATTTCTCTCTCCCTCAGTTTCATCATCTGTAAAATGGATTGTTGCAACGCTTGCATGAGACAAGTATGCACAGCACAGATCACAGTGCCTGACATAGTTGGCACTCCACAGAGGGTGCAAATATTTGGGAGCTCTTTCCCCAGTGCCTCATTCACAGTCTGCAAAGATGAGAAGCCGCAACAAGGACTTTCCCAGGAAACTTACAAAACTACAAAAAGATCTTTATGTTGCCGTCATTTCAACGGAACCAAGGCAAGAGCCGACATTCATCTCTGTTCATTTATCTCTATTTGTTAGCGCGATGACAGTATAATTATGTGCTGGGAGTGCTTCTGCTTTGTGGCAGAGACTGTGTATCCCAATGCCCGTTCTTTCCTCCGCCCTTTTAGAGTAGAGCTTGTTGCCACTCCCATATAATTTGTCGGAGCATGTGGCCGTCTTGCCGAAGGCTGCATTTGCCAGCCTCCCTTGCAGCTGGGTCTGGCTCTGTCATTAAGTTCTCTCCCAGGGTGCTTGCTAACCGCTTCTTTTTTTCCCCTCTGGGCTGAAATGCTGATAGGATTTCCAAGGTGAACCAGCTGCGATTATGTGGATAAGGAAAACACCCTGTGTCCCAAGGGGGAGGGCTAAGCAGTAAGATGGAAGACACGTGGGTCTCTCAATGACCTGATGGAGCAACACTGCCTATTCTTTCTAGATGGTTCTTATGACAGAAATGAAGAAATTGCTATCATTTGAGTTGTGTTCGGGGAGTCTTTTGCCATAGCAACTTACTATCAACCTGAACTACTGCAAGTACCGTGTATTTTTTGGCCTGTATGTATATCCTCCTCCACCTCCGCCAGAACATTCTCCCTCTACCCTTCTACCTAATTAGCTCTTTTTCTTCTTTCAGATCCCAAAGACCTCTTTCTTTCCTTTCTCCTTCCTTCCTTCCTTCCTTTTCTTTCTTTCTCTCTCCCTTCTTCCCACTCTCTCTCTCTCCATCCCTCCTTTCTTTCTTCTCTTTCTTTTTTTGAAAAACTATGTCCTCCAAATTCAATCCACCCAGTGTGAGCAAGCTAGGGAGGGAAAAGAATTCTGGAGAGGAAGTTCAACTTTGCACCTTCAAGGGGAAGGCTGTGGCAGACTGCAGCTGCTGCACAGACACATGGGGAATGAGGCTTCTGTGGGATGCAGTTTGTTCTTGGCCTTCAGTACCGAACTCCTTAGCGGGGCAAACGCATCTCTTCCCAAGACTCTGCTGTCACAGCATGGGGCCGTTCAAGGGACTGAGAGCCTCCAGTGTATGGACAAGAGTTCTGAGGACAATCACCCAAATGGCAGGGCTGTCTCCCTGAATCCACTCTTGAGATGGAAGCTTTTGCCAAATGCAAGCTCTTCTGGTGGAGCTGGAAAGGCTAAAACCGGGCCATTGCACAAATGTGGCCACCTTGAGCCCCTCTTCCCTTCATTTCTGGGGGAGATGAAGCCACCCCAAAGAGACACCGTCATCCCTTTGCCTCCCACCAACCTGCCGCAGAGATGCAGAGCTTGGCCATGGGAGGGTAACAGGGCTACAAGCTACCTGCTCCTGAGGGCAGCCTGTGGGACATGATGTCCTTGCAGGAAGGAACAAGCAGTTGCTTGGGGCTGCTTCAGGGCTATCAAATTATGTGTCCTTGTGAGCGTCCTCCTGGGAATTCTAGAGGTTCCAGCCTTGCAGGGGGTGAACTGGGACAGGACGGAGCTCTGGCCTCCCATCAAACCCCCAGGTCGGGCCAGAAGGGCCTTGCTACTGCTTCCTCAGAAACCAGGTCCTCTCGGGCTTTCTCTGCTGGCTGAGTGGGCAGCAGGCCTGGTGTAGGGACAGTACAAGGATTGACTCGGCCGCACCTGTCCCTGTCCAAGAGTCAGGAGGTATGTGTTCGAGTCCCAGTTCCCAGCCCTACAGCTGAGAGAACTTGAGCAAATTCTTCCAATTCTACACGCCTCAGTTTCCTCATCTGTAAAGTGAAGGTAAAAAAACTGGCCCCACCTTTAACCAGTGAGACGGTCTGAGAATAAAACCAAATAGTACATGTGAGAGCACTCTGCTGGCTGGTTCAGTTGGTGGAGCGTGCGACTCTTGATCTCGTGGTTGAGAGTTTCAGCCTCACGTTGGGTGTAGAGATCACTTAAAAATAAAATTTTATAAAAAATAAAGAAAACACTTTGTAAGTTTAAAGCCTTGTGCAGATGCAAACCTTAGGTCAAAATAATGCATCTTATTGTTGGGATATTAACAGTATTCTATGAGCCCGTTCAGAGGGCTGTCCCATGAATTTCACTGGGTAAGCAGATCCATGGAATACTTCAGGGTTCACCTGACAACCCATCAGTGCCCCTGGGAATGTCTAGGATAAGTTACAATAAAACAATATGAATTCAGTGATGTGTAGGTGAAATTGGCAAAATGCGTCTTCTCCATTCTACCAAAGTCCTGACTTTGTTTAGGATTAATTAGTTTGGTAATACTGGAGGCATAGTTAACCCCCAAATCTCAGTGACTTAACCACTCTGTGTCCCATGTGATTCGGGAATTTAAGTGCTGGGCCCTCATAGTTTTCAGATTCTCGTCTTTGATTAAATTGCGTTTATCTTGTCTGCAGTGACTGTATTTTTTCTTTCTCTTCTGCTGATTTCAGGAGGGTAATCAAGGGCAACTGATCCAACTGTGTGACTGGACATTTTGGTGGTTTCCTACTATATTTTTCTATTATAAATAATGCCTCACTGAACATTCTTGTCCTTAAGTCTTTGATTTAGTATTTAGTACAAAATGAATGATTTAAGATAAATTTGCAGAAGTGGAGGGACAGGATCCAACAGTCTGCGTGCTTTTAACGCTTGTGATAAGATTTGCCAAACTGTCCTGCAAATGGTACCATCAGCTCTAAGGAGGAGTCTTTTCTACTCCCTGTCAACTCTGGATAGCGCAGGGGAGTTGCATTATATACGCATTTACTTGGAGGAATGCAATTCTATGTGCGCAGCAAATCTTCCACACACACACACACACACACACAAACCATTTTCAGGACAAACTGGTAGTTCAACTGCTGCCCTAACCTTGTTGGAAAGGCAGTCTTACTGGAAAGAGGGTCTCCTGAGAGGTACTACAGTGATCAGTCCACACAGCTGCCACAGAGGTGTCCCTGTTCGTGTCCACAGAGGTCCTTCATGTCTGGGGGCTCTCCCCACGACTGCCAGGGCGCAGCCAGCCGCCTGCCTCGCCTCACCAACCAGCCATCCCCTCTTCGGGTCCTGCTGGCTGTAGCAGGAAGCCGACCGCAGGGTCCCCTGTTTAGGAACACACCCATGCCTGTAACTTCATCACTGACCCTTCATTTCCTCTTCCCACAGTCTAAGGAACACCCGCTTGGTCTTCAGAAAAAGCCCCCCTTCATCCAAGATTTGGTGGAGTCCTTGTCTTAATCAGCCCTGGGCTGGGGGGGGGCCTAACAAAAATACCAGAGACAGTGGGGGAGGGGGAGCTGATGGACAACAGAAGTGTATTTCTCCCAGTTCTGGAGGTGTAAGTCTGGGATCAGATGCCAGTATGGCCGGGTTCTGGTGAGGACCCTCCTCCAGGCTGCAGACGGCTGGCTTCTCGTTGTATCTTCACATGGTGAGAGCAGAGAGGGAAGCAAGCCCTCTTCCCGGCCTTACAAGGGCACAGATCCCATCATTGAGGGCTCCACCCTCATGAGCTCATCTAATCCCATTTACTTCCCAAAGGCCCATCCTCCTAATCCAGCTCCGCATAGGGTCTCAACAACATATGAATTGTCAGGGGACACCAACATTCATAGCGGTTCTCTTCAACCACCCACCTAGCCAGGGCCTCAGGCTTTTGGAAACCAAAGCCAGGGGGAGGCTCCTGGGTCGTTGTCACTGGGAAGGCCTGGCTGCTTGAATGAGAAGGGCAGTGAAAGAAAATAGCAGGATAAACAAAGTTATTATTAAAACAAAATGCTCCTGCCCCACATCTCTCAGCTTATAGCAAGCTGCTCCTCTGGGACACCTCGTCTTTTCATGGGAGGTCATAGTGTCAACTCTATTATCATTTGGAACCTATTATTTTCAATGACCTAAAATAAATTTAGAATATTAGACGAAGCAATCATTCTTTTTCTTTTTTTAAAAAGATTTTATTTTAGAGAGAGTGCACGCAGGCATGGGGAGAGGGGCAGGAGAGGGAGAGAATCTCAAGCGGACTCCCCGCTCAGTGAGGAGCCCAGTGTAGGACTCGATCTCATGACCCTGAGATCATGACCTGAGCCGAAATCAAGAGTCGGATGCTCAACCGACTGAGCCACTCAGACGCCCCTTAAGCAATCTTTCATTCAGATAATAATTATCAAATTATTTTCTCTACAGGCTTTACAGCTTTGAGTTTATAATAAAATTAACATGACTTGAATTCTTACTCATTTTCAACATTGTATAGGGATGCAGAAGAGAACTCAAAAATTTTTTGAACATCAACGTATTTATTATGAAAATTGAAATGTGTACCAAAACATAACAAACCTCAGAGGGGAAGAAGCTTGTCTGAATTCTCTACTGCTTCCTTTTTTCTTCCCTTTTTTTTTATTGGATTAAAATACACATAACATGAAGTTGACTGTCTTAGCCATTTCTTAAGCGTACACGATGTACACTAGGTACATCCACACGGGTGTGCCACCATCACCACCATCCATCCCCAGAACTCTTTCATCTTGTGAAGCTGAAACTGTACCTATTAAAGAATAACACCCCAGACTCCCCTCCCTCCCCAGCCCCTGGCAACTCTCATTCTACTTTTTGTCTTTGTGACCTTGACTACTCTAGGTACTTCATGTAAGTGGAATCCTTATCTGCCCTATTGTGACCAGCTTATTTCATTTAGCATACTGTCCTTGAGATTGATCCATATTGTAGCACATACGCTCCTTTTTAAGGCACAATAATATTCCATTGTGTGTATATACCATATTTTGTTTATTCATTTATCCATCGATGGACACTGTGGTGGCTTCCACATTTTGGCCGTGAGTAATGCTGCTCTGACCACGGGTGTACAGATCTCTCTCTGAGACCCTGTTTTCTTTTCTTTTTTTTAAAGATTTTATTTATTTATTTATTTGACAGAGAGAGAGAGATAGCGAGAGCAGGAACACAAGCAGGGGGAGTAGGAGAGGGAGAAGCAGACTTCCTGCCGAGCAGGGAGCCCGATGCGGGGCTCGATCCCGGGACCCTGGGATCATGACCTGAGCCGAAGGCAGACGCTCAACGACTGAGCCACCCAGGCGCCCCTGAGACCCTGTTTTCAATTCTTTTCAGTATATACCTAGAAGTGGAATTGCTGGGTCATATGGTAATTCTATTTATAATTTTTTTGAGGAAACTTCATACTCTTTTCCATAGCAGCTACACCATTTTACACTCCCACCAACAGTGCACAAGAAGAACTCAACCTGGTCCAACAGAATCATACTGCTCACCTACTGTAAGTCTGGGATCAGGGCTAGACATGGTGGGGGCCAGAGATGGAGAGCATGCTGCCTTTATCCTAAAGAGTATGCAAATTTGGGGCACCTGGGTGGCTCAGTCGTTAAGCGTCTGCCTTCGGCTCGGGTCATGATCCCGGGGTCCTGGGATTGAGCCCCGCATCAGGCTCCCTGCTCCGCGGGAAGCCTGCTTCTCCCTCTCCCACTCCCCCTGCTTGTGTTCCCTCTCTCGCTGTGTCTCTCTCTGTCAAATAAATAAATAAAATCTTTAAAAAAAAAAAAAAAAAAGAGTATGCAAATTTATCTTGCTAATTAGATTGAGAGGAGTTAGTTTAAATACTTACTGCATGTTAAAAGATTAAGTTTTTAGATAAAATACGCAATTAAAATACTTTTTGGAGAAAATAAACAGAGTATGACCATCTGGTTGTCTGCTTCCCCCAATCAGGGAGGCAATAACCCAGCCCTCTAGGATGCCTTCTGAGAGAGAAACCTAGAATATTTTGCTATTCCTTCTCCCGTCTTCAGCAGCCAGCTGAGACAGGTGATATTTCAGAACAGGAGATGCAGACAAGTGCTATGTTCACCCCTCGAGACATTCTAAGTGCTAATTTGGACCAGGTCAGACTACCTGGGGTGCATACTCATACCTCATTAATTTTGCCCTTGCAAAAAGGTCTTCACGGAGTTGAAAGAACATTAGGAATGTTTTTGGAGGTGGACAGATGGGGGCTCCCATTCTAGCTGCTTTGCCTAATGGCTGTATAATCTTGGGTAAAGAACCCATACCTCTTTTTTTTTTTTTAACTTTCTTTTTATTATGTTATGTTAATGACCATATATTACATCATTAGTTTTTGATGTAGTGTTCCATGATTCATTGTTTGCGTCTAACACCCAGTGCTCCATGCAGAACGTGCCCTCTTTAACACCCATCACCAGGCTAACCCATCTCCCCACCCTCTCCCCTCTAGAACCCTTATAAAAGCATCCCTGAGTCCTGTCTCTGCTGGAAATGAATCATCCCCTCCTCTCTGGTACCCCCCAATACCAACTTCTATTACTGTAACACTTGCATCTTACCATGCCTGTTCATTTGATCACTGGCTTGTCTTCTCCTAGCACCTTGGCATCAGGGAGCACGGCTGCATTGTACCTGTACCCCCAAGACACTGCACAGAGCCTGGCACATAGTGGAGGTGTTAGGAGGCACACCTACAGCTGACGCTGTGCAGAAACTGCCACACGTGTTAGGTAACACTGTTAGGGACCCACTTAACTCAAACTGTGACATGGCCTCTGATAGTATCATCCAGTATTGCAGAGATCAAAGTAATGAGAACTCACAAAGCAGAACCAGATTCTAGCCTCAAAGCCATCATTCTGAGAGCTGCTTTGTATCTATCTTTCTCTAGCTCACTGTGATGTGATTCTCAGTTCTGGTCCCTATACAGTTCCTCCAAGGAGTAGGCAGTCCTGGAAGGGAGTCAACCTGGGCACCAAAGGACTACAGAAATCAGAAATTCACTTTTTATTGTCTTCTCCTATATCTTATCAGTGAAAGAATTCTAGAAGTCTGGAGGCAGGGGCTCTTGGCAGTTTGGTTTGTGTGAGGCTGAGTATGTCCTATTTTTAAGGTTCACAGGCTCTAGGCTCATTCTCTAAAGAGTAGGTGCTATTCTTCACATCCCCATCCACATTCATTCCGTCTAGCCCCCAAATTACTCTTTAAGTGTTCTAGATCAGAACCCAACCTCTCCATAGTGGACTGAAAGGTAGTACCCCAAAAAGATATGTCCATGTCCCAATCCCAAGAACCTGTGTAACCTTATTTGAAAAATGGATCTTTGCAGATTAAACTAAGTTACGGATCATGAGATCATCCTGAATTACCTGGATGGACTCTAAATCCAATGACAAGTGTCCTTGGAAGAGAAGGAGAGAAGACACACAGAGGACAAAGTGGTACAAAGATGGAGGCAGAGAATGGAAGGATGGAGCCACCCCAGAAGCTGGACAAGGCAAGGAATGGATTCTCCCCTAGAGCCTTTGGAGGGATTACAGCCTTGCCAACACCTTAATTTTGGACTTATGGCCTTCAGAACTCTTAAGAGAATACATTTCTGTTGTGTTAAGCAACTAAGTTTGTTTTAAGCCACTAAGTTATGGCAGCCCTAGCAAATAAATACACTTTGCAAGTTCCAGTTTCCTTAGCTGCAAGATGAAATAATAATCTTTCCCACCAGATTTATTATATGGATTCAATGAGAAACTGTAAGTCAAATTGCCCATATCAATGGTCCACATAGTAGGTCCTCAATAAATGGTAGCCACTAGAGTCTTATGCTCCTGACATTTATGGAAGCTCATTTGAAAACCATACTTGGGGATTTCACTACAATGCACCCACAAGACCCTGGATTGCCCTCTCAGAGTTAACCTGGGAGAGAAACACTTGATGAAGAAGGGCAAAGAGGTGAAAGGTCACCCAAAAGAGACAAAGCCTTCTCAGATAAGCAGGATATCATTAAAGAGTGCTGTGACCCCAGAGAGGTTTGGGCAACCATGAGGGCTTAAAAAAAGAAGAGCAAAGGGGCAAATATTGGCCATTCCTATTCAGACTGTGTTTAGGAAAGAAGGGTCTCAGCCAAAAGGTTTCTATGATTTCCAATCTCTAGGTAAAACTATCCCATCTATATGGTAATAGATGGTCTTGATACCATTAAATATTTAAATATTAAATATTTCAAAGCAACCTTTGGATTTCCATGTAGATCTGCTTATGAGGAAAATGAATTAATTGTTGGGAGTTTTGAGTAATCCTTACCCCTGTGATATAGATTTTTCGTGACAGATCCAAAGTGTGGCTTTGGATGGAGATTTGGCTTCCCAAGTATCTTAACTGGAGAGAATGCACAGATGGTGTCAGCGAAGGCACTCTTAGTCTTCGTGACAACTACTTTACTTACTGTTGGTTCTTGTCCCCATTTCATATGCATTTCAGTTAGGCTGAGTTAGTCTTCCAGGATTTGATCACACCTGGCATCATTGAGGCCCCAGGGCCTGGCATGCATCACACCACTATGACATTTCTGGTCCATCCTTTCCTCTGATGCCCACAGAACCACTTTTCACACCCCCTGCAAAACTCATCAAGAACATTCAATTGTGCCTTTCACTGTTTCCAACATCCATAGTGACCATGTTTTCTAAGACAGAGATTGGACATGCACGGCTGAGTATATGTATGGAGAACACTGGGATAGAATATTTAATAATGAAAGTAACTGAAAATGCAGAACAGGTAACCATTATTCTTATATGTGGTGCTAGCGAGAGAAACATTATAGAATTCAATTCCAATATACATTTTGCTTCTACTGAAGAATTGACATATTTGCTTCTTTGGTAAAAATAATGCTTTCTTTTCTGTGGGCTATCAAGAAGCTCAATATTAAAGCTGTTAATCATCGTAACTGCATGAATTCTTTTACTTTCCTTGTCCTTAATTTTCTAGTTCTCCCCCTCAGATTATACCACAATTTTAGCCACTCAGATGGCTGGCTGTCTATCTATTCATGGCAGAGACTGACTGGTTCCACCCCACATCCGTTCTCCTGTTCTTCCTTATTAACAAAAGCTCCCTTTCAGCCATGTGTGGCCATGTGACTAAGTTTGGGCCAATGAACTCTAAGTGTAAGTTTTGTGTGGGATTTCCAGGAAGGCCGCTTATAGGGTGCAGAGCCGTTGGAGAGGGAGACTTTTGTCTTTCCTACCTGTTGACTAGGTTGTATCCCTGGCACACCAGCAGCTATCCTGGACCATAAGGTGTCCCAAAGGCTAGAAGCCAGCACTGGGATGATGGAACAGAAAGATGGGTGCTGAGTCCCTGACACCTGGAAGGTCATCCTATCAGCTCTGGCCACCTAGCTAGAGGTTTCTCTTAGGTGAATCAGAAATAAACTTTGACTTTTTTGAAGGCATTCTTATTTTGGGTTTTCCCATAAAACTGCTACACTATTATTTTACAGCATTACCCAGAACTCTAGCAAAAATTAATTTCAGATTCACCCCATTTTTTAAGACAGACCACTCCAAAAATATTCTCCAAATTTAATGAAAATCTGGTTCAATATTTTTGTGTGACGTGGTAATCAGACAAACATTTAATTTTATCTATATAGATGTGCCCTCTGTTATAGGCTGATTCAGACACTTTTTGGAAGGGGGCAGAGTATAAATAAACAAACAACAGTAATAGTAAGTAGGAAAGTATTTCAAGAGGTAGCCTCCATCCATCTTCTTTAATGAATATATGAAAAATCTTGAAATTAGCATAGTACTTGTATCTAAAAGAAAGTGTCTAATGAATATTCTATCGAGGATATGGAATCACCCCTTAAGACTTATTGATATCATTCACCTGCAGAGAAAAGTCACTTTTTCATAGATTAAACCAAGATAAATACCAGCCCACTGTCTGTCCAAAGTGTTATAAATTTTGTATTACTGAACTAATGAGATTTAATAAAATCCAAATTAAGTCTTATAATACTTTGGAAAGAATCTTACTTTCCTCTCAACCCTAGGTCTTCCCACTCATCTTCAAAGGAAGCATTAATGAGAAGCAATAAATCCCAGCATGATCGTGATTAAATTTCATGAATTAAACAGAGGTAATTTTGCAAAATGGTAAATTCAATCAGTAGAACAGACACTTTTCTTTCTCAGCCAAACAGAGGGCCAAATGTGTCTCCAGATCTTGGCATAAATGATGACATTTTTATTCTTCCTATAAGTGAGTATAATGCTTTTAAATACCTTCCAGAGTAAATTGCAAAACTGTAATTAGTGCCTTTAAAAATATAGCTTAGCACTCTTTCCTTCCCTTCCTTTTCCCCCCTACCTCCATTCCCACCCTCCAACACATATAATACAAATTTGGTGGCTATCTGGGCAACACTGAAGAATAATCATGACTCTGATTACAGAATGCAGCTTTAAAATTCTGGATTCTCTAAGTGAGAAGCACCAGCTCGGAAATAATTTCTCCTAATCACTATAGGTTTTCCAGCGTCTTGGCAGTTAAGAAACACCAGCTTGCTGACAGCATTTAAATGACCTATATTTGTGTGAAAGCCATGTGGTCCAGCCCAGCAGGATTAGAGACGGGAGAAGATGCTCTTGGCACTGATTGCTTATCAGGAGAAGCCGACTCCAGACCCTTCCTGCTTGGTTTCTCCATCTCACCATCTGCATAACTGCTGATTCATTAGGCAGGTGTCTCTCCTGCTGCTGGAAGGGACATTTGTTCCCTATAATTTGCCACTTTTCCAAATGGTGAAGGGAAATTGGACTCACGGCTGGATACTGCGAGTGATGTGGATGACTAATGCCAGCACTCTCTGCATGTAAATGTCATTCGTAGAATCAAGGCTCAAATGGCTAATGGCTTCCCAGCTAACCTGGAGTGGACACCTACAGGAGAAACCAGCAACCATCATGACATTTTGGGAACAAGCCTAATTTAAATGTTGCATCCTGTTGTCCCCACATTTATCAGACTGTGCACTTGAATTTTGGTTTGGAGAATATTATCACTTGCCTAGAGTGTGTGTCTTATAAACATGTCCAAATCACTGCAGAAGCCAGGAGATTGAAGGGGACAATGCCCACACATACCCAAGGAGAGTTCAGGGCTGAGAATACTTTACATTCAGCAGGGCCTAACAGACTACTTCTTAGTGCCGTTTGCCCTTAATTTTGGCCAAAGTTCTTCTCTTTGCCCATAGCTTTTTTCTGTCCTATTGTTGGTTCTGTATCTCCTCCCATCCCCAGACACAGGCGCATGACTCAAGATGAGATCATCATAGTTCCTCAAACCCCTGGACACAGTGATTAGACTCAGAGGTGGGCAAATTGAGACAGAGTCCTTGCCTTTTGCATGAAAAAGCCATTCATCCATTCATAAAATTTTTACAAAGCCTCCACTCAAAGAGAAGCATTATTTAGGGTGCTGGGGAAGTAGCAATAAACAAGACAGATGTAATTCCATGGAGTTTACACGATAGGGCATGGAGCAGGGAGGCAGACAATAAACAAGTATATGAACAAGATGATTTGTGAAAGTATTGCATTAAGGAGGATGTAAAAAGCACGAATGACAGGGAACAGGACTAACACCCACAGAAAAGTGGAAACTGGAGGGGAAGGAGGCCCTAGGGGTGCTCAGGTGTTGGCTCTAGCTGTCTTTTTTTTTTTTAATTTTAAAGATTTTTATTTATTTGAGAGAGAGAGCATGCGAGCACAAGCAGGGGGAGTGTCAGGCAGAGGGAGAAGCAGGCTCCCTGCTGAGCAAGGAGCCCAATGGAGGACTCGATCCCAGGACCCTGGGATCATGACCCGAGCTGAAGGCAGACGCCTAACCGACTGAGTCACCCAGGCATCCCAAGCTCTAGCTGACTCTTAAGGCCAGTTTCACCCCTGCTCTTCCTGGGTTTTTAGATCATGAGCCAACATGATAAAGCCAGCTCAATCTCCACTATACATCCCTTACCCACTCTTTGATGCCAAGGTCTTGACTTGAGAATGGTCATTCAGTCAGCAAGCCTGTGCTGACAGCCTGGTGCTGGGTATGGGGGGGGGGGGTTTCAAAGAGGAGCAGGTCATGCATGTTCCCCTTAAGCAGTTTTCCATTAAGTGTGGGCTGGGGAGTGGGCATAGATGCACCTGGACAATATCGAACTGCAATTGTGCCATCAATCTATTCCTCCCTACCTTTCTTTCTCAGCAAGTAGTTCCATCTACCAGGCTGCTCAAGCCAGAAAAGCTCAGAGTCCTTGATTCATCTCTCTTTCTCTCACCTCCCATTTCCAATCCATCAAAATTACTTCTTGAGTCCATTTGCATGGACACCACACTGGCCTAATACCACCTCTTCCATGGGCTGTGACAATACCATCTGCACTCTTCTGGAGAAGAGACAGCTTCCTTGGAATCAAGTGAAGTTCCAAATGGAAATTGGCTGCAATAGGAGAGGGGATGATGGCAGCCAGGAAGGCTTCCATTACTGACCCCAGGAAGCCACAAAGTCTATTGCATTCCTAGACCAAACAGAAACAATGCTCGGATCTTCCAAGGCATTTGATAATTTGTGATGGGACTCTCATGAGCACAGGTATGAGAATACTTGATGAAATGTTAGCACTGGAAATCACTTTTTTTTCTAAGATTTTTTATTTATTTGTCAGAGAGAGAGAGAGTGAGTGTGCACACAAGCAGGGGAAGCAGCAGGCAGAGAGAGAAGCAGGCTCCCTGCTGCGCAAGGAGCCTGACCTGGGACTCGATCCCAGGCCACTGGGATCATGACCTGAGCTGAAGGTAGACGCTTAACCGACTGAGCCACCCAGGCGTCCCTGGAAATCACTTTGAAGTCACCCAGACCAACTACCTCCTGGTACCAGCGGGGAAACTGAGGTGCAAAGAAGTTAAATGTCTTATCTGAAATCACCATAATTACTTAATTATATATACAATGTCTCATTCCAAAACAGATTTAAGATACCTTATCTGTGATTTAAAAGACTGTAGGCACAGTACTTCTTCAAGACATCATCACAAAAATTATTTGTACAAACTGGGTTTTTTTGTTTTTTAAAAGATTTTATTTATTTATTTATTTATTTATTTATTTATTTTAAGATTTTATTTATTTGACAGAGAGAGACACAGCGAGAGAGGGAACACAAGCAGGGGGAGTGGGAGAGGGAGAAGCAGGCTTCCCGCGGAGCAGGGAGCCCGATGCGGGGCTCGATCCCAGGACCCCGGGATCATCACCCGAGCCGAAGGCAGACGCTTAACGACTGAGCCACCCAGGCGCCCCAACAAACTGGGTTTTTGATAAGAATCAGGTAGCAAGGGTGCAAGGATATGTGTGATGAGTACTGGGGAACATGTACTATGGGATGGATTAAGTGCTGAGACATAAGCCAACTCTTGAGACGGTCTACACCCTTTTGTGAAAATGCAGCCATCCCACCTCCTCACAACTCACTGTAAGTGCGTGCCCCTGGATATGGCCAAGATTTACATTAGAAAACATCTCTGGTCCCACACTATGCTGGCCAAATAAATGATTGAGGGCCTCAGTGTTCTGCTAGAGAAAATGGCTATGGTCATTTTAACTTAAGAATTTTAGGGGCGCCTAGGAGGCTCAGTTGTTTAAGCCACTGCCTTTGGCTCAGGTCATGATCTCAAGTTCCTGGGATCGAGCTCAGCGGGGAGCCTCCTCCTCCCTCTCCTTCTGCCCCTCCCCCCAGCTCTTGCTCTCACGCACTTTAGATAAAATCTTTAAAAAAGAAAAAAAAAAGGAATGTTCAAATTAGTACCAACTTGGCCATAAAAATAAAGTATCCACTGAATATCCAATATTATGCAGTTAAATCCTGCAAGATAAACGAACTGCAAAGTCTGCAAATGTGCAAATAAATGAACTGACTTTCTATTTGAAGTGGAGAGCTATAAAACAACTAAAGTTGGGGGAGATCTACTCCAATGAGATTTTTTATTTTGGAGTGGTCATTTGATGTCATTATCTTCCACTTATTTGTCTGTGGGACAAATAATTGGCCTAAGCCTCAGTTTACTCTCTCTGTACAGCTGGCCAGTAACATTACTGATGTTCCAGAGTTGTTGGAACAGATGAGATAGTTCATATAAAAGGTTTAGCATAGCTTTCAATAAATGTTAACACTGTATTATGAAAGGGCTATATTAAGGTCAATCTTCATCCATGACAATAAAAATCGAGTAATCAGTATACAGAAGCTTGAGGCAAGGTGCTGGGAATGTATCCAGGTCATGCTAAAACAGTCTAGGCACTGAGCAAGCTCTAGACAAAGTCAAGATAAAAGCTAATTATCTGCACAATGCAGGACATCTGTCATCAGTTCAGCAAAACTGGGATGACAAAGTTGAGTAGGACATCATCCCTGCTTTTGGTGTCCTCCCACGTAGAAGGAAGGTAATAGATTAGTAATGGAGGTCTTTCCGTACAGAGAGAGTTTTCATAATTGAATTAGATATTGACCATAAGGTCAGTGAATTAAGAAACACAATTTACATTACCCTGATTGCCATTGGAACAACAGGCTTGTCCCTGGGGATCTGTCCTTGATGAGGAGGATGACAGGTAAGAGGAACAGAGCATGAGGACACACACAGCAGTGTGCGTGCTTCTTCCTTTCTACACCAGTTCATCCCTGTGGTTCTTTCACTTACTGTGTTATGAATTGTGATGTCAGCAAAGTTGCAAGGTCAAGGCCAAGATGACTGAGGTTTGGAAGGCTCTTGGGTGTGTGGCTTATGAGTCAAATGAGATGTTTGGGTTCATTTTTGTCTTTCTTGATCAAGCAATTTGATATTTTAGCTTGTAATGAAATGCTGTGATTGCTGTAAGTCACCTTTATTACTGAAAATCCTGCAGGAGAGCTAACTTTGTTATTGTAAGCCTTGAACACACTAACTGCAACCCCTTTTATCTCTCACCAAATCAATTGGTTTTTAATTCAATTTTGATCAAGTCAATTTTCTTAGGAACCCAATTATCTTTTTATAGCGTATCAGACTGTATAAATACTCAATGTGGGAACGGCTACGGCAGTGGAATGCATAAAAGAGGAGGGTAACCCAAAATAATTCTGCCTTGGGGTGTGTGGGCGTGTGAAGGGAGTGTCAGGGAGGCCCTGGAAAAGAGCTGACATTTGAGTTGGAGGCCTGGAATAAGTACCTGCTTCCCTGGCAGATGGGATGGGAAAGGCTATTCCTGGCAAAGGGAAGGGCTTGAATGTACGAAGCCTGGAGAAGTGTAAATGCACGCCAACTACAGGAGATGGGGACTGGCCTGGCTGGTTAGCATCTGCTGGACAAATGTAACTGAATGCATAGCAGGTGCTGTGTTCTGCAAAGGCCACCGGCTGCAAAGAACAGAGATGATGCGGGAAGGCAGGCTGGAGCCAGGAGATGGCTGGGAGGCTTTGTGCTTCTTGCTTTGAGGTTTGTACTCCTGAAGACAGTGTGGTTTTTAAGCAGGGGAATGGTGGCATGAGAACCCAATGCAGAAGAGCAGGACCAGGACTGTAAAGAATGGATGGAAGAGGAGTGGCCAGACGGATATGCAGTAGTCCAGGCTGGTGTAGTTGGGGGCAGCAGTGACGTGTGATTTGGGGGAGCCCCGCTGACATATGCAGCCCTCTTTCCTGCTGCCCACAGGACCCACTTCCCCAGATTTGCAGCTCTTCTAGCACCTGTTCTAATTTGCAAGCAATTAAAAAAAAAAAAAAAACAACAAAAAAACCCCAACCTAGAAAGCTAAATTGGACTCTGGTTCTCTCAGAGCTGAAATTACTTTAGCAAAGATAATGGCTTCTTTTAGTTTGTAGGGTTTCGTCTTCTCTTCTAAAGGTTAAAAATAGAAAACAGATTAAAATCCTGAGTATGAATCCTAAAAAGGATTTCTACTCCCTCCCTGTGGGGTGATAAATTTAAAGGGCCATGGGATCTAGAAACTGCCTGAGAGACGCTCTTTTGCTCGATGCGTTCTTTTTTTAGTCAAAGAGCTGGCCATGTGCTCTTGTACAGAATTGGTCATCATCTGTGAAGCAGGTTTATTCTGTTTTGCATAGCAGACCTGCTCCTAATCACTTCTGCTCTTATTTCAGGTTAGGTGGGGGGGCAGGGGGTGTGTAGTGAGAAAGGAGAAGAGGGAAGCCTATTTTAGTCTTTGCTTCAAAAATTAACTTGGCTTCCAATGAAGATGTCTCGTCTATTAGCTTCATTCCCTTGGGGCATGCCCAGAACTGCAGCATCTCCTTTCCACTCCCTCAAATGCTCCTCTGTCCCAGAATTGCAACCCACTTTGTGCTGCTGTCCTCTCCCAGGATGACCACTCAGGAGCCCCTGATTGGGGGCGGGGCTCTAAGTGGGCCTTTAGGCTCACATTGGGTGAGCCAACTAATCCAGCCTGGAAATAATGAAACTCATCTAAAAATCTCTCTTAATCCCTCTTAGCCCTGAAACCATGGATATTAACTGCAGGGAGGGGTAGGGGAGTGGAGGGAGAGGGGGCATCAGAGGCTCTGGGCAATTTAGCCTCAGTGGTTATGTAAATCAGAAAGTGAATCCTAGCACATTCCGTTGCTGGGAGAAGGGAAAAGGGGTGGGGGAGAAGGCGGGTGGCTGGCAGCCCTGGTTCCTTGACATCCCCCTGAGAAAGATCACCCTGTGCACAGATGACAAGGCACATGTCAGCATGCTTAAAGCCTCCTTCATCCTTCCTGAAATTTCTGATAAAATCAGAAGTTGTTATTGTCGGTTATCTCAGGAAGGTGTTATTTTAAAAATAAGCTGCCACTGACTTAACTTTCCAAAACTCCTCTGCAATATTATTATTCTTTTATTTAAGCCCAGAAACCATTTTTTTTTTTTTAAATCTATGCCCTTCGGGCCAAGGATTTTTTAGAGTCAGAAACAGTCTACTTGGGATTGCAATGAGTCTGTTTTTTCCTACTTGGCACACCATCCTGTCTCTTGTAGTAATTGATCCCTAACTTTCTCTTAGAAAACCAATCTACGCCCCCCAATACCCTTATTCTCGATCCCTAAGGCAATTTTCAGGCCTTCCTTGCTAATAAATCTCAGTTCTGTTTGGGGAACAATGGACAAAGACTAGCTTCCACAACTTCCCTTCCAGCTAGCGGTGACCATGAGACACAATTCTGGCCAGTGAGATCTACATAGAAGCTTGAGGAGGGCTTCTGGGAAGGCTTCTGCCTTTCGTGATAAAAGGGGGACAGATCCACTGAAGCAGCCCCTCCACCTTCTTCTTCCCTCAGATGCAGATGTGAGCGGCAACACCCCGTCTGTTGGAAAAGGCCAATAAAATCACAGTTCATTGGTCCTTGATTTAATTTCATGCTGGTGACTGCTTGCCTCTGGATATATTATTATATGAGAAAAATAAATTCATGCTTGTTTCAGCCACTGTTAGCCAGGCATTCTGTTCCTTGCCGATGACTGCATCGCTGAGACACTTGAACTTACGCTAACAGGAAACCAGCTGCTAAAGCACTGCATTCCCAGAAGGGCAATTCACCCCAAAGTCCATCTCTCCTATGTTGATGGAAAGCATCAAGGAGAACAAAACCCAGGGCAGCTGGACTGGCTGGTCAAGGGGCTCATCCCACTATCAGTGCAGGGAGCTTCCCCATCCCCCCTCCAACAGGATACGGTCTAAACTACGGACTAATCACCGCTGTTTTCTGTTTCCCTTTGTCAAATGAATGTTTTAATAGCACTTACCCTGTTTTTTTCTTCGCTAGTGTTATTGGGTGGGCAGGGAAAAAAACGTCATTTATTCAAAGGCTATAGGACTTGAAGAGCCACACTCAACCTGATGGAGAAGATCATGCGTCATCATGAAAGCCTGGAGGGGCGCCTTGTGGGCTCAGTCAGAAGAGCATGCGACTCTTGATCTCGCGGTTGTGAGTTTGAGCCCTACGTTGAGTGTAGAGATTACTTAAAAATAAGATCTTAAAAAAAAAAAAAAAGAGGGATGCCTGGGTGGCTCAGTCGGTTAGGCATCTGCCTTTGGCTCACATCATGATCTCAGGGTCCTGGTTTCGAGTCCTGCATCGGGCTCCTTGCTCAGTGGAGAGCCTGCTTCTCCCTCTGCCGGCCGCTCCCCCTGCTTGTGCTCACTCTCCCTCTGACAAGTAAATAAATAAAATCTTAAAAAAAAAAAAAAAAGAAAGAAAGAAAGTCTGGAAGTACATGGATACAGTACCCAGACAAAACTTCAGGCTATGTCTTTTTAGAGAACGAGATGACGGTATTTAGTGTTGCACACGGAGCAGCTACATTATGTTTGGCGGGGCACTGTGAAGCTGGGTTTATAGGAAGACTGTTGTATGGGAAGATTATCAAGAGGTGGACTGTAGTAGGATCCAGGATTTTTGCATTCTCAGAATGCACTGGCCCTTCCTCTGAGAGCAGTACCCAGACTTTTCTTTAGATAACTATTTCTCCACTTTCCGCCAATGCATTTTGGTGGGGCTGGCCATATCCCCAGCTCCAGGGGTGGGCATGTGATAAAAGTCTAGACAAATCAGAATATTTATTCTTCTGGCCACTTTGGCTGCTTTGGGGATGAGCTCATGCCTTGGTGCAGCCTAATGAGAGTCAGCATGGAGAGTTTTGCTGACATTATTAGGAAAGAAGGTAGTTATTGGTAGCCAATTATTACTGATGATCATCTGAGCTCCTGAATCCAGCTGACCTGGACTCTAACCTTGGACTTTTTAGTTATATAATGTAATAAACTCTCTTTTTTGTCATTTGTATCAGAAAGTACGCTAATTAAAGAATTATCTAGTTTCACTGCCTTATTTTATAGATGTGGAGTACAAAACTTATGCAGGGTAAATGACTTGCGTAAGGTCACGTAGCTATGCAGTGGAAGAGCCCAGACTAGGATCCATGCCTCTGACTTGTGGACCACAAGCTCTTTTCCTGCCACCAATCAGCAAGTGGACCAGAACTATGGGCATTCACAGGAGGGACAGGTGATTTCCAATTGAGATGAGCAGGAAATATTTCACAGAGGAAAGAATATGGAAACTAGGAAGGCCTCTGACGTTTTAGATCAGTGGGAAAAAGGGGAAGGCACGCTAGGAGAAGGGGATGGTGTGAGGACATGTGTGGAGATGAGAAAGCCGAAGGAACATTTAGGGAGGAGCAAATACCAGTTTTCCTGGATGAGAGTTTGTAGCGGGGAGCTGTTTATTGTCTCAAATGGGAAAGAGTGAGAGAGACCAAAAGGGGAAGAGAAAAGGCAAGAGAAGGGAGAAAGGAGAGGGCAAGGGGAGAGGAAAAAAAAAAAAAGGAAAAAGAAATAAAGTGAAGCAAGAGAAACAAGAGAACTAAATTATATATTTATGCACCTATTCCGTGTTCCAGAAACTACATGAAGTCCTTTAGGTCTGGCTTTCAATTCTCACAAACCTTAAAGGAGTGTTTCTAGTCCCCATCTTATCGATGGTGAGCTGTTACACAGAAGCCCATGCTAGAAGGCCAGAATGCCAACCCAGACCCCCTGCTCACAAAGCCCCCCTCCTGCATCACTGGGGTCTTTAGCCACACAGCTCAGGGCGAGGAAAGAGCAGTGACATCCCAGTCAATTCTACAAGGACAGAAGCACTGTGAACAGAGTTAGCCCAGGTTGGTGACTCAAATCCACTTGATTCACCAGATTTGCCCTTTTTAGAAGCCAGCAAAGTCATTGCTTTTAGTCTCAGGAGCATCCATAATTTATTACTTTAACACAGCAACCAGTCTCCCTCTGCCTATGGAAACCGATGCTCTTACCTTCCAAGCAGAAGACACATCTGCTGATAAGGGACTTCCCTGTAATAGGTCTGCAGTTTGGTCTCAGAATGCTGAAAACTGTGTTTCCATTTGAAGCTGTCCTGGGAGAGCTCCTGCAAGCAGGACCACTGCATTTTCTTGGGGTCACTAAGGATCTATGCTCTCCTCTCCTTGCTATGGAGGACTGTTACCTCCTGAAGGTTTGTATCTCCCCAAAATTCATTTATGGAAACCTCATCTCCAAGGTGATGATATTTGGAGGAGGGGCCTTTGTGGAGAGGACCTTAGGTCAGGAGAGTGAAGCCCCCATGAATGAATGATATTAATGCCCTTATAAAGGGAGTGCCCTTGCCTCTTCCCCCATAGGAGGGCACGGCAAAAAGACGGCCATCTGTGAACTATGAAGCAGCTCTCACCAGAGTCTAATCACCTTGGTCTTGGACTTCCCAGGCTCCAGATCTGTACGAAATAAATTTCTGTTGTTTATAAGCCCTCGAGTCTATGCTATTGCGTTACAGAAGCTCAGACAGACTAAGACGAGAACTAAAGTTGCCACACAATCTTTGACATTCCTCCCATTGAGAGGTGGGTCCGTCTTCTTTTCCCTTTACCAACAGAATAAGCAAAGTAAGTGCTGTTGTAGCAGTTTCCAGGCCTGAAGGGATGACATCTCCTACTTTCTGTCTCTGGGAACAAGTACTTTTGGAGCCCTGTGCTGTGACTTCTGCTAGAGAGGCCACGGGAGAGGTCCTAGGACGACATGGGAAGACAGGAATCCAGCTGTGCCCACCAGGCCCCAGACGTGTGAGCGAAGACTTCCTGGACCCTCCAGGCCAAACCATGCACCAGCTCAATGCCACGTGCAGCAGCACTGCCCAGCTGAGGCTCACCCACATTTCCCCCATAAATCGCGAACATAACAAAATGATTAAGTAATTGTTATTTAAGCCATTTGGGGCTTTGGCTACACAGCAGTTGACAACCCGAAGAGAACATCACCAGACAACGAAGGCTTGCATGGAGAGAGGAGCGGAGAGGGGGCTTCTGAGGAGGGTCCTCCTTTGAGAGGAGGATGTCAACAAGGTTCCACTCCTCCTTGAAATAGTCACAGAACCAAAAGGCTACAAGAAAGGTGTAATTAGAGGCCTCTCCCCGCTTCCACCCAGCAATACAGAGTAATTTGGAGAGCAGGAAGCTAACTGCAGGTGTCCTGGAAATGAGCATGTCAGCATGTGGGTTGCGTGAACCTCTTCTGTCATTTTGAAAAGGCCTTCTCACCTAGTGCCAAAAGAGTGGCTGGCTGGGACACCACGCTGAGGCTTCTGCCATCCTATGGGTTGAGCCCTTAATTGCCCATCTGAAAAACAGGGTGCATATGCCCTGGAGCCGCTGGAACCTGCAGCAAGGATGCTTAGGGGTTGGCGAGAGAAGGTTCTGGGAGAACTGGACGAAACTTGGCATACACAAGAAGAGAAATCCTCTGCCCCGAGAGGATGTGGATTTTGATGTACAAGGTGCTCTGGAATCCTAGGCAAATGTGACAAAGGAATATTCTTCCTACAAGGTTGTTAAAATGCATAATTATTCCTTCCTTCCTTCCACAGATAAGTGCTGAGCCAGGACAGGGACTTAGTAGCTCCCAAGCCATTATTATTATTATTATTATTATTATTATTATTATTATTATTTTGTAAGGATTCCTGATACAGATACAAGCTGAAATAAGTTTGGATGAAATGATAGGCTATTTCAAATTTGCTTCAAAATAATCCTGGGATAGGGGAATATAGACGCTGTAAGATTTGCCATGAATTGACTAGTTAGTCTGACCAGGAGATGGATACGTGGGCATTCAGTAAACTCTACTTGTGTATATGTTTGCAATTTTCCATATTAAAATTAACATCAAAGCTCCGAGCAAGGTGCACGTGGTTCCTACGTGCCACCTGAAAGGGCCAGGAGACTTCGAATGATGGCCAAAGTGGGTTCCAGCCGCCCTCCCACCCCGCCCCACTTATCTAAAGGGCTCCCTGTGTCCACCCTGGGCTGCTCAAACCCATGCTCCAAGGGAAGCTGGAGTGGGATCTTCAGACGACACATCCAATCATACCCCCACTCTTCACCTAGGGAAGACCAAGGCCAAAGTCCTCTCCAAGGCTGTGGAAGCCCCGTCCCTCCCTGCTCTGCAGCCTGCTGTCTCGCCTTCCCCTCCTACCGTCTGTACTCCAGCCAAAGCCAGTACTAGTTTCTTAAAAACTCTTCAGCTTGTCACCCTCCCTCCTGCCTCAGGACACCTGCTCATACCGTTTCCTCTTGGGGAATGCTTTCGCACACTCCCTCACTCCCTTCACTCAATTAACTCCCTCTTCTTCCATTTATGGGTCAGAGGTCAATTCTTTGGGGTGGTAAGCAGAACCATGCCCTCCCTCCCCGCACAGATGTCCATGTTCTAATCTCCTGACCCTAGGACTGTGTCACCTTCCATTGCAAAAAGGACTTTGCAGATCTGACTGAGGTATAGATCTTTTGATGGGGAGAGAGATGATCCTGGATTATCTGGGGAGGCCTAAAGTAATCACAAGGGTCCTTTTTAAAATGCAGCGAGGAGAGTCAGAGTCAGGCGAGAAGAGACCATGGAAGCCGCCCAGGTCAGAGCAATGCAAATGCTGGGTTTGAAGATGGAAGGGGCCGTGAGCCAAGGAACACAGGTGGCCTCTAGACGCTGCGAAGGCACAGCACACTTTCTCCCCTCGGGCCTTCAGAAGGAACACAGCCGTGTGGACAGCTTGATTTTAGCCCAGGGAGGCCCATTTGGGGCCTCTGACTTCCGGAACTATGAGAGAATACATGTGTGTTGTTTTAAGTTACTAAGTTGGTGTTGATTTGTTACGGCAGCAATAGGAAATTAACGCAGTTGAGGAAACCTTCTCTGACCCCGCCTCCTGCCCCTACTACCACATCAGGCACCCCTCTCACACAGTCATGCCTCCCTGCGGCTTGTCGGTATTTCCGTGAGTGATTTTTGTGTGGCATCTTTTAACCCCACTAGACTGGAGCTTTCGGAGGCAAGGACGCTGGTGATGTGTTCACCCTTGAGTGTCCAGAGCAAAGCCCTTGCTCCATCAAGGGAGGCTGGGGGCTGGCTGTGACCAGCCTCACTGATGGGCCAGCTGAGCCCCAGGCCCCAGCTCTGGCCATTGTGCTTTTCTTGTGTTTCTTCAAGTTTTGGTCCCATATGCACCCAATCCTCCCAGGCTGAAGTCACGTCAGTATCTCCTCCACAACCCCTATGCTTTCCACATCCTATTCCTGTGGCTGGGGCCACAATCCTAAGAGGCTTTGGGGTCATATCAGCCTGGTTTGGGTTATGGCTTTGTCACTTACAAACTGTGTGACCTTGGACAGTTTTTTACCCTTCGGAGCCTCAGTCCCTTCATCTATATAATGGGGACACAATACCTCTTATGTGGATTAAATAAGAAAACAGAAGTATCTAGCACAGAACCTGAGCAGAAGAGCTAAACCAGGGTGTCAGTTCCTCCCCCTTTTCCTGTTGCTGGGCTCTGTTCATCCACAAGGACTATCTTCTGCTGCCCATTGTGGTCATTTCTGATGACTCCCATCTTCCCCACTTGCCCCAGTCACCTGTCCAATCCAACCACAGCCTTCTCTTAGTCCTCCAGGACCCAGGCCCTGCTAGAGGCCTGGAACCAAAAACAGTTTCCATGATGTGGGGAACAGTATTAAATTCTAAGGCCCCAACCTAAGTGAGCCCTAGAGCAAAGGGTCTCCTAGCCCCTCAGGCTCACTTCCCAGGTACATGCACTCACTGGTTTGCTTTTGTCCAAAATGTCCCTTGCAACAATAGGGAGGAGAAGAGGGACAGCCTTCCTAAAGTGACTGGTATTTTGATATTGGGCCCTAGGATCCCAGAGTCAGCCCTAGCATCCATGTCAGTTCTCATCTGTCCTTGAACACACTCAGCCACATCAGCTGCCTTTGACTTCTGGGATCAGAAACAATGGAGATATATAAGTCCCTGGGGATACTCCCACCTACTGAGGAGAGGCAGCATCTGATTAAGCAAAGAGTGTGGACCTAGGAGTCAAGGACAGGATCACAAAGCTGAAGTGCAAGAGAGTCTGTCAATACATTTTTCAGTTGTGGGATGTGAGGCCTGTAGAGAAGAAATAGGATCCAGCTGGTTACTAGGAGACACTATGTCACCAATTTCCCAGGGCAGGGCTGTATTCTATCGCAACTCTTTAGGCTTCTTTACAAATGTAGGAAATTGTTGGCTTACAAGAGTGAATTCCTAGGTGAAATTGGCTTCAGGCATGATGGGATCCAGGAGTTCAATTCATGTTCTAAATCTCTATCACTCAGTATATTGACTCTGCTATCTCTTTTTCTCTTTGTACATAGGCCTCATCCTCTCCTGCCTTAAATGGAACCTTTTCCCAGAGCTCTTTGGGGCATGGCCCAGAGATAGCTCTTCCTGGAGGCCTCTTCACCTGGGGAGGCCATTGTCCCATGAGGCCTGGGGAGGTTGTGTTTCCCAAGAAGATCCTGGGATGGAGGAGGGTGATGGTACAAGCAGGAGAGAGTATATATCAAATTACTATTCTCCACATTCTTAGCATAAGGTTGCTAGTGTTATTTTTAAAAACATGACCATGTATTTCACTGTTTTTAAAATCAATTACATAAAAGAGGGCACCTGGGTGGCTCAGTTGATTAAGCAGCTGCCCTTGGCTCAGGTCATGATCTCAGGGTCCTGGGATCGAGCCCCATATTGGGCTCCCTACTCAGCGGGGAGCCTGCTTCTCCCTCTCCCTCTGCTCCCCCTCTTGTGCTCTCTCTCGCTCTCTCATCTCTCAAATAATTAAATAAAATCTTTAAAAAATCAATTACTTAAAAGTATTGCAAGTACTGATTTTTTAAAGAATCAAATAGTATAGGATGATATAAGAGAAAAATGAAAATTCTCTTCCCCTTGCCACTTAATTCCCTATCTTCACTCCCTAGAGATGACACTGTTAACAGTTTCCCACTTATTTTGCCAGAAAATTTTCTACAAATAAAGGTATGTCTATTTTTTAAAAAATACAAATGGGATCATACTATATATATTAGCCCCAATTTAGCTATGTTTAAGCCATTGTTTGCTAAACTTATCTGCATAGAAAATTTTTATTAACATCTCTATTAACATCCTAAAAAGCAGTTTGGAAAGTACCAAACTTATTTATTAAACAAACAACATCTACTCTGTGCTAGATGGTAGAAAATAAATAGGATATTTGTTCCTACTCATAGATTTGCTATGTACTAGGGGAATCAGAAGTAAATACATGGAGACTATACAATGTAATATGTTAGAATATAAATATACACTATGGACAAGATTCTAGAGATTGACTGACTCTGCCTGGAGGGAAAGCAAGAGGCTTTAAGGAGGAGAGGCCATTCGTCATTGGGTCCTAAAGGATGAATAGGAGTTCAACCAGCTGGCCACCAGGGTGGGCATTCTAGGAAGAGGGAGCTTGTGCAAGAGGATAGAGCCCAATGTGGTTTCAGAATAAGAGCCTGGGGAGATGAGGCAGGGTATGAACTCAGAAAGAAAGTCTGAGGCCAAGGGTTGAGACACCTGCAGGAATTTGGGCTTTAGCAAGCCTTGGGTGATATGAAGTCACTAACTGTTTTTTTTTCCCCCCAAGTATAGAAGACATGACTGGATTTGTATTTTAGAAAGACTAACCAGGCCCCAGTATGGAAGCTGGATTGGAGGTGGGGTGAGCCCAAGGACAGGGAGAGCAGTTGGAAGGCCATTGTAATGGTCTAGGCCTGAAATGGTAATACTGTTTAACCAAGGCGTTGCTAATGGAGGGGAACAGGCTGGGACATGTGGGAAGCCTGTTAAAATGTTCAATCAGTAGAACTTGGCAACTGACTTGAAATGGGGTTTCTGACAGTAACAAGTGAATGGTGGCTCCATTAGCAGAGGCTCAGGAGCTCTGGTTCTCTACTGACCTTTTGTTTCTCTCAGCTGCTGGGGGAGTCTCCTGGATGATGAGTCCCATGAAGGCAAGTATCATTCCTTTCTCATCTTTGTAGATCTTCCACATTAGCCAAGGCAGGACACATGTACAGAGTTGCTGTTTAGAATTTGCTTAATAAATGATGGGCCATGGCATCCTTCTTTGCTAACAGGAAGAACGAATGGACCGGGATGACACGGCTGGAATGAACTGTTGCTTCTGCCATCAAGGCTGGGTGTGACCTGGCCCTGGCCTCCCTCACTGACATCATCTCCTACTGCCACCCTCCTTGATGAACACATTCCAGCCAGTCTCTTGCTCTTCTTCAACCATCAAATTTATTCCCTCATCAAAGCCTTTGAAATTACTGTTCCCTCACATCCTTCCCTTAATATTTTCAAAGAGCTTGCTCCTTCACTTAATTAAGTTCTTCAGTGAAGCCTTTTCTGGCTCTAAAATAGCTCCTCAAACCCGTCGCAACTCTATCCCCTTAACATGCTCTATTTTATCCATAGCACTAATCACTCTGGAGAGTCTATCTTATATTAATATATAATTATATAATATATTAACCATAATTAACATGTTATAAATTACATATATTGGGTATGTTACCTATATTATAGAATACATATTTTGTATTAATACAATATACTATATATTGATAATATGTTAATATATTATGTCACTCTCACTAGTTTATGAGCCCCATGAGAACAAGGACCTCACAACTCTTATCCCCTGCTGTATTTCCAGGGCCGGACCAGAACCTGGGGCACAGAAGGAGCTCAATAAAACCATTGACTGACAAGTGAGAGAAGAGATTGACCTCTTGGAGATGGTGGTTTCAAAGACTCCTTCAAGAGTCTTTTCCCTTTATTTTTTTCATGCTTCCCCCAGTGCCTTGCACCCAGGAGGTCTTTGTATATTTCTAAAGTTGACTGAAGGCTAAATTCTGGGTATTAAATTTTTTAATAAAATGTATAAGTTTGTTTTAGATTACTGCATGGCTTTTGCTGGATTTTATTTACTTATTTTTATTCCCAAATAGTATCCTCTTGACTCTGCATGAAGTGCCTTAAGAATTTATCAAAGAGGGAGGGGGGAGGGGGGATTGGTTAGCCCGGTGATGGGTATTAAGGAGGGCACGTACTGCATGGAGCACTGGGTGTTATACGAAAACAATGGGTCGTGGGTCACCACATCAAAAACCAATGATGTATTGTATGGTGACTAACATAACATAATAAAATAAAATAAAATAAAATAAAGAATTTATCAAAGAGAGCCTGGTTGAGCTGCCTTGCGTTCCTGCCTGTGTCACTGGCCTGGGAGCTCCTGGGTGGGGGCTGAGGTAGGTGGGCTGTCTGCCTGGACTTAGCACTGTTTGCTGGCTGTTAGTCCAGGCCTCAAACAGCTGCAGCCGGGTGTTTGTCTTAAAATTCATGCCCATGTCAACACTGTTGCCATCCTTCTCAAACTCTCATTACCATTTTCATGATCTTCCCTGCTCTGCATCAACATTTGACCTTTTCTGACCTATCTCAGTCTGCAGATCTACCCTGAGGGTTATAGACTGGCTTATCATTCCAGCTGACTCCCAATTTTGTCAAACTTCAGGCAAGAGCTTGGCAGCAATTCCTTGTACAATTTCTCTATTAAACAGATTTCATTTGGAGTAAAGGCACCAAGAGATCCCAATGTGGACTTTGGGGTCAGCCAGACTTGAATGGGAATCCTGACTCCACTTTCTAACTGTGTGAGTTTGGCCAAATACAATGTCCTCTCTCATTTCAGTTCTTGTCAAATGTAATTTTTAAAAGCATGATTCTTATACAAGGACACAGTGAACATATGTACAAGATTTATTTAACCCATTGTGATAGTTAATTTTATGCATCAACTCAACTGGATCGTGGGACACCCAGATATATGTTTAAACATTATTTAGGGTTGTGTCTGTAAGAAGTTTCTCGGAGAGATTATCATTTGAATCAGTAGACTGAGTAAAGCAGACTGGCCTCCCCAATGTAGGTGGGCCTCCTTCAATCTGTTGAGGGCTTGAATAGAATAAAAAGGTAGAGGAAGAGATTTATTCTTTCTCTGCCTGTCTGAGCTGACACATGGATCTTCTCCTGCCCTCAGCACCCCTGGTTCTCAGGCCTTCAAACTGCACCATCAGCTTCCTTGAGTCTCCAGCTTGCAGATGATAGACCATAGGGCTTCTCAGTCTCCATAGTCACATGAGCCAGTTCCTCATAACAAATTTTATTCTCTCTCTCTCTATATATATACTATTGGTTCTGTCTCTCAGGAGAACTCTAATACACTCATTAAGGAGGGAATCTGCAGGATGGTGAAGCTGGCTCAAAGAGCATTCAAAACAGATATTTATTCAAGATATTTGGAAACATATTTAGTCTGTCAGGAAAGGAATGCTGACATAAAACTGCTATGTTAGATACAAAAATATTGAATATTCTACAGAGAAACATATCTAATCTTTGGGGTTATCTTTTCTACTGGAATAAGAAATACAGGAATAATTTGCATCTCTACTGAACAAAATATTTGCAGCTTATCAGTCTTTCTCAAGCTAAGATAGAACTTTGGACAGTACAGACTCTAATTAATGGTAAATAGTAAATGAAACAAAGATACATTTTCCTAGAGTTAGATAATCCTTGGGAGTAGCTGCTAGACAATGCCCCAGTATGACATTAAAGGACATGCAACAGGGGTGCCTGGGTAGCTCAGTCAGTTAGGTATCTGTCTTCGGCTCAGGTTGTGATCCTGGGGTCCTGGGATCGCGCCCCGTGTGGGGCTCCCTGCTCAGCGGGGAGGCTGCTTCTCCCTCTCCCTCTGCCCCTCCCCCTGCTCATGCTCTCTCTCTCTCTCAATAATAAAATCTTAAAAAAAAAAATAAAGGACATGCAATATTCTTTGTCTTTTTCCATGTTTTGAATCATTTTAAGTTTCCTAATATAAAATAGGGTACTCTGAGATACATTTCATAGTATATTGAGCCACATATGAGGCCCTTCTTGGTCAACAGGACTGATGGCTTACCAGGCCACTGCCAGTTATTAATTCCTTATTATGTATTAATAGCATCATGGGGCAGAGAGGTGTCCGTCTTCCAACCTTTGAGGTTCTGAAGACCCCAACCTCTCCCCTTTGTTCCTCCAGCCCTAGGGGTTAGTAGCTTCTTCCTGCCATTACTATCCTCTCTAAGTTACTTCAGTGGTCCCTTTTAGCTTTATCCTTCCTTTGCCCTCTGCTTAATAAATTCACAATATTCTCTGTTAAAATAACTAGTATGGTTTCTATTTTCCTGACCCAACCCTGTTACAGGGAGAGCAGAAACATGTATTTCCTCCATTTCCTGGTGACAAGGAAATGTCCTATTAAAAACCTGATGACTCCTAAAATTACATTAATTATTACATTCAGAACTGTTAATTTTTCTACTTCTGGAAAGCCTTTGTTGATTTTCTTATAAACAACACACTCTCAAAGCACTTTGCATATATTATCTCATTTAATCCTCAAAGCAATCCTACAAGCTATTTATTACTCTTAGCCTCACTCTAAAGATGGAGAAACTGAAGTCCAGAGAGGCCAGGTAGGCCCCACCAAGATCCCACTAGCAAATGTGTGAGTGGGGGATTCAAACCCAGGCTGTCTGAAGACACTCTCCTTCATAAATTATGTCATGTGACTCATAGGTTCTATTTCTGTTGTGACAGTGTAAAAAGGGCAAACTCCTCATCAAGATAAACAACAACAACAACAACAAAGAAAACCTATAAGCAGTGGAGGCATTTGAAAAGAACCACTGGGGACTCAGAGACAGAAGACACAATGTCGTCACAAGCGGTGACTGTTCAGGACCACGGACAGTGGCTGCAGTGTTTTCCCCATATGGCCATGCCCATGCACCCACTTGGCAATGCAAACACATTTCTTGCTGTGCAGTCTGCTGTGTATCCACTCTGTAGGTTGTATCCTGCATGGGAGTGCCTGGCTAAGGGGATGAATGTGGGCTCATTAAGAGAGAGATTAAGAGAGAGGCTTGGAAAGCATGAGGATGTTAGATGTTTGAGGAGAAATGAGAGTAAATAAGTGAAAGCAACCTCCTCAGATGTGACGATTTTGCCCAAGGCTGGCCCCAACCTTCGCTTTGAGACAGCAAAGGGAGACAAGACTTGGAATCAAAAGACCTGGTGAACAGCACACACTTTTTCTTAATAAATGCTTATTAATCTTTAAAAAAAAAATCTCAGCAATCTAGGAAGGGAAGATTAACTTCCTTAATCTGATAAAGGGCATCTACTAAAAAAAAAAAAAAAAAAAAAAAAAGACGGGTTAAATTCTAATCATTAGACTTTGAACTTGAAGGCAGAAGTTGCATTTAATTCATTTTTTACTTTTTAGCTCTGAGCACAACATGAAAGGTGATTGTGTATTAAACCAAACTATCTACAGATTCTATGAAATCTTAGGCCAATCCTTCTAGAAATGTCTAAGATTGTCTCCTCACCTACAAAATAGGGTCCTGTTTATTCATAGAGTTATTGTGAGGAGAAATAGCTGTTGTATAGTTTTAATGGTACAATTGACGGGCCCTGTTTTTATTTATGCAGGGTAGAATATAATGTGGAATCCATTGGAAAGCATTTTGGGAAATAGTAGCAGATTTAAAAGGCTGCCACTATAAATGCTGTATGAAAACCAGAATTCTATACTGAAAGAGAAGGATTCATGAGATACTTTAGTTATTAAAATGGTGTAAACACATTCCACTTCAAAAAACCTTTATTCAACTTAGTAAATGCAACCTCTATACCTTCTGAAGGGAAGTCTTCTCCTCCTAATTTTTTATTGGTTTGAAAAGTCATTATTTGACACTTTGTTAAGGTCCAGAATTCAAAACAAACCCACCAGGCAAACTCCACCAGGAGATGTAACCTCTTGCTCTCCAAATCCAGACCAAAATATTAACAAGTTGCAGAAATTATTTCAAAACCATGTAGTAATGATAAGACCATGGCAGGTGGTAAGAAAGTGAGGGAGACAAGAGGAGGAAAGGGAGAGAGACAGGAAAAAAGACCAAAGCTTCCTGAGCCCAAGCAAATTTAGAAGCTTTTCCGTATCAGGACACCTGCTGTTTAAGACTAAAATATCCACTTTGAGGCTTTAAATAGATGAGCACCAAAGTGACACCACTGATGTCATTCTGGAAAACACTGATCCATTAGGGTGATTTTTCACAACATTCTCTCCAAAGATGTAAATGTTATGTTTCAAATGAGGAAGGGAACAACACCAGTCCAAGTCACACTTCCCCAACTATTCTTTTTACAGCATAAATTAATGATCTCACGGTTTGCACTGACAGATACTCAGAGGTGTTTAATCAGATGTCTCTGACAAAACATGGCATTTTTAAGGCTGGCACATTTACAAATAAAGAAAAAACAGCCTGTAATCCCTCATAAAGTGGAGCCATGGTTCAGCTCCATTTGATGAAATGACATTATCTTGAGCACTTGCTCATGAATGCATAAACAGGGCACAGCTTGGGAAGTTTAGGTACGTGCAGAGCATAAATATTGCATGGGATACATTAGCCAGGGCCCACAAGGAAGAACATCTCAACCTTCCTATCCCAGGTAAAATGAGGAAGGGGGAAATGGTACAGCCAAACCAAGAGATCACCTATTACCTTCCAATGAGTTTGGGTCATGCAGAGAAAAAGCCTTCACCCCCACAGAGGAAGCAGGGGTGGGAGAATAGAGGTAACGGAGATAGACATTTTCTTGAGCAGGGGAGAATCTGTGCATGCAAGAGACAGGTAATTATTATCTGCCCTGATTGCTGCCTCATTGGAAGCAAAAGGATGAAAGTGTTCAAGTGTATAATGTCTCCCGGAGTTGGGCCTGGACATTTTTGGTAGTCTATGCACAGATGCAACAATTACTGAATGCTCACTACATGCTGGGACTGTGGATACAAAGGCAATGAAGATACTCCTGCTGTTGAGGAGCTCACAGTCTCAACAGGGAAAAACATAGTCAGGGCTCTTAGTGGTAACTGAACTCAGTTCTGGCTAAGTTAAGCAGAAAAGGAATTTATTAAAAGAATATTGAGAGGCTTAAAGACTGGGACAGAGCATAGGACCAAAGCTTGAAAGCATGCCCCAGCTTGCACTGCTGGTACCACCAACACAGGACCCCAGTTGTGGCCACTGGAACAGCTGCCACTGCTGTAGCCATCCTCATCAGCATGGGGTCCCCATCTCTCTGTAATATAAATTTCTGGGTCAAGCCGAGAGAAGGGTATATACTGGAGGAGACAAGTCAGGAGCCCTCGCTTTAGTGAAAGGAAGATTGGGTGAATGTGTATCTGGCATTTTCTGATTCTGTAGTAGGAATTAGGACTTATAGGAAATGGGGGATGCACCAAGTATCAGAAGAGGGTTCAGATGCTAGGTGGCCAAAAGGAAATACAAATGTCCACTACAGATCAATAAAATATATATTTCACATTATGGAAAGTGCTCAATAGAGGCACACACAGGGAGCTTTAGGAGTACTAAGTAGGGAGGAGGGGAACTTGGCCAACTAGTGCTGGAGGGAATGATGCAGAGTCTGGATGAGGAGTAATAGTAACCCAATGAATACAGGAAAACGGGCACTGTAAACAGAGAAGAACACAGGCAGTTCAGTTGCCACAGTAGAGAGGGTACAGTGGAGATAGAGGAGCTAGAGCCTTACAAAGGAGTGCAGAGAGGACCTTGCATGCCATGGTGGGAGCTTAAAGATATGGTACAAATTTGTACTCTACAAGGACAATTTTGGCAGCAACATGGAAAGGGGAGCAAGGCAAGCAAACCTAAAGGCAGGAAGGCCAGTAGGATATTGCTGCAATTGCTAAGTGTGGGATAATAAAGGCCTGAGCTAGAGCAGAAAGGAACTGGGTAGATTTGGAGAATATCTGTGAAGCCAAAGGAGCAAGAATTAATTTTTGAGTAGTTGTGGAGGGTGAGGGAAGATCCATGATAACTTTTAAGTCCAGGGTGGGTGACTGGGAAGGTGGTGGTGTCACTAGCCAACAGAGAGAAGAAGTAGAGGAAGAAGAGACAGTTTCATAAAGGAGAAAGAGGTTCAGTTTTGGACAGATTGAGTGGGAGGTGTCCATGGGATGCCCAAGATGTCAAGTCAGCAGTTGGATACTTAAGTCAGAGTTCAGGAAAAAGATTAGAGTAAAAGTATGATTTGGCATGCCATCCTGGTGGTCAAGATTAAAGGGGGACCATTGGCTTGTCCAAGTCAAGCATGTAGAGGAAGAAGGACAAGAACAGAATCCTTGAGCACAACACCCATGTTTAAAGAGTGGACACTGGAGTCAAGGAAGGAGCCAGAACATAAGCTGGAGAGGTGGGCCATTCCAATGACGTGTGGTCCTAAGTGTTAGCTATCGCTGAGAGAACAAGCAGGAACTGGACTGGAAAACCCCTCTTTGGGTTTAAAACTATGGAGGCAATGGGTAACTCTAGTAAAAGCAGTTTCAGCAGAATGGTGACAATGAAAGCCAGATTTCAGGGGGCTGTGGAGGAAATGAGAAGTAAGGAAGTAAAGACAGTAAGCATCAACTACTTTGTAAGAATCCTTGTCAAGAAGCAATGGGGAGAGAGAGAAGATTATTGGTAGAAGGGATAGGAGGGTCACAGAAGGTTTTCTTTGAGGTGTGAGCAATGTGATGGACAGAATGTGCAGGTTGAAGGAACACAGCTAATAGAAAGAGAACATGTAGAGATTTAGAAGAGAGAGGAGAGACTTGCTGAAGCAAAGCCTTTGGGTAATGGAGAAGCACACTGGGGAGGGGTTGGGAATTAACCTTGGCAAATAGAGATGCATCTCAACATCTGACACTGGTGAGGAGGCAATCAAGGGTACAGATAAATGAGTAGATGAATAGGTAATAAGGCTAAGCTGCTATAACAAAGAGACCCCAGAATTTAGTGGCTCAAATAAGACAGCACTTTATTTTTCTCTCATGCAATGGTCCAGGAAGAGTAGGCAGACTCTGCATCACAAAATCACCCAGAGACCCAGGCCAGCAACGTAACCTGCCATCCTCAACATGTGGCTATTCCCAGCCCATGGGAAGAAAATGGATGAGCAAGTCTAGGGTGAGATCTTTAAGAAAACAACTTACACACATTGCTTTTGCTCAACACCTATTACAGAGAACTTAGTCACACGGTTGCCCTTACCTGCAAGGAAGCTGGGAAATGCGGTCTCTAGCTGCACAGCCAACTGCCCAGAAAAACATGGAAAATAGATCTAGGGGGATGACAGTAGAGGAGGAGAGAATAGGGATGGACAGGTGATTTGAAGGGAATGGGGAAGGTATGGCATAGCCGGTGAGGGAGACAGAAGGACAACTCACAGACTGTTGAGTGATCCTAACATTCCACTTGGCTGGTGGGGTGCCATGTGGGGGTGCCCATCTGTGTCAGTACAGCTTTGGCAGAGGCCAGATGGCAGCACTGATTCAGATGTGGAGTTTGATAGCAAGGAATAGATTTCAATTCTATAGAATCCCAGCAGGAAGTAGAATTGAAGGTCAATGCAGCACTGAGACTTCCTAACAGACTGTACAATGGGCATGTATCATGCCTATTGTATTAGTGTATATCCAGTGGGGATAAATGGTATATAGGCTAGTGTTTCAGGCTAGAGGGAGAAGCATGCCGGGCTAGGGATGGGTGTGAGAAAATAGAGTAATCAAGCTACTAGGGATTTCTTGGAGGTCAAAATGTACACATATTTAGGTTCTAAGAAGGGGAAGGACAAGAGACTGTGTTCAGAGTGAGGGATTCTGAGTTTTAGACTTTGGAAGCAGTTCAAGAAATAACAAGGTCTGGGGGAGAGAAAGGGGAGAGTGGCTTAAGTAGAGGGAGGTGGAGGTTATTAAGATTGAGGCCAGGGTATTAGGTAGTTAATGGCATTCAGGATGATGGCATCTGGTAGAAAGGAAGAGCAAGATCGAGGTGCCAAGAGACTGAAGAGCTTGGGGGAGTGGCCGGGAAACCTGGACAAGTGGGTGGGGGAGGTGTGAGTTTCAGGGGAGGGAGGCAGAAGCTTCCACAAGGGCAGAAGCAACAATGTGGCATGCAACCCACACCTAACGGAATGCTGAGCCCACCTTCAGGATGTGAGCTGTGCGAGAAAGGACTCCTGTATAGTAGATGGCTATAGGGGAAGGAGTGTCCTTGGAAAAAGCCTGTTGTAACTAAGGCACAAGACACGGAAGTTAAGGATGCCAGGGAAGTGTGATGTTTACCATGGAAAATAGCAAAGTGTAAAGATCAGTGATGATGAGGGTGGGGGAACAGGGACTATAGAAGGACATGGGGGAAACAGCACTAAGGAGCTGAGATGGCCGAGAGGAGACAGGGTTAACGGGGATGCAGAGCATGGTTGGATTAGCTGCTCAAGGTTCCCAGCGGGACCCTCGTAGCTGCCTAAGGCAGTAGTGGCTGCTGAAAAGTACTCTTGGGCACTTGCAGCTTCAGTGAGGAAAGTACTGTAGTTGATGAACAATGTCGGTTTTGCATATAAACAGAGAGGTGAAACAACGGAAGACATGAAGATGAGCAAGTTCTTCAAAGCAAGCAGTGTTGGAAGACTGGCCATACCTCTTGGTCTAGAGGCACCCCCTGAGATCTCCCCCACCCTCCACATCCTCTGTTTCTATAACTTCTGCCCCTGTACCCCACTCCAGGGGTGCACTGTGTCCTATCTCAGGCACATTTGTAAACCACACTAAACAGATTCTTAAACCTCTCCCTGTCTTCTCTTAGCAGAACTAGGTTGAACTAAAATAGCAACTAGAATCTTAAAAAAAAGAGAAAATACTCATATTACAGATTTAGCCAGATAGCTATCGCATGAATGAATTAATCCTTTCAGACATTCCCTGCCCCTCTTTGAGTGATTGCTGAAGCATTATTTTACCCCTTTCCCTCAGAGATGAAATTATTTCTACCTTTACTTTATCAAAAAAGGGAAGTTCTGCCCTCAAGCATCAGAGCACTTCTATATATGTACTCACACTGATTTACATGTGAACCCAGCCTTGCTGTCCTTCTTGCCTCTGGTTATAGAGAAGGGGGAGTTCTTTTGTCCTTGAACTCACCCCTCTGCCTAAACTCTTGACTCATCCCCTTTGTATTCTAAATTCCCTGACCCTTGTTCTCTGTTTGTGCTACTGATGAAGACAGAAAATATAAGAGGCTGAGAGTGGGGGAAAAATTGAGTTCAATTTGAAGTCCTTGAGTTTGAGGTATTTATGGGTCAACTATGTAGAGATGTCCACTAGGTAGCTGGCTATCCTGGAGTTTAGGAGGGAGGTCATATAGTGGTCTTCTGGTAAACCTGCTCTCTGAAGGAAAAAAACCCCACAATATGTAGCATTCGCCAATTTCTGTGGTGTCAATTCAGCTACCATGGCCGATTTTCAGGTCACCAATGGCTTAAAAGCCAGTTTGCAAATTTCCTAAATATTAATAATCAATCCTTGTGAGTACATCCAAGCCAGCTCTAGCACCCCACTGGAAGGTGAGATTAGAGAGAGAGATTTTAGAGACAAAGATGGCCAATAAAACCCTGAAGTATTTAAAATGGAAAGCACATGGCATAAATGATGAGGAAGGTCAAAGCCCCAATCCCATAATATCCAGCACTTCCCTACACCTTCCTGGGGCAAAGAACCACCTCCACATCAAAAGAATGAGAACAGCTGCATGGGATCTTATATTCAGTATGCAGAACCCCTATCGGTTCATAGGGGAAAAATAATTTAATCTCTAAGAATGAATGTTCTAAAAGCCAGTATCAAACAAGGTAACAGCCACCTGCAGAAGATGCCCCACCTCAAGGCACAGTCTATAAATGCACCGCCCTGGAGGCCTGAAAACCATCAGTCCAAGTGGGGCAGCCTGGGAGAGTTCTCAGGACCTACATATCATTGGAGCAGGATGACACTCAACAGGTAGACGGCACCTGGGCAGGCTGAAGGAAGGATGCTGTCATGGAAGGACAGTGTCTCCATAAGGCCTAGAACTAAGCAGTAAGGAAAGGGCCTTAGCCAGTCTGTCCACCACTGGCTGGTCAGCACCCATATCCTGATATCCCTTCAATGGAGTTGGTAGCTTTGGGCTATAAAGTGGCTTTTCATCATTCCCCTTAAAAATCCGCTGATCCTCTGTGCATGGATTGCACACCCACTGAGCTCCCGTACAGATTTACAGGATTCCCTGCAGTGGTAAAGATGCTGCAGGACTTGAATATTCTATACTATCTGGCAGACATATTTCCTATCTTCAGCACTCCAGTTTGTCAATTGGTCAGCGTCTTATGAGTTAGGTGGAATCAGTCCTGCTTGAATTTAATACACTCTGGATTAACTACCGCTATCATCATTATGACTTCTACCTTAGCTCAGCATTGTCTAGCACAGGTAGTCCCAGGCACTGGGCAAGCACTTGGCATACATGATCTCAATTTTTCCTTAGGACAGTCTTACCAGGTATGAATTGCTAACCCCATTTACAGATTAGGAAAGTGAGGCTCAGAGACTTTAAGTAACTTGGATTCTCTGAAAATGCAATCCTGAGGGTAAGACCCTGGGCCATGAGACTCCACCAAGGTCAACCCAAGGCCTTGCCAGAGCAGCCAGCAAAGCTAAAGCTCCTGCCCCTTCATAACCACATTTTAAAGCAGCAGGTGCTATTACTCTGGGCCCCGGGCAGGTGGTTGTGCTGCCTCCCTCAGGGAGAACACTCATTAGAGACAAATGAAGAAGTAGCTAAGGAGCAACAAGTGAGGAGATTCTAGCAAACAAAAGGGTTACTTGATTGCCATGGCTACTCTGTGTTTAGGCAGAGCCCTCTAGCTATCTTTATTTAACTGTGACAGAGTAGGCTGGCTGTTTCCCAAATAGTCTGAGATCTGTTATTGTATTAGGCTTCACTTGGGCATTATGACCATTGTCAGGGCATCTGGCTTTCCTCAGGGCTAAAATATACTGACATCCTGGCAGGAGGGAATAGAATTAACCACAACATTTGCAGTAGGCCTGGTCCTAGGAAGACCTGGGTATAGCAATAATAATAATGGTGGTAAGGATGGCAACAGCAATGGTGGGAAGAAGGAGGAACAGATGTAATTTGTGGAACACACACGAAGTGCCAGCTTCTGTGGGGGGCTCTGTCGACAGTCACTGAGCAGACAGCTCATTCAGGAAGTTATGGGCACCTGGGATGTCCCAAATGGGGCAGGAAAAGTACTGAAGTCAGTGGTTCTTTTTCTTTATGAGTTGTGATCTTCTTCAACTGATTATCATAGGAATTTTCCTCTCAGGCAGGCAAAGTGCCAAGGGTGAGCTGCGGACATTCAGGGAGAGCACTAAGGGGTCATCTGGAGGGCACTGCAGCCGGTGAGTCAGAGAGGAGGTGGGTGGCGAGGCACCAGCTTGTGCCCTGACTGCATTAACACCTTGGCCCAGTTCACACCCCACTTGTGTGGGGGGCCAAGAATGAAAAGGCCTGACTGAATTTCAATCAAGATGATGCCTTCCACCTCCTCGTGACAAGACCAGAAGACAACGTGAACCCCAATCCTTCCTCCCTCCTACCCAGAAGGCCATTAATTGCTCTCAAGGACAGCTCACACTGGCCAAGAAACACTCATGCATGCAGTGCACATGCACCGAGTTCCCAGCCTAATGGAGCTTCCTGACCCCTGGCCAACAGTGACCTTTGCCTGACAGAGCCCATTCCACTCACCTCTGTGCCCTCCCCACCTACAAGCCCAGTTGGTATGCTGGTAAACCATTCCATTCCAAATAGAAGGGTAGTAGTAGGGAGAAGGGACTTCCTACCTAGTTGGTAAGTAGCTTGATCCTTCTTTATTTAACCTATTTTATCTTCTTAATGGAACCTCGAGGTCCCCACCTGTCCCAAGAGTTACTCTTTCTCTGGTATACTGAGGGGAAGGGGTCTGTCTCACATCCACTCCCAAGTCGGGTCTGTATCTCCATCACTTCTCTCCCACACTATATCTCATGGGGGACTCTGTCTGTCTGGCTGAAGCCAACCTCTGTCCCTTCCCAGTGATACCAAGACTCGAGGCTGAGCGAGCACCTGCTGTACTGACTACTTGGGGAGCATCCCAGGCCCTTCTGCTGTAGCAGACCCAGCAGATACCTGAACCACCGTCCGTTAGAATTCTTTCCCAAAAGGTGCCTGGCCCCTGCTGCCAGGAACCCCCGTCCTTTCTCTGCCTGGCCCTGCTGTCTCAATCAGTACTGTGGCCCTCCCAACCCAACCCATCCAACCTATTCTTCCCCAGTGCTCTCCACTTTTTTTTTTTTTTTTTTTTTAGTATGAAGAGGAATTTTAGTTCTCTTTATGCCATGCTTTTTGAGGTTGCATGCTGAAGACTGTTTTTTCACCACCAAAGGCTCACCGAGAAATGTGCTGAATAAAAGGCCTTCTAGTCTGGAGGAAAATCTCCCTTAAGGAAGCAGATGTGGCCACAGGCAATTGTGGTTGGAGACTTCTGTACTAAATCACTCTTTCCTGAAAGGTAGTGAAATGGGTGCATGGGGATATCCCCAGTAAATATTCATTCATGCGAACCTCCTTGCTATCATTGTTCTCAGATCTCTCTGGCTGAGTAACAGCTGAGGTACTTGTGTGTCTATCCATCTTAGGCAGGCCTCTGCTGAACAAAGAGCTTCCCCTATGTCAGTTACTCAATGTAGTAAGTTACTTCTTATTAACATACAGTTCCAGTGTGGAGCAGGTAGGGGGCGTTCTACTCCACACTGTCTTCCAGGGAACCAGGTTCCTTCCATCTTGTGGCTCCCTCCAGCTCTGGGGTCTCAGAGTCCTCTCCATTCAGCAGGTAGATGGGGCAGAAGAGCAAGGATTGCTTAGGGGAAGTTTATATGGGTAATGCCTGAAAGCCGTGGTCATCATTTCAGCTTATATATCTTTTTTTTTTTTTTTAAAGATTTTATTTATTTATTTGACAAAGAGAGAGAGAGTGAGAGTGAGCACACAAGCAAGGGGGAGCAGCAGAGGTAGAGGGAGAAGCAGGCTTTCCACTGAGCAGGCAGCCCAATGGGGGACTCGATCCCAGGACTGTGGGATCATGACCTGAGCCAAAGGCAGAAGCTTAACCAACTGAGCCACCCAGGCGCCCCTCAGCTTACATACCTTTTCCCAGAATTTAATTACATGGTCACCCTAACTCCAAGGGTGGATGGGAAATGCAGCATAGCTGTCCAGAAAGAAGTTTAGATGTGGGTGTTAATGGGCTAGAGCAGTCCCTGCCACTATCCTTCTGGGGTAGCATCCCTCTATCCAAGTGGGAGCTCCCACTGAATTTTTTTCTGGATAACTCCACTGCAATCAGAGCAAAGGTGTGGACAGAGGGCAAGTCTCCTAAGGTTAGAAGGAAGACCACTGAGAATTTTGATAATTTGGCAACTTACTCCTTCCTGTTTTCCTCCAAACACAGGAGAGAAACAGTCATTTTTCTTTTCTCTTTGCTCTCTTATGCCTGGAAGTCTTACCTTCAGAACTTCAGGAGGGACTATGTTCACCCCAAGATAAAAACAAAAACAAAAATAAAAAAACCCTAGTGAAATCATAGCAACTTAGTGGGAGGAGAATGAAATGTTCTCAGCTCTCTCTTGCTCCTAAAGATGTGAAAGGAATATAAATAAATGTAGACAGTACAATTTACTTTGCTGATGCACAAAAATTATAGGGTTTCAATCTGCAGAAAGAGAATGAAGTTTTTTGACACTAGGTAAGTACATTGTGTACAGCTGACTACTGATTCTCCCAGGAATGAAACTCCCTGGAGAGAAGGCTTGAAGTCCAGAGAGAAAGGGCAGAAGGAAGGTAACCATTCATTCTAGTATGCCCAGGACAGTTGTAGATCATGCCTATTCTCTCACTGCAGTCACTTAGAACCCCTTTGCTCTCAAAAGTGTCCCAGCTGGATGATAAATCATATGGTCACATGGGGGCATTTGAATACAGGGTAAATCTGTTTACATAGAACACCACTATGGTAAAACTACATTTATAAACAACATCAGGAAAATGGTTAAATAAATCATGGTTTATCACTAAGGAGAAAGCCATCAAATCATGACTATGTGCAAAACTTTGGACCCACAGTATTGCCATGACCTCCTAACTGATTTCCTTGTCTCCAGTATTGCCCCTTCTCATGTGTTCAGTTGTACACTGCACAACTCTAAAAGGGACTATTCCTGCAGAACAGGATAGAAATGATACTTACACTAGAGTTGTGTACTACCCAACCTGCCCAACTGTACAGGGCAGTCCTGAATGTGTTTCCTACCCTGCAGCTTCAATGATGGTTCTTAAAATGAATAATAGTAACATAGGGGGTTAGGACTTCCATGTGTGAATTTGGGGCTGGGACACAATTCAGTCCCTAAGAGAGTATAAGCTCCCACACACGCTGAATTACTCTCATATCATGTTCCTCAAACACCATGCACTTGCTCATGTTGGGTCTTGCCCTTGCCAGGAAAAACCCTTCCTTGTACAGAAACCATGACTCCCATTCCTCCCAAATCCCTGCCATATACTCTTATTCACTTATCATATTGCACGGTCTTCACTGTCTGTCACTGCCTGTGTTGTACTCCATTGAACCCGTACCATCTACCAGTCAGTCTGGTGCTGTAATACATACACAATAAATACTTCTTAAATTTAAGTTGAAAAAGCAGAATAAAAATAGCATGCATATGGGGCGCCTGGGTGGCTCAGTCAGTTAAGTGTCCGACTCTTGGTCTTGGCTCAGGTCATGATCTCAGGGTTGTGAGATCGAGCCCACATGGGGCTCCACGCCCAGCAGGGAGTCTGCTGGAGATCCTCTCCCTTTGCCCCTCTACCCATGCGCTTGTATGCATGCTCTCTAATAAATTTTAAAATCTTAAAAAATAAAAATAAAAAAATTAGTATGCATACTGTAACTATGTAAAAACACTTGAACAAAGGAAAAACATGAAGGAGTTGCACCAAAATGACAATAGTGGTTGTGTTTGTGTGGTGGAATTACTGGCAGGTTTGTCTTTTCCCTATCCCAAGTTTTCTCTAACGTGATTACTTTATAACTTTAAAAGGCATCATAGTTTAAAAGTACACACAGCATGACATTTAAAATCTCAGCCTGAAGCTGGCTTGTTTCAGGATATACTCCAAAAGAGCTGATTTCCTTCTAACAAAAGATTCTGAAAGATGCCCTGGAGTTGCCCCTAACAGGATTTGACATATACGTTGTTAATTGGGGGGTGTGACCTCCCCGGATAATGGTTCATTACTCCTCTGCGGGGTTTCAATAATGAGCACAATAGTCACCCTGGCAGGTGGGAATTCTCCAGATGGTGAGCCTGTCCTGGGGATATTCATTACTTAGATGTCCTATAGCTCCAATGCTGGAAGACCAGGGAGGTCTGGATATTTTTTATTGAGGTTAAGCTACCTGGCATTACTGCCTAGTTTTTAGATTCACCTAAAGGGAGAGAGAAAGCCAAATACCTGGGGATATTTATAGCCCAGCATAAAAGCCTCTCTGGGTCTAAAGAGTCACGCACCCACTGGTGTTCAGTAGCTGAACATCCATACTGTATATGTGCTCTTGGGAGAGGGGTCAGTTGGAGATAGAAGTTAGAATTACTGAAAGTAAACAGATGATGTGGTGGGTTGGTTATGGTGGGATACGAGGATAAAGAGCAAGAACAACTAACATGTATTAAGCTGTGTGTGTGGCAAGCACAGTGCCGTGTCCTTTGATAGACCTCTTTGTAGCCTTCCTAACATCCCTTACCATCCCCTCCTTCCCGGCTGCACAACCACCTGCCATTGAAAGGCTGAAAATGCCAGAAATCTGATTCCTTAGGCTCTCCTTCAGCTAGAACATGTGATCCTCAATTTGGCCAATGAGGCCCAAGGAGAAGACTGCTGAGGGCTTCTAGGAAGATTTTCCTTCCCAGTAAAATGTGACAAATAGGAGAGAGTGTTTCTTTCATCAAGCATTGCCATGTCTACATGCAATGACTGGAACTGTGGCAGCCATCTTGTGAGGATGAGGGAGCAAACCTAAGTCCAGAGTCAAAAGACCCCAAAGATGTCAGAACAGAAATGTGGAAAGAGCCTGAGTCCTTAACGCTATTGTTGAGCTAATGAACCAATGCTGGAATGGCCCTACCCCTGAAATTCTAGCCATGTTAAATAAATCCTTTTTACTTGGATATCCTGTGACTTACAGCATCCTGTCCTCCTCTGATCTTCAGAAGAACCCTATGATGATTGTGTTCTTGTCCCCATGTTACAGGCAGTATAAATCTCTCATTCTCAGGCACTTCAGACCCCACCTTGTGCCTGATCTGCTCCCCTGCCCTCCTCCTCCCACCGAGTGTGCATTCCTTGCTGGTCTGCACCAGAACTCCCTCCAGAAATCTGGAACACAGCTTACTTCTCCCTTGGCCTGAGCCTACCTTCTGGACCTGGCCTCGGCCTGACCAGCATCCAAGGGGAGCCTCTGGTCAGCACATGTCCCTGTACATCCAATGATGGGGGTTTGGCCACCCCCATCTCAGCATTGTTTGCTCATGGCAGAACCAAGCTGCTACCCCTTGCCTTGGTGATCCAAAAAGATCACTCCTGATAAACATGATGTATCTCATGATTCATAGAAATACCTGATTTCCTGACCCCTGCTTGGCAAGACTTTATAGATATTGAACTCATTAATCCTCATTACATCACTAGAGAGGGGAGGTTATTTATAACCTTACATAGATACAAACTCAGACACATGGGTCCCACAGGTATTTTACTGCTTGGATGGGCACACTGCTATTTTAAGAACCAGCCTCCAGGTCTACAAAAACAGACAGGCATTCCAGGTTCTACTAATTACCTCTTAGGAAGCTGGATAGGGGAGATTTCACAATATTGGGAAAATCACAGGGGTCAGAACTAGAAGGAATGTTAAGGGTCATTTATGCTAACTCCCTGTAGACTACTTAAGCCAAGAACTTCTGTTTTATGCATCTCCATAGGCCCTGTGCTTAGCACTGAAAAGTACCTGGGGCATGAGCTGTCCCAGGGAAGCCAGATACACTGTCCAAGCCCATAGCAGGTGAGAGTGGGTGGCGACCATCACCAGGACTCCTGGCCTCCAGGTCAGGGCCCTGCCTGGGATGCTGGTCTCCCTCTACAATAAAATCAGTGCTCTGTTGGACAGGATAGAAACCTTCAAGAGGCATTCTATTGCAAAGATGACTCTAATCCACATGCAGCCCTAACTGTTAGATCTCCTGGCAGGATGGCCTTAGGCTGTAAGCCTAGCAGAATGAGAGACTGGCACTAGAGGTCGTCATTCATTCAAAAAGCATTGACCTAAGTTGTTTTTCACTGTGAGGTGGGACTTGCAAAGACCTTGTTAAAATTTTTGTCCAGGGACCTACGGGAGGTGTCTGAGAGGTAAGAGGGTTTAGAGGTCTCATCTGTTTCCAAGGCCATCCAAAGATACAGTGTTCAGTGGATCCTCAGCATGGCTGATCCAGGCAGAAGGTGATAAGGGAGGGCCCTTCAAGAAGCCAACTCCATTATTATCCACAGCTTTGCCTCCAAAATGTGCCCCAAATCTGACCGCTTTTCTCTACTGTCCTCAACCTAATCCAAGCCACCACTACCTCTCACCTGGACGACTTAGGAGCCTCCTCAGTGGTCTACCTTCTCCCATTCTCAACTTTCTTCCATTCTTGCCTCACATAGCTTCCCACCTCCCTTCAGCTGAATTCAAACCTACTTCCCATGGCCTGTGAGGCCAAACATGAGCCAGCTCCTGCTACCTCCTGTTGCCTCCCCTCCTGTCACCTCTCCCTGGCTCTCTGTCTTCCAGCTACACTGTCCTTGTTTACAACTCTGGAAACCTACTGGTTTTCCTCTGCCCAAAGAACTCTTCCTCCAGATCTCCCTCTGGCTGCCTCCAGCTTGTCATTCAGGTGTCACACCAACACTACTTCTCCCACCCCCTCAACCCCTGACATACATTGTTAGAACCTAATGCCATCAGATCTTATCTAGTTTCAGACTTGGTTATATCATTTTTGTACTAGAAGCTCTATGGGGTGAGGGTCCTTATCTGATCAACATTATCCCTGTCTCCCACACCTAGAACAGTATCAGCTCATTGTAAGTATTTAACGAATAGCTGTTGAATGAGTGAATTATCTGGGGATTTGGTCATATTGCAGGTCAAATGTATTCTCCAAATTTCATGCAGTAAAACTCATACGGAACCTATAATGTTAATAATGATGATGATGATAATACATATGGCAGAGACTCATTAAACATTTTACCCCTAACATTCCCCAGGCTCCCTAGCATTCAGTAGACAGATTCTGAATAATGAAACATATTAGAAATCACATGTGTCACTTCTGAGTGGGTTTCTACTATCTCTTATTCTACTGTTGCATATTCCTCTCGGTGTAGCTACCAAGTGGTGGGTCCCTGCATGGCTATGTGCAACACAGACCCCTCTTCCTCCTTCCTCCACTGACCCATGGTGGGGGCTTGGCTTGAATAAGAAATGAAGTTCATTGAGTAAAGCCATCAGGCTTCGGCAGCTAACACAGCATGAGCTCCTACTGCACACTGGGACCTGTGCGTATATTATCTCATTTACTCTTCAACGTACCTTATAAAGTAGATATGGTTATTATTGTCATCTTACAGATGAGGAAATGAAGAGACAGAGAGATGGAATAACTTGCCCAAAGTCATAGTCATACAGTTAGAAAGTGATAGAGCTGTGATTTGAATCCAGGTAGTCTGACCCCAGAGCCCAGGCTTTTCATCACTGAAACTACACTTTTAAGAAACATTCGATCTTGTGGAGTCAAGTTTTGCAACAGCAAAGGTAAAACATAAAATCCTTTGCCATTAAGAAGTCTCTCCCTGATGGTCATCATAAGAATATATCTTTGCGATGAAACAAATTTAAGGAGATGTGATTCCTGACATGCTTCTCTTTGTCTTGTAATGAGCAGTAATTGAATGATGCTGCCAAGCAGATCTGCCTTATGGAGCCAGTCTGCTATTACATCGACTAATTTTAAAATGTATGGAGCTTCCTGCTTCGGACCTGAGGCCATATTGATTCTGGAATATGCACCACTAATTGCTGAGAGCCTACTGCTAGGAAGAAAATAAAAGAAAAAAGCTCTCATGTCAATATTTGTTACTAACCTTGACAAATAAACATTTTAAGTGATGGTGACTTTTTCCTCTTTTAAGGCTTTAATTACTGGCTTGCACACACTGCAATCATTTTGTTCTTGTTTGTGTTTAATAGTCTGTAATCCATTTTAATTACATTCTTTGCTTATCAAGATTAGACTCCTGAACAAGGATAGAACAGAATTTAACTTCTGCCTCTCCCCCTTCCCCCCTTCCTTGTCCAGTGCCTGAGAAATGTTCTGGGATGTGACAACATCTTAAAGATAAAACTTATTCTTTAAGTTTACAGCCAACAAACAAAACCATTAAGAGAAAGTTTCTCTCTACCTTTTCCACTCTGTCAGTCCATTGACTAAAGGGGTTGGACAAATCTGCTTCCTGTACTAAATTTAGAATGTGAGACTTGTCAAGCATTTTGAGAAGGGATGTATGGTGGGGGGAAGGCAGGGGACACCTAGGGTGAGAACATTTTTTTTTCCTTGACCTGGATGGTGAGTACAGCAGTGTTTTGCTTTGTAGTAATTCGTTGATCTTATGCATTTATATTCTGGGCACCTTTCCACATATGTGTTGCATTTTTATGAAATGTTATTTAAAACACTGAACATAGCTGGGTTTTCAGGGTTGTTTGAGCTTTTAAGGGCCACCACTTGAAGAGAGTTGCCATACACTGAATGTTTGTGTCCTCCCAAAATTCCCATGTTGAAACCTAAATCCCCACTGTGATGGTATTTGGAGGTGAGGCCTTTGGGAGGTGATTAGATCATGAAGGTAGAGCCCTCATCAATGGAATTCGTGGCCTAATAAAAGAGACCCCAGAGAGACCCCTTGTCGCCTCTCCCATATGAGGACACAACTTGAAGACAGCGATCTATGAACTAGGTAATGGACCCTCACCAGACGCATCTTCTGGCACCTTGATCTTGGACTCCCAGGCTCCAGAGCCGTGAGAGAGACATTTCTGTTGTTTATGCAGACACTCAGTCTACGGTATTCTGTTGTAGCAGCATGAACTAAAACAACAGCCAAGCTCTTTCTAAAACTACTTCCAATATTTCCATTTTTAAGATCTGTATTTACCAGAGTAGGAATTATAAGGAAGTATGCCGGCAATGCAGAAAGATACCACCAAAGATACTTTTTTTTTTTTTTTGCTTACCTAACAGTCCAACGTGGGTGCTCCTGGTCAGCGGAAGGACCTTCTACACAGTGATTCAGGGATCAGGTCTCACACCTCACAGCACATCTGACAAAGTCTCAGCCAACTCGACAAGGAGAGCCAGAGCAATGAGTGCCCATCGGAAGCCTCTTGTGTTGGGGAGAAATGGCCATGCTCATTGGCTGGGGGATGCCCTGGAAGCACATAGCTTTAGCTCCAAAGCTAACCCTGCTCCTTGCAGCTAAACGGCAGTTCTTTAAGATAGGTGTGATACACCCCCAGGACTGGCACACTCTGCAATGGAAAGGGAAACATATATATGAGTACATATTAGGTGACCAGTAAGCCTCTCTGTCACAGTAGTGCAAGCCAATCTGAATCGGACTCCAGAACTATGTTGGCCTAACTCTCCTAATGTGCTCAGCTTCCTTCTACTGCTCCTGAGATGTCCCATGGCCTCATTGTCTCTGGACCATTGTGGGGCTGTTTACTTTTATTCCCCAGTACTCATTCCCCTGTTTTCTGATGAAAGTCCCAATTTTTGTGTGGAGATCCAAAGCTCTCTAACTCTTAAGCCATGTGGTTTGGTTGGGTCTCCTCATCTACACCACCCCAGCTCCATAGTTAGACAAATGCTGTAGGCCTGAGCCTGTCAATCAGTCCTACTCTGGCCACCGTAAAGGTTTCAGGGTTGGACACAAGATCTAACCAGAGACTTCTGCTAGGTGTGCTGGACTAGAAGAGGAGGGCTCTGAGAGGATGAGGGGCGGGTGCTGTATGCAGCCATCCTGCCACCATGAGGGGAGAGCGTGAAGTTAGAACCATCTTGGGGAGTGTGAGGCAGAAGCCAGCATGACGGAAGGCGGAGTCGGAGATGAAGGCGGATAAAAACTGAGTCTTGATGAATATATCTGAACATCTGCCAATAAACTCCTTTTCTACTCAAGCTAGTTTGAGTTGGTTTCAGTCCCTTTAAAAGTGTCCTAACTAAAGTCCAACGATCAGACTCAAAATAAACTCAATTTGGAAATATTTTCATTTTATTTACCAAAGTCTCTAGATTCAACCATCCGATCAGTCCTAGATGCTTAATAAACATCAACCAAGTGCTTTCAAAATAAAAAGCAGAATTTTTGTTTTAATTAAATCCATGCAGCAGTCAGGTTCTGCCTCCTATCCACCTCCCACCCCACACCTAACATTTCAGAACTTCCACCTACATGTTTAGTAGCTGAGGTCTCCCTTGGAAAACATGCTGAGTGACTGAACTGTTTATTAACTCTGTTTCCCATATGACTCTGACTCCTTGAGGGCAGGGCTTGGAGCATCTCATATTCCCAGAGCCCAGCACAGAGCCTGACAGGAAGTGGTGGTTCAATCAGTTAGATCAAATGATGCCCAGTCCATCCCCAGCCTTGAAACGGAAAGGCAGATGCCCTCCCACGCCCTGTCCAGTGGTGTGTATGACTCATCAAGTTCCTGCAGAGAGGGTCATCCAGGGCCTACCTGGAAGTGAGTCAGCAACATGACTGACAATCTAAGGCTACCTGGTGTGGACCACCAGCCTCCTCAGCCATATGCCCCCCTCCTCCATTATCTGCCCCCTCTTTTTCTTTCTGACTCCTTTTTACCTCCTCAATTCCTTTTCTTTCTCCTTTCCAAGACCCTCTGACCCTGCTCCATGCTTCTGCTACAAATGCAGAAGTGCTCCCACAGACCTTGTCCTCAGGGCTCTGCTAGAACTAGTGCCCCACAAGTCAAGACACATGACACAGGAATACCCGGGAGGGTACTCCCCTGTGTGAAGACAGATTTCATAAGCAAGCACTCTATAATCTGGGAAACAAAGGCTAAAAAGGGACTTGCATGAAAGTTTGGTAGGTCAATCATTCCCTATTGCTATGAAACTACCCCAGAAATTAATAGTTTAAAACAACAATATTTATTATCTCTCACTTGGGGTTGGGTTCATGAATTGGGACAGGGCACAAGGGGACAGTCTGTCTCTTATCCATCATATCTGGGGCCTCAGCTGGAAAACTCCAAAGACGATGGCTAGAATCCTCTAAAGGCTTGTCTACTCACATGGCTGGTGGTTGATCCTGGCTGTTGGCAGCGTCCTTAGCTGGGGCAATTGGCTGGAGCACCTGATAGGTCTTCTCCAAGTGGCCTGAGCTTCCTCACAACATGGTGGTTAGGTTTCCAGGGCAAGTATCCTGAGAGAGAGAGAGGGAGAGAGAGAATCAGAGAGGGAGTAATGTAGGACAAAAGCTGTATCCTTTTTCTAACCTAGCCCAGATGTCAAACAGCATCATTTCTGCCATGCTGGTCAGAACAGTTGCAAGTGTCCACCCAGATTCAAGGGGAAAGACACAGACTCTCAGTGGGCAGAGTGGCATGGTCTGAAAAGCATGGAAGTCCAGAAATACTGTTGTATTCTAGGAAATACAGTTTCATTCTAGGAAAATACAGTATGTCACAGGTATTAACATACAGGTCTTGCACAAATGTCCTCAAAAATGGTGAAACACTCTAATAAAAGCTAACTTTAATTGAGCACTTATTATAGGTCAAGAACTGTGTTAAGCACTTTACTGGTAGTGACTCATTTAACCCTCCCATCAACCCATTGGGTTGGGTGCTATTTTTAGGTCAAATTCACAGGTGAGAAAATTGAAGTTCAGAGAGATTAAGTGATTTCCCAAGGTCACAGAACTAGTTGGCTGCAGAGCCAGGCTTTGAATCCAGGTTGCAAAGAAAAAGCACCTTCATAAAGGTCAGAGTTACAGGGACAGGTTGAAGGAGCTAAGAAGCCACTATGTATCTGTCCAGACAGGTACTTCCAGACATTTTTTAGGCACTCTACCGCAGATGCCTCATGCTTAGTGGTCTCACTCCGACTACCACTGAGAGGATTAGCTCTCCAGAGACACCAGCCAGCTTCACATAGGGGGCCACCTGACAACATCCCACTCAAGCCCATGCCTCCCACTTCCTGAGCTATGCCCTTTTCACTGGTGCTTAGGGTCCTTGCAAGCACAGGCTTGGAAGCACAGGGGAGTTCATGCCCATGGCCCAACCTCTGACTCATGGTGGGGAGGCAGAATGGATATAGCCATCTTTGCTCCCCCCAGCTAGTCCCGGAGATGCAGGTCACGTGACTTCTCAGGCACCGGTAGGGGCAGCCAGTCACCTTTCCTGCATTCTTGCTTTGCATCTTCATCCTCCCTGCTTCTCGGTCTCCCGTTCTTCACTTCTGCACCCTGGACTCTCACTATCTACACCAAGTCCTCACGCAGACCTGCCTTTGGGGGAGTTCAAAAAAACATTGACCTTAGGAAATGCAAATTCCCAAGAGGTGCTACCGACTAAAGTTGGGCACCAAAGTCGAGACTATTGGAAACAAACATCACTTTGGAGATCCTCTAAAGCAGGGATGGGAAAGCGCCACCAAGCAACGATGTGCTGGAGCTTGTGAGAGTCAAGAGCGCACATGATTCCAACAGTGGGTCTGGAGACTCTGGGACGGAAGCTGGAAATCAGCCACGGTGGGAGTACTGACACCACAGAAATGGGCAAACACAGCAAACGAGGACTTTTTTCCACAGAGAGCCTGTTGTTGAACACTTAGCAGCACACAATGCTGTCAATCCACCTGCAACACTGATGCATAATGGCCACCCGGAGCAGTGCCCTGGGAAGAGTCCCAAGGCTATTAACAATGTCTGTTTGCCATCTCTTGTCCAAACCACGGCTCTCATTTTTACACCTGAGATATAGAGGCCCAGAGACTTGCTTAAGCTTACCCAAAAGTGACAGAATCAGCCTAGGAGCCAGGCGTTTTTCCACTTCATACGCAAGGTATGTCTGTGGAGACTAGGTCTGTTACCTGGCTTCAGGCACAGCTCTCATCCCTTGGGATGAGAAGTTTGAGACGCACCCCTCATCCTGAGTCAACGACATTCCTACGCTTGGGTCCTTGTTCTTGCTCACGGTGGTATCTCTCCACCTTCCTGACTATCTGATGGGGACTGGATCACTGGCAGAAGCCACGGTGGCTAGGTCATCTTCACTCACGTGCCAAAAAAAGACAAAGAAAAAAGAGGGAGACTTAGTTTCTTTTAAAACATTAGCAGTGGCCACGGTCTGTCTCATTTTTTGAACAATGAGCTTGAAATCTGTCTCCTGCTCTGGGAGAGTAGGAACATGAATCATTTACCTTTGCTGAAGTACAGAGACAATGAAATCACCAACAAAATATTAAATTACCCATCCCATGTTCAATATTTTAAATGGCACCATAAGCATCAGTTTGTTCACTCGAGCCAGCCAGACCCACTTCTCCTCCCCCAGCTTCCTGCAGAGGCCGAAAGCCCGCGCCAGCCACGCAAAAGCCTCCTGCCTGCTTGTGAAGGTCTTGCTTGCGAATGTCTCCACTCGGTGCTGCTGGCACCTTACGGTCCCCGTCCCACAGCCCAGCCAGAAGTTTCCTGCAGCCCCGCTGACAGAACACTCAGGTCCCCAAGAAGCCGAGCCCCTGAAGCCAGGTCCAGAGCGGGGACCGTGAAGTTACTGAGGTGGTCGGAGCCACAGAACCGGGACTGGAATCCGGGTTCTCTTTCCCAGCTCTGTGACTTGGGGACATTCATTCCACTTCTCCTCGGTTTCCTCATCTGTAAAATAGGGGTGGTGACTAGAATGGTTTTCTTGTCATGAGCACTAAAGGGGTTGTGGATATAAAAGCACTTTGGAAATGGTAAAGCACTACATAAAAGCTGGCTATTATTCATTTTCCATTAATCGTATAAAATAATGAATTACAGTATCTAATTAAGGGGTAGGAAAAATGACTAACGTGTGATTATTCCCAGATTTCTTCTCCTCTATTTGCCTATTAAGCCCTGAATTTGCTCACTACCTTCCTAAAAAGGAAGTATTATTTCATGATAGGAGAGAGAATATGCTAATTTCATATTAAGGAGATGGAAAGGGATGCTGGGGGACACAGAGAGAGAAACCACACGGGAGTACTGGGGGTATGGAGAGAGAGAAGTTTACAAAGTATTGTGATACATTATGATGGAACTAAGCCTTTGATGTTCTCTAACAGATGCATATATAGGATTTTAGTTACATTTTAATTACTCCTGTTTGTTGGATTAGGAATGTAACACTGTTCCTAGCCTGGACCACATGGGTCTCCAAACGTATAGGGAAATGATCATAATAGCCAGGAGTGGTTGGTAAATTCTGTCTCCAAGCTCAGGATGTTCAAGGTCAAATCTACAACAAAATGAGATGAATTACCCAGAACCAAACGACAGTCACTGGGAGTTTTGTAGAGTGGAATTGTGGGTCCGGTGACTCTGCATGGCTGAGGGGAAATCTCCAATCTCTACCTCCATCCAGGACCTTCCACTGTCCATGAGAACTCTCAAGGTCATGTTCAAACAAAATCAGTTTGCACTTGTTTGCATAATCAATTTTATGGCAATGATGGAAAATTCTGAAGGGGAAACAAACTCACAATCCTCCTGACCAGTTTTCATTTTTCATCTGTGATTCAGCTCAAGAGGATATTTTTAACCTCTTCTTGCCACTATGAGCAAAAATTGGAAAGGTTTTCTCACAGCTGGACCAAGGACTAAGGTCTGGATGTTTTCAGACCAAAGGAGTATGTTTGGGGAAAAGAAAAGAAATGGCCGAATATTTCCCCAGCCTCGGGGAGAGGCGCTCCTAACCCTGCAGGGCTTCTGTCACTGTCCTCCACGTGTCAAGTAAGGACACAACCCAGCCTCACTTGGGCATAAATCGTGAGTTACAGGAGCCCGAGCTCCAGAAAGGTAAAGAAGTTATTCCCCAAGACTGAATTTTAATTGTGCTGTCTGAGCTGTTAGACATTAGATCACACTCCAAGAGGCAACAGTATTTTGATTAAGCATCTTTACCACTTTGGCAAATTCTTTAGTTATTTGTCTTTAATTTTATACGCAGACCTCAAGTATCCCACTGCTGGGGGCTGCTCAGACTCACACTGGACGCTCTGAATTGACATTCTTCCTCCGGAATCTGCCCTTCTTTCTGGGGCTTCCCTCCTGCTCAGTGGTACCTGGCAAATCCCCCAGTCAGTGCCTATTTATTCTCCACTCCAGCCCACCTGCTGCCGAGTCTCGTGCTCCTACCTATACAAGAGCCCCCACATCCAGCCCTACCTTTCCATCCTCACAGCTCGGGTTCAGGCCTGTGCCCATCTCACTGGGGCTCTCCCAAGTCTCCCAAATGATTTCCCAATCAATTCCCAAGGCCATCTTTTTCCAGGCACAGATGTCACTGTGGAGAAGATCAGGTCTTACCCAACCTCCCATCTCAATCCCCTCAGCTCCTGCTCCTGGTAGGAAGGCTCTGCTTGTCCTGGTCCAGTGTCCTTCTGCCCCTGTCCTCCCTCTAACTGGATCCCATGTAGTGTCTCAAACATGCATTTAAATCCCCACCTTATTACCTTTGATCTTACTTTTCCCATCACCCAGGATGCTTTCCGTGCCCCCCACCCCATGCTGGGGCCTTTATTTCCTTCCTCCACCCATGCCAATCAATATTACAATGTCCAGCTTCAAAACTACCTGCCACACAAACTCCTCTCATTGCGGCTGGAATGAATCTCCCCTTGTTCTAGGATTCCAAAAGCCCTCTGTTGGTATTCCTCACTCATTGGCAATTGGTAATTTAAGCACGGATAGAACTTTGGAGCTTACAGGACATTTCCAAATAACTCATCTTATTTCACTGTAACACAGTGAGACACATTTTACAAATAAGAAACCGAACAGGGGTGGAGGGCTGGGAGTGGGTTGGTAGGAAGAATGTGCCAGAGACTGCTACTGATGCACTTTTCCTTCCTGTGATGATAGACTGTGTCAGGTGGGAACATGACCACTAAGCTAAGAACTAATTTCTCAGACTTCTCTGCAGTCAAGTGTGCCCATAAGACTAAGTTCTACGCCATGGGATTAGAATGGGAGTGACGAGTAGAACTTCTGAGTCCAGCCCTTGAAGGGCGGACTTCCCATCCCTCATTCTTCCTCTTTGCAGGCTGGAATGTAGACACAAGAGGAACCAGAGCACCTGATCTGGGCAAGCTGGAAGCCCTGATTAAGGATGGCAGAGCAGTAGGACAGAAGGAGCCTGGGTCCCTGATGATTGTAGAGACACCACACCAGCCCAAGATGACCTCTTAGGACTTTTTAAAAAAGATTTATTGGGGTGCCTGGGTCGCTCAGTCGTTAAGCATCTGCCTTCGGCTCAGGTCATAATCCCAGGGTCCTGGGATCGAGCCCCGCATCGGGCTCCCTGCGCCGCGGGAAGCCTGCTTCTCCCTCTACCAGTCCCCCTGCTTGCGTTCCCTCTCTTGCTGTGTCTCTCTCTGTCAAACAAAATCTTTAAAAATAAATAAATCTTAGAGAGAGAGGGAGTGCACTTGTGCGTGTGCACATACATGTGAGGTGGGGAAGGGCAGAGGGAGAGGGAGAGAAGCAGACTCCCTGCTGAGCGCAAAGCCTGACACGGGGCTCGATCCCACCACCCTGAGACCATGACCTGAGCCAAAACCAAGAGTCAGATGCTTAACTGACTGAGCCGCTCAGGTGCCCCCCTCTTAGGACTTCTAAGTGAGAGAAATAAATGACTGTATTGTTTAAGCTGTGACTGTTGTGGCCTGTTGTTATAGCAGCTAAAGTGATGTTAGCAAATACAAATAACTTGTCCACACTTATTGGGGAGTTAATGGTAGAATGAGTATGACCCTAGAACCTGTGATCTTTCCGGTAGGTGACACTGCACACATTTATCACAGGTCATTTTTGTCCCGGATGCACATCCCTTCTTTCTCTTCACCGCTCCATCTTTACCTCATTGTAAGCACCTTGCTCATTTGTTAAAGGAACATTTACTGAGGACCTAGAATGTTTGAGGCACTGTTTCAGGAGTTGGGGATAAGACGTGAATTCTATCCCATTCTTGGGGAGCTTACATTTTAGCGGAAGAAGAAAGACTACAAATACACAACATGTCAGGTGAGGGTCTCAGCAAAGACCATTCCAGGCAGAGGGAACAGGAAGAGCCAAGGTCCTGAGGCAGGAATATAAGTGGTTTTCTGGCAGAGCTGTGAAAGGACAAGAACCTTTAGATACCCTCGCACAGTGTCCTGCATATAGCAGGTGTTCAGTGTTACTGATGGTCAAGTGAATGCATTGGACAGGACAAATCTCTCAAGCTTGACACCTAGACCTCTTTCCCAGCTGTGTTCTAGAGCACAGTGGGATTGGACTTGCCCAGAATTTTCAGGGGCCTGGCCTCTGCTGCTCACTTTCTTACCACAGCTCCAATAGCCCGAGGTAGAAGTTTCCATCTTCAGCTGGAAAACTTCCAATGCATAGCAAGTCATGGGGACCTGTTCCATCCCCTTCAGAGGCCTTTGGATTTTTTATCTCAGCCTAACTATTGGTTATTTCTACAAATATGCTGTGTAACAAACCACCCCAAAACTCAGTGGTTCGCTACAGGTGTTTGTTTTCTTGCTTTACTGCTCTGCAGGTCAGCTGTGGCTCTGCTGGGCTTGCCAGGGATTTTTGAGGCTTTGACTCAGGCTGGCTTCAAATCTGCTACTCTACAGTCAAATCCACAAAGACCCAGAGAGATGTGTTGCTGGTGAGATCATGTAGCTGGTTGTGATAGAACCAGTTCTCATCACTTCCAGATGACCCTTCAAACTAGGAACAAACTGATAAACACTGAGAAAAGGCATCTCATTAATTCCCACCATCTTGGGATGAGTGGCTAACCAGGACAAGTTTCCTTATGACATGTAACAAACACACAATAACATAAGCACATTTAAGGCCTCTGCTCATGTCACATCTACTAAGATGCCATCAGACAAGTCATATGGCCAAGTCCAGTGTCAATGAGGCAGCAGTATATCCCTCCCCCACAGGAAGGGGGAGGAGCATGATGTTTGTTCACCAGGAATCCAGTTTATCACAGCATATATGCTATTTGGCTCTGCTCAGATTTGGAAGTTTAATCTTTAGCCAGAGATCTCCCCAAATCCCATGCTTCTCCATGGAGACTTTCTCCACTCTCTGGAAGGAAAAAAAAAAAAAAAAGCCTTCACTTGAGGGACTGGTTGTTGGGACATTAGAGGCTGTGCAGTGACATTCTCCTTGGGTGGGGAGGGTGTGTTCCTTTCCAGGCCACCAAACCCCACTCCCACTTGGAGCCCAAAGCTCAGAGATCCCTTTCAAGGCATATATAAAAACAAGTAAGACATTGATGGTAAGCAAGGCCATGGGGAGATGGGGAGCAACTCTTCATCAGCTGCTGAGGGGACCTCAGAGGCATACAAAAAATAGCTTTCCAGAATAAACTATAAAGACCAGACCCACATTATGCTAAATGAAATAAATCAGAGACAGACAAATACTGTATGATCTCACTTATATGTAGAACCTAAAAAAGCTGAACTCAGAAACAGACAGTCCAGTAGTGGCTGCCAGGGGCTGGGGGGTGGGAGAAATGGGGAGATGTTGGTCAGAAGGCACAAACTTCCAGTTGTAAGATTTATAAGTTCTGGGGACCTAAGGCATAGCATGGTGATTATAGCTAATAATTCCGTATTATATACTTAAAAGCTGTTAAGGGAATAGATCTTAAACATTCTCACCACAAGATAAAATATAATTATGTGATGGGATGGAGGTGCTGGTTAAGGCTATGGTGGTAATAATGTTGCAATATATAAGTGTATCAACTCAACACATTGCACATCTTAAATTTGTACAATGTTATATCTCAATTATATCTCAATAGCTGGGGATAAAAAAAAAAAAAAGACCATCCCTAAATGGGGCAATTTACAAAATGTGGCACTCAAGAGGATAGCCAACACCTGCCTGTTGGTGGCAGGGACTTGAGGCTGTATTGGTTAATATTTGCCATTGGATCTGGTCTGCCTCTCTAAGGATCTGGAGATAAATGTGTTGTTACAGCAAAGTGAGTGAACTGTAGTGAGGGTGAATCACACGCTCTACTAGGCAGCTTTACTTGGAAATATGGATGGGGAAGAATGGTCAGTAAATATCAGGAGGGGAATTGATGCGCTCTCTTTCTTGGTATTTGTTCTCTCAGTTTGCTCTTAATTTGAAGGCTCATTTGGGAGTGAGAACACCTGGTTATTCTAGGCTTTGACCTAACTAGCTGTGTGATCTCACTGAATTCAGGTCTCCTTTCTGGACCTTAGTGGGTTTACATAGTAGATGTTCCCAATCTGGGGTCCCCAAGTCCCAGCAACAAAGGAATCTCTGCAAGTGCCCCTAGAGGGGCTGTCAGTCTTGGGTGACTGATCTGGAAGGACTCGCCAGAGAAGAAATTATTGGAGCCGGTTCAGAAAAAAATGGAGGAGTTCTCATTTTGAGGGAAAGAGAAGGCAAAACAAAGATCTTGCTCTGAGCATCTATCATATGTAGAGGTTTAATATATGTGACTAGATACTAGAACAATACTATTCCAGCATGAATTTTAAGTGATAAGCCCATAGGATGGATGCCAAGAGTTCAAAGGGATGTGAGAATGATACCTCTCATAGTGCGACTTGCTAACCTATCATGATAATCTGTTCCTGGATCCCTCAACAGACCAGGGATTTAAATTAAAGTGAGGGAAAAGGTGAGAGGATTTCTTAGTTGCCTCACTGAGTCTCCAATGGGAGGGATACAGGTATTGCCTTCTGATCCCAAGACCAGGGCTTTGAACTGCTGGAGGCCCAGAGGCCTGGGGCCTGGCTCACACCCGAGGATCTTACATGGACCTAGGTGGAGGATGGTGTTCACCCCACTCAGGATGAATGCTGATTAAATGCTCTGGTGGGGCTGCAGGACAAGACTGCCATGTTGGATTTGCTATCTCCACAGGAATGGTCAGAGCAGGGGTGAGAGAGTGCTTCCCCACGCCAGAAGCAGCCATGCTAGAGAGTCACCAGAATAGCAGAGCACAAAGTCAAGGCCATCGGTGGATTACTTTATTTCTAAAGCTTCACTGTCTTCTGAGGGGAAGGCAAGGTATACGGAGCTGCCTGCTGCATGTCAGTGGGCTAGGAGGGATCCCTCAGAACACAGATGTACCAGCCTGAGCCAAGGGGACTGCAGGAGTCGAGGCTCAGCAGGACCTCTCAGAAGAGACCAGAAAGGTACCTGCAAGTAAGAGCCAGCCTTGACCATCACCAAGCCCAGAGGGAGCAGAGTCACCCAGAAGAGTATGGGCTGTCCTCTCCCATAGCTCTCCTCCCTCCCCCAGGAAAAGTCCAAACTGTGGTAAAGAGTGGATGAGGAGCTGAGAAGCAAGCCAGGGGGAGGAGGAAACAACAGTGACCCCTTCCCCAGTGCGGGGGACAGCTTGAAGCATGCCTGAGCTAAGTTGAATAGCTTAGACAGAGCATTCTAATTCCTGAACTTGGACTCAGACTCAACATCATCACAGCACTGGATTATTCAAAGGTGAGCAGAAAAGTCAAGTGACTTGCTAGAAGAGGTAGGGGAAGGTACCCCTACTGAATAAAGTTCAAGGGATGTGGGAGACAAAAAATAAAGGTGTGTTTTGTTAGATCAGCAGTCATGCTTATTCAACACTGCAGGTGCATGTGTGTTAGCTCATTTGGTCCTCACTTTTCTTTAAGATGAGGTTCCCAGGGGTGCTTAGGAGAACCCTCCCTGGGAGGTTAATGGTGTGCTGGGGAATAAAGGTCTTCCCCTGAGGAAATGAGCTTGATCATTTAAACAAAATTAAACTGGCTTCTTTATCACAGGACTTCTTAGAAACTTTAATATGCTAATATGCGATTTGGACCTACAAGAGGTATACTTCATAGCATTTCTCATGCTCATCTCATCACACATTGTTTTTACTATATGCAGGGAGAGGCTTCAGTGAAGGGATTGGAAAATGCTGCCCCATAACACCGAATACCATGTCTATTTGGTAGATGAAAGATGTTTTGGTTGCATCTTTTATTTTCCAAGAATAGAGACGTATATCCAGGTCACCTTAGGAGAGGATGATTTATTAATAGGAGGATAAACATGGAAATAAGGAAGTCGAAAATCTCAAGCAGAGGGTCAGGCCCCACAGGGACCGGGACAAAATTTGGGAATTGGAAGGTCATTCAAAAGATAATACAGCTCTTTGTCAATAATTTCTTGCACAGGACACCAAGAGGAGAGGCAATAAGAGAAGAAATGGACAAACTGGACTACATCAAAATTTCAAACTTCTGCATCAAAAGACACAATCAGCAGAATGAAAAGGCAACCCATGGAATGGGAGAAAATATTTACAAATCTTATCTGATAAGGGGATACTATCCGGAATATATAAAGAACTCCTACAACTCAACAACAAAAAGTAAATAACCCAATTTTAAAAATGGGCAAAGGACTTGAAAAGACATTTTTCCAAAGAAGATATGCAAATGTCCAATAAGTACAGGAATCAGCGCTCAGTCATGATCCAATCAGCCCAGGCCAGGGTGGTGCTATTATATGGTATAGAGAATAGCTAGGATGTACTACGGCAGAAATGGCTAGTTTCCAGGTAAGATTATTCTTTACCCAGTGAGTTTTCAAAAAATAGTGCTGGAACAACTCGATATCCACATGCAAAAGAATTAAGTTGGACCTATACCTCACACCTTATACAAAAATTAACTCAAAATAGATAATAGACCTAAATGTAAGAGCAGAAACTAAAATCTCTTAAATGAAAACAAAGGCATAAATATTTGTGACCTTGGATTAGACAATGGTTTTTTCTATATAACATCAAAAGCACAAGACACAAAAGGAAAAATACATCACCTGGACTTCATCAAAATTAAAAACTTTTAGGTTTCAAGGGACAACCATCAAGAAAGTGAAGACCCACAAAAATGGGAGAAAATATTTACCAAATCACGTATCTAATAACAGACTTGTACCTAGAATATATAAAGAACACTTACAATTCAACAATGAGAAGACAAATGACCCAATTAAAAAATGGTCAAAAGATCCAAACAGACGTTTCTCCAGAGAAGATAAACAAATGACTAATCTGCTAAGATGTTCAACATCATTGGTCATCAAGGGGATGCAAATAAAAACTCCAATACTACTTCGCATCCACTAGAATGGCTAGCATAAAAAGCACAGAAAATAACAAGCATTGGCAAGGACAGGGAGGAAATCAGAACCCTCATACACTGCGGGTAGGAATGGAAGATGAGGCAGCTCCTTTAGAAAAGTCTGACAATTTCTCAAAAGATTAAGCAGAGAGTTACCAATGACCCAGCAATTCCACTCCTAGGTATACACCCAAGAGAAATGAAAATACATCCACGCAAAAACTTGTACACAAATTTCCACAGCATTATTCATAATATCCCAAAAGTAGAAACAGCCCAAATGTCCGTAAGTAAATAAACAAATGTAGTACACCCAGACAATGGAATAGTACTGGACGAGGCAAAGGAACCAAGTACTGGTCCATGTTACGACGTGGATGAACTTTGAAAAGATCATGCTAAGTGGAAGAAGCCAGTCACAGAGGACCTCATATTGTAGGATTCCACTTAGAGGAAATGTTCAGAATAGGCCATTCTCTAGAGAAGGAAAGTAGATCAGTGATTGCCTGGGGGCTGGGGAGGCTGGAAGGGAGGGAGTGAGCAATGGGTAACAGTCACTGGGGTTCCCTTTCTGTGAGGATTGGAGAGGTTCTAAGATTGATAGTGGGGATGGACGCACAGCTATGTGAATAGTTTGGAAGGCAAGACTGCCTGAAATAAAAAGCTCCTCCGGGAATGAAGGGGAGAGGATACAGGAGGGACGAGCTGGGAACAGACTGGGGAGGCTGAGCAGTTGGGGAGGCTATGCTTTGTTCTGCAGGTAAAAAGCCATGAAATGCCAGGATGAAAGGAATACTTGGGAAAGATGAATCTGTATGTACATTGTGCTGAGTGGTTAAGGCAAGCTAAATTTGCCCAGTGGGAGAGCAGAGAACAAATAAAATCATGAGCTCAGACATTAACTGTTCCAGCTACATAGATTGTCACAAACAAACTGTCCTCAAGTTGACTCTGAGAATCCTCAAAGAGGCCGATAAGAGCAAGATGCATTTATTTACACAAATGTGGAGAGAAGCGGGTGTTTTCATTAGACAAAATGATCCCTCCGCTCAGCCCATCCCCATCACTGCCTCGTGGGAGACGAATGGCTTACCATCTATCGTCTGTCCTAGAACATACTCATCCCATCATAGGTTTCTGGCTGACTCTTTGCTGGTCTCAGAAGGAATCCATGTTACAGCCAGAAACTGGCCCCCGTGCACTGATTATCTAAAAGAAAAGCTGGACAGGGACGCCTGGGTGGCTCAGTCGGTTAAACATCTGCCTTCGGCTCAGGTCATGATCCCAGGGTTCTGGAATTGAGCCCCACTTCCAGCTCCCTGCTCAGCGGGGAGCCTGCTTCTCCCTCTCCCTTTACCTGCAGCTCCCCCTGCTTATGCTCTCGCTCATGAGCATATGCGCTCTCTTACAGTGTGCCAAATAAATAAAATAAGTAAATAAATGTAAAGCTGGATTTTTCTATTACCACTCCTTTTCAAGGACTTCAAAACTTTTATTAAGGCATTGGTTTCTTAGAACTTTTCTGGAAAGTGGGTGGAGCTATAGGGTATCCCCATTTCTCCGTTGGTGAAACTGAAGCATGGTGCTTAACCTGATTCTTTGGCACAGCCTAGAATAAAATCCAGGTCTCCTGACCCTCTGACTAGGACAACTGCACCGCAGTGCCTTCTTCCTAGCCCGTAACAATTCAACTTTGCCCTCGATGGTGGATCCTCAGGTGCCAGGGTGCTCCAATTTGGCTTCTGCCTCCTTATCCTCTCAGGGTCGAGTCTCCACCCCTCCTCTGCACTGCTTATAAAGTTTGTCCTCTTTCTTGAGCCCTTCTTGAGCCCATCATGAAGGGTATTAGATTACCCAGTACACTGAATTTATACGGTTTTTAAAAAAATAATTGGGGTGATCCTAGCTTAAGTGTGAGCTCTGACATCAGACCAGTATGACAGGTCAGCCTGGGGACTCCTTGTGCCCCAGCTTCCTCACTTATAAAATGGGTGTAAAAATGCCACCTACATCACAGTTTGTTGGGTAGATTAAGTGAGCATAAACATATCAAGCAGTTAGCGCAGCACTAGACCAAGTACGTGTTCAATAAATATTAACTAAGAACACAAAAGCAGTCTTCCAATATTTAAATGGCTACAGAAGGTGAGACAAATTTCATGTGCCAGAACTAAGACAAACAAGCAGATTTATCCTCCCAATAAAGCGCACTATAACTACCAGAGATGGTTAGCAATGGAATCAGCCAGCCAGAGAGTGAGCTCCCCATCCCTTGAAGTATTTATGCGGAGATCCTGAGGACCTCATGATGCTGTAATAGGGACTTCGGTTTCAAATGGGCAACTGGACCAGGTAAATTCCAAGGATTTTTCTTCTGGAAAGCTTCCAAAGGCTTTTTGCTCCCTCCTCCCAGTTTAGACGGTCTATGAAATATATGGGCAGAGAAAGGGGAGAAAATCCAGAAAGGAAAGGTTCTCTTCGAAGCTTACAGAAGGCCAGAAAAGCGAAAACAGCAAGTTTTCAAGCCTCTGGTTAGACATTCTAGCGGAGTCTGCCCCAGTGCAGCCAAACCTCGGGGAAGACCAGGACTAGGGAAGACAGGCCCGGGAGGGCTTGCAGGTGAACAAGGCAATGGCTGAGGGGGTGGGCTGCCCCTTCCTCCCTGTGGTTATCAGCTCCTGCCCAAGGAGCCCCCAGCCATCGCCATCCTCCAGAAAGGAGAATTACTTCTGATCAATGAGATCTCTATTCCCCTTCACCAGCACCAAGCCCCGAGAATGGGGAAACGGAAGCAGCTTCCCACACATTCAGAACCTTCCCTGAATTACAGTCCTATCACCCGCAACCAAAACATATGAATTTTGAGAGGGCGCAAACATTCAGACCATAGAAGTCTTTTTCATAGTGCCGTTGAAAGAGAATGTCAGGTTAACCTAGGGCTGAGGAGACTTTTGGTGAAGGTAAATAATAAACACAGAAACTTGTTTGGTCTTCTCTCATCATTCTCACTAGTTACCTATGATCAGAGCGACCGAAAAAAAAAAAAAAATCAGATTCTAGCCCATGTTGGGTGCAAACTAGGTCTCTTGCATCATATAACTGAGCTAATTTTGAAGGCATAGGCTCTCCTCAATTCTTAAAATAAAAAGCCCCCACACTCCTTGTCAGTCATGCAGCCAATTAAGAGGCCTCGAAGTGACAAGCTTCGGATTGTCAAGGTAGATTAAAGACACAGAAGAAGTTTCTGAGGGTTGGGATAATTAGACTGTCATGCTGTTGCCTGGCCTGATCCACTTGCCTGGGAGGGAGATGTGGAGGAGCCCAGGATTATTCTAACAGGTGGCTTAGAGAACAGACTCCCCTCTAAGCCTCACCTGCTCAGCCCAGAGCTGGAATTGGTAAGCCAGAACCAGGGAATGAGCAGGGGGAGGGAGGAAGGGGAGGGATATTCCTGACAACTAAAAATGGACAAGGTGGGGGGCGTCAGTCAGTTAAGTGACCAACTCTTGATCTCAGCTCAGGTCTTGATCTCAGGGTCATGACTTCAAGCCCCACGTTGGGCTCCACGCAGGGCATAGAGCCTACTTAAAAAAAAAAAAAAAAAAAAGACAAAGCGTACTTTCTATCAAGCATCTACTTGCAAAGCACAGGCACCAAAAGGCTGTGTCTGAGAAAGGATTTATTTGCCCTACAATTTACTTCCTTCCCAGGGAGCTCTCACAGCCAGATTTGAGCCTTTGAGTGCATGTATCAAACTTCAGATCGGATTCCTCCCAGCCCCCAGGTCACAGATATCCCCGTGAACGTTGGCTGCTTACCTCACCTCAAGGACCAGGAGAGCCCCAACCCAAAGAGACCTTGCAGCCTCCAGAGACCAAATAGCCACGCGGTCCCGAAGTTATATCCAATTATGGGTCCCTCCTCGCCAACTGCTTTGCGGCAGGGAGTCGCAAAGCTGGTGCTGTAAAAATCCCAAGTTTAGGTGCAGCTGAGGTCCCCAGGGGCAAATCTGTAGGGGTTACTGGAATCGAAGGAAGGTGGAAAAATGGTATTTGTCCGTATCTTCTCAGTGAGATCTGTGGGTGGTTGGAGGAAATATTTTAATATGCTGTTTGCAACAGACGTTAGCTGAAGCCACCTTCCCTGGAGTGGGACTCATAAGCAGCCAGGCTTGGAGCATACTCTGCTGGGGGAAGGGTTACAGGCCAGGGGCCGGAGGGGAATTGTCTTGGCCCATGGAGGAGGGAGCAAGGAGTGTGTGTGTGCTGGGGGGCAGGGAACAGCAACCCTTCTTTTGCCCCTCCCCCCTATAGCACTAAAGCCTTCCCTCCTGTATTAGCTACCTGTTGTTGCTATAACAAATAAAACAGAATTTTTTTCTCTTACAGTTCTAGACTGCAAGAAGTCCAAAATGGTTTTACTGGGCTAAAATCAAGGTGTTGGCAGATTACTGCTCCCTCTGGAGCTTCTGGGGGAGACTCTGTTTCTATACCTTGTCCAAATTCTCCAGCTGCCTCCCTTGGTTCATGGCCACTTCCTCAGTCTTCAAAGCCAGCAATGTGGCATTTTCTCTCTCTGCCTCCTTCTGCTTCCATTACATGATCTCTTTCATCAGTAATCTAATCTCCAGGTCCCTCGTATAAGGACAGTGATTACATTGGATCCACCTGGCTAATTTCCTGGATAATTTCCCCCTCTCAAAGTTCCTAATTCAATCACACCTGCAAAGACCCTTATTCCATATTATGTAACTTTTTACTGGATCCAGGGATTAGGACCTGATGTATTTAAGGGGTCATTATTCAGCCCACAACACTTTCTAATACAGATGGGAAAATTATGTCACACTGAGGGGAAGCAGGCATTCTCAGAGCGTGGTGGTAGGAGTTTGGATTGATGCGTGACAGACAATCTGGCAATCTCTATCAGGAGTAAAATAGCCTTTCTCTTGCATTCAGCAGTTTCTTCATCAATTCAGCTTCTAGGAATTCATCACAGAGATAAACTTGAAAATGAACATACAAGGATTTTTTTTCCAGCATTGTTTATAACAGCTTAAATTTGTAAACAACCTAAATGACCCCAGCAATGGGGGCTGGTTAGATAAATTAAGGAACATCCATAGGATAGCATACTGTGCAATTGTAACAGAATGAAGATAATGAGATAGAGCTATGTGAGCTAATATGAAAGAGCCTTCAAGATAGGGGAATAAAATGAGGTATAAGACAGGGTAGAGTATGTTTCCATTTGTAAAAATAAAAGACAAGGAGTGTTTGTATATATCTAGAATGTTCCTGAGGGAGATAAGGACAGGCTGTCCTCTCTTGAGAGCATCTGGGGGGGTAGAAGCATGGGGAGAAATAGTTTAAACTTTTTTACCATGAACATTTATTACTTTTTCAATTGAAAACAAAGCAGTTAATGAAAAAAAGAGAATGAGGACACTGGTTTGAAAGAGTTGACAAATTATTAGCCTGTTCAAGGCACCTACACTTTTTGATCCTGTCCCCCCAACTCCCCCACCCTCATCACCAAGGACAAGGTACCACCCGTCTCTTCCACACACAACCCACAGGCTTGTATTGCCCACTCATGTCTCCTTTCTTCCTCAAGGCCCTCATGGGTGTCCTTTGAAGCCAAATTAATTTCACTAGGTTACAAATGGGGATGGGGGGGCCGGTGAAGATGCGGGGGTGGACCATAAGTAATTTTCTCCTGTCACAAACCAAGGGGAAATAGGGGTGGGCAGAAAAAGAATCTCAGCCTAGAGTCTAACATTCCAAGGTTCAAATCCTGGTTATGTATGTGACCTTGAGCAAGTCACCAAGCCACTCTGAGCCTCAGTTTCCTCATCCAAAAAAAAGGAATAACACTATAAACTCAGGATTATAATGAGAATCAAAATGAAAAATGAGAATAAAGAGGATGGTGCTTTGGAAACTTGACAGCACCCCCTAAGTTAATGCCCTCCTCAGGGAAGGTCCTGAGCCCACACTCAGACCTCACTGGTAGGTAGATGACATAGATGTGAGTAGAGTAATTCCCACAGGGTTAATAGTATAGGATCTCGAGGGCTGTGGCTGCTAGGTTACCCAGAATGAGACACATGGCCTCTGCACTTGGGTTTCTAGTCCATAAATTAGAGAATTCATAAACCATAAAGTTATTAGACAAGGCAGTACATGGTTTAATTAACTTCACAGTACACCAGGAACCTCTCTAAATTAAAAAAAAAAAAAAGTCTATTAGGAACCCATGGCCTCTTGACTATTGATACTGAATGAACAGAACTGCTCCAGCTCAAACACAACCAGTCTTTTTGGGCTCGCACACCGAAACCATTGCGAAATTGGGTGCCCAGAATCAGAGGGAAAACAAATATGGAAGACAGTCATGAGGTATAAAAAACCAGTCTGGCTGATGGTCCCAGGGGTCGGGTAAGTGAATTGGAGATAAAGCCACAGCCACATGGGACAACCAGCTCTGCCCCAGGCCTGTGGATAGGTTCAGAGCTTCCCATGTCTGCTGCTGCTGGGTCCTGTGAGCACAGGCCTGGGATGCCTGGCTCCGCACAGCACTACGTTGTCCACATCCTGGACCCCGTGCCAAAGCAGGCAGAGATGTCTGCCTGGGCTCCAAAGGACAGCCTCTCTCAGAAGCTCCCTGAGTCCACTGTCCGTATTCAAACAGCACTCCACCAAGCTTTTCATAGGGTCAACACTATTCAGTTTCCTTTGCCTAAATTTAAGGTGAAGAATTCACTATCCCTGGAGGTGACATTACAGTGGTTGTCTTGCACCCAAGTGCTGACCTCGATACTTACTAACGAGATCATGTTGAGCGAATTATTAAACTCTCTAGGACTTACTTTCCTCATCTATGAAATGGGTATATTATAAAGTTTTCTCAATTCCAAGATGGCACTTTGCAACATTTCTGAAATCATGTTGCATCTTCTGATTAAAGAATGTATTTAATTTGTTAGTTTCTTTTATTCCCCAAGATTCTTGTAATATCACTGATAACTTTTTTTTCGACAGCTTCATTAACATTAGCAGCTTTATTCATGTACCATACTATTCACAATTTTAAATTGAATAGTTTAGGGGCGCCTTGGGTGGCTCTGTCAGTTAAGTGTCTGCTTTCACCTCAGGTCATGATCCCAGGGTCCTGGGATTGAGCCCTGCATTGGGCTCCTTGCTCAGCAGGGAGCCTGTTCCTCCGTCTTCCTCTGCCCCTTCCCACTGCTTGTGTGCTTGCTCTCTCTCTCTGTTAAGTGAATAAAATCTTTAAAAAAATTTTGAAACAATCAAACAGTTCACTGGTTTTGGTAAATTCACAGAGTTATGCAACCATCACCAAAGTCAATTTTACCACCCCAAAAAGAACACCTGTACTCTTTAGCTGTCGTTTCCCACTCTTTCTGTCTACAGATTTGCCTATTCTGGATATTTCATATAAACAGTGTCATACAACTGGTCTTTTATAACTTTTTCCCCTTAGCATGTGTTCAACGTACATCCATGTTATGGTAGCATGTATCAGTACTTGATTCCTTTTTCATTGTCCAATAACATTCTATTATATGAATATGCTACATTTTAAAAAAGATTTATTTATTTATTTATTTATTTATTTATTTATTTGACAGAGAGAGACACAGTGAGAACAGGAACACAAGCAGGGGGAGTGGAAGAGGAGAGGGAGAAACAGGCTTCCCACTGAGCAGGGAGCCTGATGCAGGGCTCTATCCCAGCACCCTGGGATCATGACCTGAGCTGAAGGCAGATGTTTAACCGACTGAGCCACCCAGGGGCCCTGAATATGCTACATTTTATTTATCCACTCATTAGTTGGTTATTTCCACTTTTTGGTTTTTATATAAATAATACTGCTATGAACATTCACATATAACTTTTTGTGGACACATGTTTTCATTTCTTTGGGGTATAGAGGTACAAGTGGTGTTGCTGGGTCATACAGTAGCTCTATGTTTAGCTTTTGAGACACTGCCAGACTATTTTCCAAAAAGGCTGCACCATTTTATATTTCCACCAGCCATCTATGAAGTCCCAGTTTCTCCACATCTTTGCCACCATTTGTTATTTTCTGTGTTTTTTATTATAGCCCACCTAGCGGGTGTGAAGTGGTGTCTCACTGTGGTTTTGATTTGAATTTTCCCGGTGACTAATAGCAGTAAGCATTGTTGCTTATTGGTCATTTCTATAACTTCCTTGCATATCTTTTGCCCATTTTTTAAATTGGGTTGTCTTTTTGTTATTGAGTTGCTGGAGTTCTTCATATATTCAAGATACAAATCCCTTCAGATATATAATTGTAAAATTTTTCTCCCATTCTGGGGGTTGTCTTTTCACTTTCTTGATGGTGTCCTTTGATGCAAAAAAAAAGTTTTTAATTGTGATGAAGTCTGATTTATTTTTCTGATTGTCACTTGTGTTTTTGGTGTCATGTCTTTTTCCTTTGCTGTCTGGATACATTTATTTCTTTTTCTTTCCTAATTGCCCCCACTAGAACCTTCAGGACAATGTTGAATAGAAGTGGCAGGAGTTGACATCCTTCTCTTGTTCTTGATCTTAAGGGGAAGGCAATCAGTCTTTCACCATTACATATGATGTTAGCTATGGATCTTTTATGGATGTCCTTTATCAGATTGAGGAATTTCCCTTCTATACTGAGTAGTTTGGAGGGTTTTTTTTTTTAGCACTTTTATCATGAAAGGGTGTTGGATTTTGTCAAATGCTTTTTCTGTAGAGATAATGACATAGTTTCCTAGAGCTCTCTCCAGTGTTTTGCTTGGGATAGTTGTTTGGACCACTTAATAACTTTAGCACCAAGAAGGAACACCTAAATCCTGCCTAGCTGCTGACCATCTGAGAGGAGATAAGAAACCCTTTCTCATTATACCCTTAATTCTGGTTAACTTGGACCCTACTTGAACTTCTAGGAGCTTAAATGAAGTTTAAGGGCTCCTGTCACCATGGATGATTGGGGCCTGGAAGATCAAGATTAAGTTTCATGAGATCAGATCAGATTCTTCTTTGCCTTCGGAGGAGGAGATGGTGTTAAGAATGGGAAGTTGCCTTTTTTTTTCCTCCATCTTGACCCATGTCTAATGGGCACTTGAATCTGGGTATAAGACATACTCTCCATTGTTTTGTAAGTTTTTCATAGGTCTTTCTTTTGTCCCTGCAGTCAGGCAGTAAACTCTTTGAGGGCAAAGACCAAACCTTAAATTTCCCTTGAAGCTTTCACAGAACCAGGTAAAATATCTGTCACCTAGCACAGATTTGATACACACTAGGAATCTCTCCGCCTTTTAGCAAAACTGTCGGAGGTGAGACTTGGCCTATCTACCACCTAGTGTATGGTGGATGCGAGCAGACAGATCCTGAGACAAGAAGCTGAGACACAGAGCCCTGGGGTCACCCAAGTCACTGGTTTCAGCTGCCCTCACGTGGCTTTGCAGCTTCCTAGGCACAACATCACAGGAGGCCTTAAAGGAGTGAACTGAATGTGGTGTCGAAAGAGAAGAAACCGCGCCATGCCAACATTCTTTCAAAACTGCCTGAGAAAAGCAAGCCTGATAAAAGAGACTTTGTCAGTATCTAATGTCACAATGCAGATCAGTCCAAACCGCATTGCCTGTCACTCCCGAAGCAGTTTGAAAAGAGATATTGACAAAGCATGGCATGATGGCATCATTAAGTGGCACTGTGACACCTGCCCCCCAGGATATGACAAATGCCACCCTGGGCTCAGAGAAGCTACATTGCTGGGAGTGTTCTCACCAGCTGATGGTAACATGACAAAGCTTCTGAATGAAAAATTCCTCTTCTCTCCTCCAATCCTCCCCGACAAAGTCTGATTTGGGCCATCCCTAACATAGAAACCAGAACACACTGCTCACCGAAAAACAGAAAAGGAATGGTTCCTTCTATTTTGTGAAGATTAAATCCATGTCTATGACTTGGCCCAGTTCCTGGCATGTATTAAATACCCAATGCACAGTCATTCTGGTTCTATTAGCATGACTCTTATGGGGCTTTCAGGGTATCTTTGAATCCCAGTTCTCAAGTCAGACAGTCCTTCAAGTTTCCTTGGTGAAGATGACAAGGGATTTCTTGCTTTTGTTTTAGAGAAATCATCGGGATGTCTGTGAGCCATTTTGCACGGGCTGTGCCCTGTGCAGACAGGTGAAATGAATTAGTCCCCAGAGTTCATGGGCAGGTATGTAGCTCAGGGACTGAGCAAGGCAGGTGCTAATCAGTATTCATTTCTGAAAAGCCAAGGTGCCCATAACACGTCAGGTGCTGTGCTAGGTGCTGGGAATACCGATGTGCATTGGCCAGTCTCTGCCTTTAAGGAGCTCAGAGATGAAGTGGAAGAAAAGGTAGGATATAAACCCGCTTTGAAGGCAGATGGGATGAGCTGCTCTGATGGATGGTCTGGCCGCAGGAGGGCTTCCCAAACGAGGTGACGTTGCAGTGCATCTAGCAGGATGAATAGCTCATCAAGTAGACAAGGAGAGAAACTCTGAGAATCTGGTTCTTTATCTGTAATTTGAGAAGAAAAAGAAGAGCTTTCCCACAGGCGGAAGGAGGGTCTAAGGGCCAATGGTGTGGACTCTGAATAGGCCTGGCATTGACTCTTGCTCTGCCGCCAAGTTTTGGGGAAAAGAACAACCACAACCACCACCACAAAAGCAACTAACATTTAAGCCAAAGTCTTTTTTTTTTTTTTTTTTTTTTTGTCTGCAAAAAAGCGAAGACAATAACAGACCTACTTAAAAAAAAAAAAACACAGGTAAGGCATTTGACATGATGCTTGGCTCGTATAAGCACCCAGTAAATGGTAGGCTATTACACCTGTCACTGGGGGCTGGTGAGGATGGAATGAGACACAAGGTGTGAGAATGATTACTGAAACGAAATCTCTGGGATTATTATTCCAGGCAGAGAGACCATCTCATGTAAAACTGGGGAAACTAAAGGAGCTCTGACTGTTTCTTAAAGGAAGAGTCCTTGAGTGTGGTCAGGATGAAGAATGCATGTGGGAAGAGGGTGGTATTTGAATTGAATGATCAATCAAAATCCAAACATCTTGCTTTAATCAATGAGTTATGTGATCAAACAGAAAGTCACAGAAAATCACAAGGGATAAAATTATTATGAGCACAATTCTATTCGAGCTGAGATCTTTAAAACATTTTTTAATAATGAAATATTCACATAACTATTAATAACATAATATCAATACATAACATATATAAAAAATATAAAGAAAAATTTAAAAGAACAATACCCATATATTCCCCCACACCCAGATTTAACAGATGTCAATATTGTAGTATTTGCTTTAGATCTTCAGTTGTGGGTTTTTTTTTTTAAGGAATGAAATGTTATGGGTACTTCTAAAGTACCCATATGGGTACTAAAGCTTCACACTCACTCAGTTATGTGTATTGCTCCCCTGTATGTTTTCACACTTTTACTATATGTATGTAACATAAACAACATATAATGTTCTCAGGGTTCTTAGCATTTCATATATGTAATACCATACTGTATCATTTTACAACTTGCGTGTTTCATTGGACATTGTTTTCAAGGTGGCCCCATGTTGTTAGAGTAGATAATGGTTCATTCATTTTGGCTGCCCTATAGGATTTCCTTTGAGGTTTATACCTGGGCCCAGCAATGCTGCTTCTAGATGTCTCCCTAGGGAAACCTTCAGGTATGTGCAGAAGACAGGAGGCCTCAAGAAGTTCACTGCAGAGCAGTTCATAATAGTGGAAAAAGTGTGGAGAAACAATGCTAGTCACCTACTGCTATGTAACAAACCTCCTAAACTTAGTGGTTTAAAACAACAATGATCACTTATTCTGTTGGTGAATCTTCCATTTAGACAGAGCTTGGCAGTAAAAGCTCATCGTTGCTCCATGTGGCATCAGCTAGGGTGGCTGGAAGGCTAGGGGTTGGAATCATCTAAAGATTCAGTCATTTGCTCACATATCTGAGGACTGATGCTGGCTGTCCATCAAACTGGGAGCTCAGCTGGGGCTGTCGGCTGGGGTTCCTGCTCTGGCTTCTCCAAGTGGTTGATTGGCTTCCCCACAGCATGGCAGGTGAGTTCCAGGAACAAGTGTCCCAAGAGAGCCAGGTGGAAGTGCGTGGCATTTTTATGATCCAGCCTCAGAAGTCCTATCCCATCGCTTGTGCCCACAATTAATTGGTTGAGGCAGTCACAAAGGTCCACACAGGTTCAAGAGGGGTGACAAGGGTACATTGGAAGAGCATATGGGATGGGATGTCTTGTGGTGACCACTTTTGGAAAATACAATTTGCTGCCAAACCTAACTGCCCATTGTATGGGACACATGGTGTGGGACACATAAATACACACAAAAAAACCCCTGGTTTATTTGCTGTTGTTTTAAAAGCCATAAAAGGGTGGGTATCTTTCTACAAGACATCAACATAACTCCATGCAGAATAAAAAGAATAAAGTGTTTGGGGGAAGAGTATAATAGGGACTTTGCATTGGTCTCTATGTAGGATGAAAAGATATTACTGTCAGACGCAGAGAACATCTTCCTCCCATAGAGAACTCTTAGGAACAGGCACGAGGGAGAATTCATTTTTAAGGTGGTTTTCTTTTTTCCCCCTCCTGTATGGTGTGAACAAAATCTCGTGGTTCTAAAAGGACTCTGACAGAACAGTTGCCAAAACTGTATTTCCTCGAAGGCACATCTTTGTACTCTCTGGCTCCAGACAACCCCTAAGAGAGACTCTGAATGTCTTTCACAGCCCCACAGTGGGGGAAGAGGTAACCAGTGATAGGAGGCTTGAGGTTGAATCCTGACTCTGCTAGTTGCTCTCTGTGGGACCCTAGGCAAGATATTTAACTTCTCTGTGCCTCAGCTTCCTTCTGTGGACGAGTGAGGTGAATAATACCACTTATAATGTTTTTGTAAACACTGTGTTAATTCAGTGATTCTGCTCAGATTTGACAAGCGCTTTTAAAAGCATTAGCTCCCATCCAAGTACTAACCAGGCCCGACCCTGCTTAGCTTCCGAGATCAGACGAGATCGGGCGCGTTCAGGGTGGTATGGCCGTAGACATTAGTTCTTAGTAGGAGTCACAAGGGAGAGCAGATTCTGAAAGTTCAAAGTGACTTGCACCAAATCCGGATTTAATCATGATCACTATCCCCAAGAGTGACGCCCAGAATCCTCCTAGCAGGCCAGATAATTAACCTTGGGTTCTCAAGGTTCTTCTCTGTCTCCATTCTTTCAGGTGCGAGCGTCGAAATAGTCAAGACAGGTGGCAGGAGAGTTCCCGCGTTCCCATTTCACAGACGAGGAAGCTGCGGGCGAGCTCCTGCAGGGGGCGTGCTGGCTAAGGAAGAGGCTAATCCATTTGATGTGCGTTTTCTTCCCAAATCCCCAGGTGTCCCCGATCCGGCTCAATCACGAGCTCCTCGCCCCCGCCCCCCCAAGGCTGGGGGTTGGGGAAGCAAAAGGGGAAATTACTTAGTGCATTTGACCTCACATTCTTAGCTCTACATCGTCGAAGGCCCACAGGGTTCCTTTCGGAGGGAATTTGGCACGAAGGCTGACCCAGGGTGAGCCGCAATAAATACGAGCTTAAAGTGGGGGTGGGGGCGAGCGGGAGGATCTTCTTCTTCCACCCGCCGGCAGAGCGCGGGAAAACTCCCAGGTCTGGAGTGTCAGCGCGGGGGCGGAGCCATTCCCGGAATCGCTGGCCCTGGGACCCGGTGCCCCTGGAACCTGGACGGCCCTTGTTGCCCAGGATGCTCCTGGCTGCCCTTCACCTGTAACCATGTCCCTCTGGCCCCCTCCTCGGGGGCTGCCCGTATTCCTCCTTCCCCTGCGGGATCCGAAAGTAAACGCAGAACCTGACCCGCTATGGGCGATCTGCTCGCCAGGGTGGGCGACTGGGAACACTCGAACCCGTGACCGCGTTTACGAGACCAGTGCGCTCTAACCCTGCGATCTGGAGCCGGCAACTAGACGCTGGCCACAGCCTCCTCCAGCTGCGGGAGCGGGACCGTGGCTGGCCGAGCTGCCACGCGAGCGCAGGGAGGGGGCACTGCCCCTGCTCGGTCCACTCTTGTACCGGCTGGCGCGAACCGCTCCGCGACGCGAGGATGTGCAAGAAGACGGGGACGGGGGGTAGTGCTGGAAGAGATGCCCTCCACCGCTGTCCCCCCTCCCAGCAAGTCTCGGGCAGGGCTTGGCTGCGCGGCCCGGGGCGCAGGCAGAGCGGCGGCGCTTTGATGTTGTGCGGCCACACGGTGGCGCTGCCGCACCGCCCGCTCTCGGAGGCACAGGCTGCGGGGCGCCCCGCGCGGGGCTGGAGTGGCGAGGAGGTTAGGGTTAGGGGAGGTTCGGCGCTTCTCCTCCCTGGGGGCTAGTGCGGGAATCCCGCATCTTCGAGGTGCGGAGGCAAGGTGAGGGTCATTCCAGCAAGTTCCCTCCCACGCCCCAAACACGTGCCTTCTGGACCCATTCACTTACACTGCCCCCGGGCCTGAGTCCCTTAAAGGTGTTCTAGGCAAAAGTGCCTTCCTTTACAAATAGGGAAAGTGAGGCCCAAAGAAGTAGGAGTCCTGGCTTTAGTCTCAGGTGTGAAGTCCAGGCAAGCCACTCTCCTGTGCTAAAAGGAAAGCTGGTACGCACAACTAAGGGCAAGGGGAGGACCCGCGTGAGATTTATTCCCAGTTCTGGGGACTGCGCCACCGCCTGGGAGGTTGAAGTTAACCTGTTGGACATACGAGGAAATGAGGCTCAATATTGGCCAAAGCCACAATGTTCAGAAGTGGTATTCAGCCCCAGGACTGTTACTGTCTAGTCTGTGAACTTCCTGGCCACAGAGTCCTGCCTCCTACATCCGTGGCTTTCAAACACCTTTTTGGTTTTTGATAGTGACCTACACCTACCGGTGTCTCTATAACTGAAAACAACACTTATCCTTAGCGTGATACATTCTATTTTCTTTTCTTTTCTTTTTTATTCTATACTATGTCTTTTCTACATTTCTTTCAATGCTAGGTATGATCTGCTAAAAGAGTATCCCTACTCATTAGCAGGTCCTTAGTTAAAGTTTGAAAATCACTGTCATGGGCGCTTGCTGGGCTCTCCCAGCTATAAAAATCTATGGAAACTGTCCATGTAGGAGGCCAAAGGCAAGACCAAGTAAAGCTCCTGGCAGATGGTGCTTCTCTAGGAATCACCTAGAGGTGTTGTTAAAGGCCAGGTCCTGACTCAGCATTTCTACCAAGCTCCCAGGTGATGCTGACCACCCCCACCCAGAGCGGCCAGGTCTCCTCCACTACCCCACCATCAACATGCTGCAGCAAAAGGAATTCTGACACTACATTCTGTTGTACATACAAACATTCATTTATAAGTAGGCACAAAAACTAGATTCAGCCTGCTTTTATGAAGTCCCAATTCTCTGTCCTTTTAACAAGAACCTTTAGGAAGGGCTCTGTGGCAGAGTGGTAAAAACCCACTGTCCCCTTCTTTCATGGTCCTAGCATTGAAGGTAGGCAGAGACCAGAGACCTAACTTCCCAGTCTTCCATCCAGGGTGGATCTGAAAGGAAGTATGAGCCAATAGGAAGGAAGTAGAGGGGATATATGCAACTCCCAGGTGAATCTTCTGGGAGATGGCCCAACTTACCCAACTTAAAAGGCAACTTCAAACTTATACTCCAAGTTGAGAGTCCAGCTGTGTGCACCTGAGCTTCCTTCTTTTCCCTTCCCATGAGTAGGAAGATGGAGATTGCATAACTCAGCTCTGACCCTGCAAGGCCATGCCCTATGAGCTGACAGAGCACCAAGATGGGAGGAACCTGGATCTCTGAGTCCCTGCCTGGAGCAGAGCTGTCCCACCAGCCTGGGTCTCTCACCTAGAGATGGTTATTTGAGAGAGTCATCAACCTCTTTAAGCCGCTCTATTTTGGGCGGTGGGGAGCTCTTTGTTACAACAGCATACCCTAACATAGATTCATCTGAGGCGAATGCGATGAAATCCTTAGGGCAGAACCAACTGACTTTTCCAACCAATTAGGTGACAGAATCCTCTGTAGATGCGTGTGGGTGGGCAGGTGGAGCAGAGGAGTGAGGATAGGACCAAAGTTCTGGACTTAAAACATTAGATCCTAGGGCTACTTTCATGTAAACATGGAGAGATGCCTGTATATCTTTCTAGCTATCCACGGTGCCATTAACACTGCTCGTTTAGCCAACAAAAAATATCTAATCGTTCTTAATTGAACTCTCTGGGGAAGACTTAGAAAGCAATATTTGAAACTTAGATCCTTCACAAATTTACTAATTAGCCCTCTTCCCCCTTGGTCACCACTTAAAGTTAACTTACATACACATATCCCTTCTATAGCCATACTGAGGTATTTTCAAGTAAACACAGACAGAATTTGACCTTGTATATTCTCATTCAGAGTACTCTTACAGCCCACATGGCTATTCACCTCCCTCTCATCATTTTCTTTATTACAGTAAAGAAATCTGGCTCGAGCCCGGTTTCAACATCTGCCCCCACCCATTATCTGTGGTAGTCCTCTGGGGAGGACCTTCCTTCATCTTTGTCACCCCATCCTATTTCTTGCTTCTCCCAACTCTCTGGATCCTCTTTGAGTCTCATGCCCTAGGGTTGTCCTTTTTCTCTGACCCACATCCACACAGAAGTCACTTTTACGGAGAGTTGGTGGGTGATGGGGTTGGGGTGCAGTTACCCTGAAGTGTGGTGCCCCTAATCACTTAGAATTTAATATTGGACACCCCTATTTGCATCCTTCCTTTAGGATATTCCTCACTTCTGGGCCTCCCCCAGCTGCCTTCTCTCTCCCTCAGCCTCCTTACATTTTATGGTTTTGCTCTCTGTCCACCATTCTAGTCCTCCCACTGCTCCTGGGTCCCTTAATCAGAAAAGAAGCAAGCGCTCTCAGTGTGTCAAAATATTGGTTTATCTTTTCATATCCCCCGTGCCAGAGGGAGTTTTGTTTAACACAAATAAACATACAAACACACAAATCCGCAAAATAGAGCTCTTCCTGTCTGGCCAGCTCACAAAAACAAAACAAAGCAAAACCTTCTTTCCTCTCCCAAAGACACACAAACCTGACCCAGGTATTCCTTTGCTTATATCTCTGCGGTAGCTCTTCACTAGCCTGTGCTCATCACCATTGCTATGGTTACGGAGCCCTCTGTGACCGGGTCCTGCCCCCTCCACTTCAGCCTCATGTCTCACTGCTTGCCCACAATACATCCTGAGCCACTCCTGCCCAGCCACTTAGTGTTCTCTGGATGGACACAGCCCAACGATCTCACCTTCGCTCACTTGCTCTTTTGCACCCCTTACCATCTATGCCTAGACTGCCTCTCCCCGAACGCTGCCCCGGGGCTCCTGCCTCACCTCGACTGGGAAGCCCTCCTTGGCTTCTCAGGCTGGGGGAAGGGCTCCTTTTCGGTGGTAACCGCCTCTGGATTGTTTGTTCTAGCACTTAAAACTCACCTCAGGACTTTTAGCCCTACTTGTCGCTCTCCCCTGCTAGATGGAGCTCCTTAAGGGCAGGGGTACGTCTGGCACAGTATCCTAAAGACAAGCACAGTGGAGCCCTTCAATGCCCACGTGTTCAATAACTGAGTGAATGTGTGAGGCCAGCTGCTTACCTGGCAAGGTAAAATCTGACTAGACGACTGTCTGGAAGGGGTGGAGAAAGGGAAGGGAGGTCTTGGGAAGCAGCATGCAGCTGTAGGGCTGTGGAGGAAGAAGGACATTCTGGGCAGCAGGTCCAGGGTCAATTGAGACCCTCACTGGCCCTAAGCCTCTAGTTTTCTTCAACACTGGTGGACTAGACCCTTGTTCTCTTCTTCTTTCTCCTTCTCTGGGACAGATCTAGGTGTCACCCCCCCGATATCCCCCTCCAGGACTCAGCACTGATTGCCAACTGTGCCTCTCTTCCATGGGATGGACACTAGAGGTGGGTTTCCCAGAAGGAAGCCCCTAACATCCTAGGTGACCATGGAGGTGGGTGTCCTAAGTAGAGGAGGCGGGGTATTCCAGGGTCTCTGAATGTCTATGTAGAGATATCACTCTCCTGGCCCCTCCTTCAAACCCACCCACCTCAAGGAGATTGTGTCCTCTCTCGGTGGAAGGGTGGTAGTGGTCCGGATAGGCTAGGTCAAATTGTGGTAACAACATCTATGGGATGGGATTTAAAACCACAACAATGCCTTTCTGTCTCCCATGACATGCCCACGAGGAGTCAGCAGAAAGGCTCAGAGCATTGTAATTAGTGATGGAGAGCCACCATCTCAAGCCAGTTCTTTAAAGAGAGTCCTTCAAAGGGGTCCCACACTGGTAATTAAATGCTCTGGCCTGGGAGTGACTCGCTTCACTTCTGCTCATAGCTCATGGGCCAGATTTTTTTTAAAACGTGGCTACTTTTAAAAAATGTGGCTACTAGAAAATTTAAGATTACGTATGTGGCTTACAGTACATTCCTACTGAGCAACACAGCTCTGGAAAGCCTAGGGTGGGATTTGGGTAAGATTATCCACTTTCAAGGTACCATTTCCAAAGCTGCAAATTGTAACCCTTGATCAAACTTTACTTTGGAGAAGTTCTCACAAGGATGGCATTTGAAGTTTGGGGCATTTAAGTTTTGTTTCTCTTTATTCACCTTTCAGCTTTTCCCCCAAACCTCTAACTAAAAACCAAACTGAAAGCATCTTATTTATTCCACAAACTGATCTCCAAATCTTAACTAAATAGCAATTGCTGCTCTTCCTTACACACACACACACACACACACACACACACACACACAGAGACATCCCTGTGGGGACCACCATTTTCCCATGTGTAAAGCGACATGCCTGATTGCTGGATTAAGCAACAGAAATTAATTATTACAGTAATTACTCGGCCACTAAATATTTGAATGCCAGACCTGACATCATGTCCTGGGAACCACCTTCAACTTCCTGAATGCATTAGGATCGACAGCGCAGCTCAAGCAGTGTATTTCAAGAACACACCACAGAAAAAAAGACAGCTGGCTTTTGGTGCCCATCCCCGCAGGCCAGGAGAACGTCAGATGCCTGAACATGAGAACCTGGTCTTCAAGGTGGCCGTTCAGTAGCTAGGTAGGCAATGGTAGAAATCACAGTGTAGCTAGGGGGACAGCTTATACCCAAGCCACTGCCCCTGAAAGAGGGGATCTGTTGCTTGGGAATTCTACTGCTGTGGGAAGCCATGCCAAGGTGACTGGGGGTGGTCCCACTGAATTCCTTCTAAACCATCTTTTTTCTCTCTCCATTATGTCCTTGGCATCACCTTCTCCCCCCATGCCTCTCCCCACCCCCATCACCCGCCTTCTTCCCTGAGGCCAAGTCTGTTCAGGGTGGAGAAGAGATTTCCTTTAATGAGCATACCCAGGTCAAAACCAAAGATTTTCAAAAAGCAGTTCTATAGCATGTGACTTCTCCCACAAGAAAGCTGTCCTGCCTGCTTGTGACTGTCTGTCCATTCCTCCCATGCGGTTCTGCCTTCCTTTAGGAGGCCTGTGATGGTTGACGGAGCTCACACTGGTCCAGACTGTGCCAAAGCGTGGATTTTTGTCATGAAAGCCGTTTGGGCCACTTGTTCCTTTTGCACCATGGGGTAGGGTTTGAGCTCAACGGCAACAAGCACATCTGCACAACTTTCTGCACTTTTGTCTTTTTCATAACTCATCCAGTCAAACGACCATTTTAGGACGTCTGGGGTATCCAGGTAATTCTCCCTGACACAATCCTATTGTTCCTGCTTTAAAACTGTCAGTTCAACTCAGAAAACTCTTAGGCCACATGTCAGAGGGTATTAAAGGCAGTGGCTTCACTAAAATCCAGGCGAGAAACTCCAAAGAGTCCAGATGTCTGAAAGGCTGTCCTAACTCATCTAGAGTTTTCATTCTGTAGGTCAAGGCCAGAACTTTTTCTATCTCCAAAACAACGAGTCCTTAAAGCAACTCCACAAGCCCAAATGCTACAAAGTTACCCCAAATGATTCCTGTTCCTCTTGAAAAGTAGCATCATCTATTAATAAAAAGAAATTAATAACAGTTAATAGCTGCATACAACACTTTATTTTCAGGTACTGGGTTACATTTTAGAGTTTATTTAATCCTTATGTTAATTCAAAGCATATCTATCTATCTATCTATCTATCTATCTATCTATCTATCTATCTATCTAACATCTATCTATCTACTTATTTGTTTATTCTAAGTGAACTCTACACCCAACATGGGGCTCAAATTCACATTCCTGAGATCAAGAGTCACCTGCTCTACTGACTGAGCCAGGCAGGTGCCCCAAAGTATACTTATTGAATGACTGTGGTCTTGACAAATCCCTCCCTCATGAAGCTCCCATTTCATTCTATCACCATGGAAAGATTTGAGGCAGACACAGAAGAGTGCCCTGGGCCACATCCTCTGACTACAGCTGCAGCTGGGATAGACAGTTCCTCACCTCCAGTGGCCTGTCCTTTGAGGGATGAGGGAGGGAGAGGCCTCATCCCAAAAGAAGATGCAGCCTGGAAGGGCAGGGAAGTTTGCCTCGAAGGATGGAGATGGGAGGTGATGGAGAGATGTTGGGCCTTTCACCCTTAAAGGAAACACTTTCCATCTAATTCCTTGAACACTGCCAATAGGAGTGGGTCCCACTGGCTTGGCAGGGCTTAATAAGGCCCCCTTGATAGGTTTTTCCTCCTTCTCTGGCCACTACTCCCTGCTGCTTCCCTCCTGCTTCCTGAATGACCTCGCAAATAAACTACCTCTACTCACATCCTTATCTCAGACTCTTCTTTAAGGAACTCAAACTGGATTATCAGCCCCATTTTACAGATGCGGACATTGAGGCAAATTGCCTTAAAGTCTCACAACCAGGGCTCACACCAGATTCGTCTAGCCCCAGAGCGCATGGATTCCACATCGGTCTCCTACCACCAGCTGCCTCAGTGCTGCCCCATTCCCCCTAGAAATTTATGATGCTGGTCCTTTTCAAAGCAGCCCATTCCATCTTTGGGCAGTTCTAATGATTGGAAAACTCGGAGTGATACTCAGTCCATTTCCCCATCCATCCACCCATCCATCCATCCATCCATCCGTTCAACCATGTGTTTATTCCTCATCAGCAAGCATATATTCATCAGGGTCTAGGGGCCAGGCACTGTGCTAGGCACAGCTCTAAAGAGGCAGACCTGGTCCCTCTATTCACAGAGCTTCCTGCTTATGACTGATGAGCACTGTGCAAGGAGTGGTGCTTGCCACGTGCTGTGGGAGCCTGGCGTGAGCACCTCACCCAGCCACACTGCCCTCTGTAGCGTCCTCCAGAGATGCTCCCTGGTCTACACAACAGCCCTGCAGGTAAGGGCTGCAGGTATCACATCCTCTGAGACTTTTGCTGTTCGTGTTCATCAGCCCAGGTTTGGATGGGCCTTGATAGCAGAATGGAGCCCACACCTCAAAAACCCGATGCAATGTGCACTCCCATAATGAGAGAGGAGACCCAGCCCTGGGCAGGGAATGTGGAAACCAGGGCTGAATCTCTGAACCTGTTCCCAAGTTTAGTGTTCAGAAGACCCCATTGGACTTCTGCTGCTCAGTCATTTGTGTCCCACTCCTCAGCTTTCCTTCCATCAAAAAAGTTGGCAGCACAGGCCTGAGACGTCTGAATAGATCCTAGGGCGCCAAAAACAATATTAGAATCCGTTTTCCCTCATGTTACATACATGAGGTATTAATTTACATGGCCAACTCGTGGGTAGACGTCTTTGGGAGTCTGCCTTATAATAAAAAAAAATTGATCGTGAAACTGCTAGACTTGTCTGCTTTCTTAGCTTTCAGAAGGTCCCAGGGCAAAGCAACACACTGTGTGACAGTTAGGCTGCTGCTGGGGCTGGAATGGCTCAAAGGCAGCCACAGAAGTGGCTTATTTTCATCTAACCTTCCCTGCAGCATGAATGAAAGCTCAAAGTTTGATTTCCTACCCTCTGATCTATTAAGTTTTCTTTTGGATTTCTCTTTTCCTTAAATAACATTCTGAGGAATGGGATTCTAGACATTCCACCCTGGAAATCTTGGAAAGGCAAAGCTCAAATGTGTGGGAAATGAAGTTATAATCCAGAACTACCCACCCATCCAACCCACCCTCCTTCCCCCACCTTTAGTGATGATACCAAAGCCACAGGCCTTATCTCTTCTACTGTGATAGGCAAGGGGTAGAAATCAACTGGAATCTCAGAAAGTCCCATCCATCCATCCATCCATCCATCCATCTATCCATACAACTTTCTCTCTCCCTTTCCATGTATTAATTTATTCAATAAATAGTAAGCACCTACTACCTGTCAAGAGCTGTGTTAGGGGCTAAGCTAAGACCTTGAGACACTGCAGCAAATAAGAGAATCAGACCTCGCTTCATGGGGCTTATGGTCTAGCTGGGAATAGACGTTATGCAGGTAGTTTTACAAATACCTAGTTAAAATTGTGATGGATGTCCCTAGGGGGAGTTGAAGGTGCTCTGAGCCTATAACAAGAAGGCCTGACCTAGCCCCAGGGAGGTGACATTCAAGCTGAGAGACAGAGTAGGAGGTAGATGTTGACAAAGTAAAGAGGAGAAGGAGAGGGAGGGCAAGGGATTCAGGTGGAAGGGTTTGCATAAGGGCCCCCGAGCAGAGGTATTACTTCAAGGGACCACGTGAAGGTCTGTGTGGCTACCGGGTAAGAGCACAGGGGAGGAGGCGTGGGGCATACTGGGCTAGAGAAAGAAGCTGTGGTTCCACAGTGCAGGATGTAGGAGAAGACAGGAAGCCATGAGGGAGCACTAAGCATGTGATGACGGAGTCAGATTTGTGTTCAACAAGGTCACACCGCTAACTGCTGTTTGGAAAGTGGACCCCAGGGGACCGGGTGGACAGAGGGATTGGGGGGCAGGGGACAGATACAAGGAGAGCTGCTAGAAGGCCTGCGTGTTGTCCAGGGACAGCTGGCCATGGCTGGGACTGGAAGGGGAGCAGTGGAGATGAAGAGCAGTGGAGAGGTCAGGTGCATTTTGGAAGGAGCACAGTGGGACTCCCCAGTGCTCTGTGGTGGTCTACAGGGGCCTCTGGATGGGGCATAGCTTCAGAGTCAAGCCAGACCCTCAGCAGCTCTCCTCCTTCAAACCCATGGCCGCATGAGGGTCTACAGGGTCAGGGGGAGAGGACCATGGCTGCTTTACCTTTGCCCCTCCCCCCCTTCTTGTGTTTCTCCCGAGACTGGCATGCCAGCAGGACCCTGTTTTCTGATTGCCTCTTATGGGTTGAGTAACTAAGGAGAGTGTCAACTGAGGATTTTTGTTGTTGTTGTTGTTTTGTTTTTTGTACCTGCCTCCTCTCTTTCTCTGCACACCCATAGTAATTACCAGCCTACTGGGTATAGAGTCAACATTCAATTCGTACTTGGGGATTGAGCCTTCACTCTATAATCTCAAGACAGGTGAGACTCAGATGCATTCCCACCCCACCCTGTTTTTATTCCACATCAGCCTTCAAGTCAGCAGAGAAACTATACAAACTAAGAAAGACGATGGGAGCTGTAAGTTCCCTGCACCCTAGTACAGGAAGTTGGAAAAACCACAACGTCATCACAATCCACGTTTGCAAGAATGACCAAAAAACAGCATCAAAAGGTGAGGTGGTTTAGCTTTCTTAATAATTTCTTATAATTAAAATATAATTATAATTCTTGTAATACAATCTCTTTTCTTCCTGCCTTGTTGGCACATATACCATCGCTCTTCTGTCCTGTGCTCATGGCAGACATCACTAATCAATCATGATACTTTTCCTTGAAATGAACCTTCAGGAACACTCTCAGTGCTTCAGGCTCTTCAGCTGACTAAAGCTGGTATATAATATTAAACCTATTTGCCATCCCTGTTCTTGACTTTTTGATCAAAATAGTCCATCTGGAAAGATTCTAGGTAGGTAAGCCTCCTACTTATTCCAAGTAGGTGGTTGTCGATTCTTCTACTAAAGATTTCCATGGTTTTTGACACCCACATCATACTCCAGGGCCCATCCTGCCTTGGCTTATCCTGAAAACAGGTTCTTTTTCACATTTACCTAAACTCTCTTCTGCATACATTTCAGAGAATGATTTACAGAATTACGAGGATACAAGGAACTTGCTGTTCAGATCTTCTCAACCTTCCATAGCTGGTCTGTTGCTTGGGAGTCACCACCCTACGGTACCTCTGAACCCAACAGAAGTATGTGCGCATTTTCACAACAGCAGCAACTCAAATGACCCTGGACTTTCAGAGTTTCTCAGTTTACAACAATGAGGCTCTGCACACGTTAACCACAAGACAGGGCTACTCAGCAGCTTCTCAATGAGATTAAAGTATTGTGACTAATTGGTCCTCAGTCATGAAGACACAAAGAGAGGCTCTTGCTTTATAGCAAGGAGAGGAAGAGAGATGAGAGTCAAAAGAAAGTGACCCAATTTTCTGGGTCATGAACTGAATAAGGAGTGTAAAGTTGGTTTCCTCCTAACTGACCCCAACCTCATGGAATTAGAACCTCCTGCCCCAAACCCCAATTGTTAGGATAAACTTCTACAATCCCACTTGCCTGGTCTAGCCTCGCCCAGACACTTAGAATGGTGTTGGGCTCCTGTGTACACTAGGGGGTGCAAGCAGGCTTGTTATCCAGCTCAGCCCTAAGAAATTTCTCACCGGAGCAGAAGAGACAAGATGATGACTACCAGGAGTCACGCTTTTGCTTTGGAAAGTGCTGAGAGTAGAGGGTGTCTTGGACAGGAGTTGAGAAAGGAGAACAATATCCTCATTAATTGCTTTAAGCTGTTTTCTGGTTTTATTTTTGGAGCCGACCTAGCTCCCGAGAACTGGGGATGAAGGCAAGGTTACATAAGGCGGCCGACCTGCTCCTCCGCTGGCCTGGCAGACTTTCAGCTGCCCGGGGTGAGTCAACACCTGGGAAATGGCATCCAAGGGCGGCTCTTTCAAGCGGGCTGGAACTTTCTACCATTCCATGGAGGCCACCGTTTGACCCATTCCCGGGCCAGGGAGGCAGGACCCGATCATGTCCCTGGGTGGTGCCTGTTCCTGGCACTAGGACCATGGAAAGAAGCTCAGAGGGCTCTTTCCAAACTTGAGTGCTGGCGTGGGGGAAATGGGGCAGTACTCTCCACCCCGGCTCGGTTCACATAATAGACTTTTGCTCCACTGGCCTACTTTTAGCTTGGAGTGGAAGGAAGCCAGCTCGAGAAGAGCAGAGTCGTCCTCCCTGCCCGGCTCTCCACCCACTCTTCCAGAGCTTTCACCAGAGGCCTTGTTCTCCACTGCTAGAGAACTGCGGACGGTGACCATAGTTTCTCACCCTATCAAGGGGAAATGAGTTGAGGAAATCAGCACACGGTTTTTATTGCCAATATTTCTTTCCCTAGGAGGACAACACATTCAAAGCGCCAAGTGGAGATTGGAGTTGGTCCAGCCATAAACCAACTTAATGAACACTAATAGAGAACTGCAATTATTGGGGCGCCTGGGTGGCTCAGTTGGTTAAGCGACTGCCTTCGGCTCAGGTCATGATCCTGGAGTCCCGGGATCGAGTCCCGCATCGGGCTCCCTGCTTGGCAGGGAGTCTGCTTCTCCCTCTGACCCTCCCCCCTCTCATGCTCTCTGTCTCTCATTCTCTCTCTCTCAAATAAACAAATAAAATCTTTAAAAAAAAAAAAAAAAAAAAAGAACTGCAATTATTGTTGACTTCAAAATGCAAACAAGAACTTTAGACACCGATCCCTATCAGCCGGTCAGGCCGGGCACAGATGCCCGGCTCTGTTTTTGCTGTTGCTTAGCAATGGAAAATGAAGTGTTCCTGTCTCTTATCACTGGAGGTAGAGGTAGGACAATGAGCTTTATTGGACTGAATAGGTATGAAATTAGTTTATTCTTTCCCGCTTGGAGAAGGCAATTGGCAGAAAGAGAGTCACTTGGACAATGGGCAGTTTAGAGGTTGGGAGGTGGCCCTCCTTTCCTGCTATCTCAGTAAATCCTAACCGTCATGGGTTTTCTCTACAGATAGAGTTGAACTTTTGCCAGGAATGTCCATCCAAAACTATCATTAGAGAAAATAGCTATAAATATAGTACCACAGACCAGAGTGGGAATGAAGGTGAGGAGACTGAAATCTAGGGTGCAAATTTAGAGGGGTACCAAGAAATCAGTAATCAAAATAAATAACATTTTAAAGCAATATTTTGTTTTAAATCCAAATTAATACAGAAAGATCCACAGTGAATAACATATCAAAATTTTAAATTACGACAGGATCAGGATCACTAATTGGTTTTCCCTTCTGGCCTCATGTCCCAATATGGCGCGTCTTGGCACCAGCCTCACACATATTTCCAACATGGAAGACTTTTAGAGTTGCTTTTTCCTCAACAATATTGAGGGTCTTGTAGCTGGGCAGAGGGACTCTTTTGCCCTGTGGGAAGAGGAACTTCCTGCAGCCTTCAGCCAGCCTCTTCCAAGACAGTGGGGAGGCAAGTGGCCTTGGGGAGGGGACATACCCAGGCTTCCGGGGCAGTGACACAGGAAATACTAGAGATCCAGGACCCTACTGCAAGTTGCCAAAGACAACAAAGACAGGTCTGGGGCTGGCAGTTTATGGCAAAATAATCTCCTCTTTTGTTTTTAGTATTAATAGTAACTCCTATATATTGAGAACCTTCAGGTTGAAACACATAGAATTGCCAGTATTCAACTCTTTTTTTTAACCTCAAACACATATGGTTTAATCAAATGCATGCAAGAATGGTAAGCTAAATACTGGACCCCAAAGATGTCCCCGTCCTAATCCCTTGAACTTGTGCATGTTACCTCACATGGCAAAAGAGTCTTTGCAGATGTCATTAAGTTAAGGATTTTGAGATAGGAAGATAATCCTGGATTATCAGGGTGGGCCCAATCATTGACAAAGATCCTTATGTAGAAGGAGGCAACGCTGCAATGAAAGCAGAGGGCAATTTATTTATTTATTTTTAAATATTATTTATTTATTAGAGAAAGAGTGAGCACATGTGCACAAGCATAAGCAGGGGGAGAGGAAGAGGGAGAGAGGAAGGGAGAAGCAGACCCTCCGCTGAGCAGGGAGGCTGATGCAGGGCTCGATCCCAAGACCCTGGGATCACAACCTGAGCTCTGCCCCAAGCAGAGAACAATTTAAAGATGCTATTCTACTGGCTTTGAAGTTAAAGGAAGAGGCCACTAGCCAAGGATTGTTGGCAGCCTCTAAAAGGCGAAAGAGGTAAGAAATAGATTGTCTCATGGAGCCTCCAGAAGGAATGCAGCCCTGCTGGCACCTTGACTTTAGCTAAGTAAAAGTGACTCCAGATTTCCGATCTCTACGGCTGTAAGAGATTAAATGTGTGTTGTTCTAAGCCACCACGTTTGTGGGTATTTGTTACAGCAGCAATAGGAAACTAACAGACCAGGCACTATGTTAAGTACTTTACGTGCATAAAGAAATACATAAAAATCCACCCTCAGCCTTCTCCAGGACTCGAGTGTTTAGATGGTCTCCTCCATCTAAGGATCCACGGCATAAAAAAATGGTTAATAGCCCATGCTATAGAAGTATACCTATATAACCTCAGTGTAAAGAAGGATTTCTTAATTTGCATCCTCAATTTCTTTTTCCTTAGTGAACCTTGCCATTGACATGCATACACATTCTGGTATCTATCCTTAAAAAATAAAACAAAACAAAAAGCAAAAGAGCAAAAAAATCAACCATATCCACTTATGATTTTAAAACAAACTCAAGGGGCACCTGGGCGGCTCAGTCGTTTAAGCATCCAACTCTTGATTTTGGCTCAGGTCATGATCTCAGGGGCGTGAGATCGAGCCCCACTTTGGGCTCTGTGCTCAGCATAGAGTCTGCTTGAGATTCTCCCTCTCCTTCTGCCCCTCCCCAGCCCCATTCATGCTCTCTCTAAGTAAATAAATAAGTAAATAAATAAAATCTTTTAAAAAACAAAACAAAATTGATGAACTATAAATAAAAGGCAATTTCTGTAACCTAACACAGAACATCTACCAAAACAGCAAACATCATATTTAAAGGTCAAAAGTGTCAAAAGAAAATCGTGGCTTTTATTCAATACTGTACTGAAGGTACTAGTGAGTGCAATAAAAAAAGAAAATGCAATACAAGATATGAGTTTTAGAATCAAGAAACAAAACAGACATTAATTGAAAGTGATATAGTTATTTTAGTTAGAGTTAGATTGAATAAGCAGGTTTAAAAAAGGTTGAGGGATAAAAGAGCAATATTCAAAAATGATTGATTTTCTATACATCAGCAACAAAGAGAAATATAATTTTAAGAACATAATTTCCAAGTGCAACATAAATAGATAGGTAAGTAGGGGGAGACAGAGAGAGAGAGAGAATCCTAGAAGCAGCTCTAAGAAAAGATGTACACATCTTTAATGGAAAAAATATAAAATTTTATTGAAAGGTATAAATAAATGGCCTATAGAATCAATGAAATTCCAATGAACAACCCAATGGGCTTTCTCATGGAATTTGTCAAGGTGCTTCTAAAATTTACATACAAAAGCAAAGGACCAAGAGAAGCCAACACACAGGTAGGGAGACTTGCCTTACTAGACGTCAGACTTTAAAATTATAGTAACTAAGACAATGTGGGTTTACACAGATCATTCACGACATAAGTAGAGTAGAATAAAGATCCCAGGAACAGATGAACCATTTAAAAGAACAGACATTTTAGTAATGTATGGTGATTAACATAACATGATAATAATAAAAAAAAGAACAGACATTGTAGATCAAAGGGGAAGGAAGAGATTAATCAATAAAATGGAAAAAAGGAAATGTGATATACCATATAAAAAAACAAATTCCGATTGATAAAAGACAAAAACATTAAGATAAAATGTTACAAATTTTAGAAAATACTATACAGGGATTCCTTACCCATAGCCCCCCAGGGAATAGAATTCAGTATTCTATATATTTATTTATTATTTATTTTCACTGACCTCTTACTAATTAGAGATCCAATCATGAACATAGACAACAGACCATAGCAGTCGTGTGGTACCTGTAATCTTGCCACTAATAAGAATACAAGTATTTTCATAGCCCATGATATTTATTGTAGGTGTTGTAAAATATTATTTATGTCCATCAGTATTTGGATATTTACAGCAGCTATTAGATTTTCTGCTAAATCTTGTTATTTAATACATAAAAAAGAAACACATTTATGTCATAATTTTTTGTATTTTGCTAACTACTTTCCAGTACCATTGGTTTTCTTTGTAATCCATTGAGTTTCATTTCATACACTTAAAAACATGCCAAAGGATCCATGGTGTAAAAAAAATGGTTAAAAGCCCATGCTATAGAAGTATACCTATATAACCTCAGTGTAAAGAAGGATTTCTTAAACAAAAATGTGAGCCATAACGGAAAAGAGTGAATAATTTGACTAGATTAGAATTATAAACTTTTCCCATCGAGCATCCTATAAAGAAACTAAAAGATATTCCAGAAACTGGAAGAAGATATCTCCCTTACCTATTTTTTTTAAGATTTATTTATTTATTTGAGAGAGAGACAGAGAGAGAGCACACCCAGAGGGAGAGGGAGAGGGAAAAGCAGACTCCCCGCTGAGCAGGGAGCCCGATGCGGGACTTGATCCCGGGAACCCGGGATCATGACCTGAGCTGAAAGCAGGTGCTTAACCGACTGAGCCACCCAGGCGCCCCTCCGCTGTACCTATTAGCAAAGGTCTAGAATGTCTAAATAATGTCAATGTATAAAAGACAATTCCTTTTTTTAATGGACGACAAAATAAAAGACACTTCACAGAAGAGAACACAGTGACTGACAAACATCTGAAAAGATGTTTCTCCTCAAAAAGCAGCGAAAGGCTAATTTAAAACCAGGACCTACCATTTCATACCCACATTGACCCAAGTGAATATGAGAAAGTATTTGGCAATAGCAAGTGTTGGCAAAGACGTGGAACCAAGGGCACATTTATGTGCCGCTAGTGGGAATATAAATTGGTTCAACAACTTTGGAAAACACTTTGGCATTACCTTTCAAGTGGAAGATGTACATACCCTATGATCCATTGATTCCACTCCCAGTTAAATGTCCTGGAAAAACTTACACATGTGGCCCAGGAGTCACACTCAACCCAGACTGCCACCAGTGGTATCTACGTGGTGGTGTAGTCACGGTGGGATACTGTGCTCATGTGAAAAGGAAGGCGTAGCAGCCACACCATCAATACGTATGAATCTCAGCAACCTGATGTTGAGCAAAGAAAGCAAATTTCGGGGTACCTGGGTGGCTCAGTCAGTTAAGTGTTCAACTCCTGATTTTGGCTCAGATCTAGCTCCCTGTCTGGCTCTGCGCTGGGTGTAGAGCCTGCTTAAGATTCTCTCTCTCTCCCTCTCCTTCTGCCCCACTCCACTCTCTCTCTCCCAAAAAAAAGCAAATTTCGAGAGAAGGTGGACAGTGTGATTCCATTTATATGAAGTTCAAAAATAATTAAAACAGACAATGTATGCAGGTATGCACAGAAATGTATAAATTATAAATGAAGACAAGGAATCATACATACAGTTTTGGGGAGTGTGTGCCCCCTACTTAGAGGCAGGAGGCAGGGTCTTTGATATGTAGGAGGAGCCTACAGGGGGTGTCCATGGGTGGTGGGGGTGCATGATTGTTTATCTGACTTATTTTCAATGATCCAGTTCATCACTAGAAACAAAGATTAAAACACTGAAAACACAACCCAGAAAATAGCACTTCCCTTTAGCATGAAAGAAGTCTGAATTAATGGAAAAGTTTGTCCTATTCTTGGATAGGAAAAGCTAATATTATAAAAATGTCACTTGTCCCTCCCTTAGTTTATATATATAATGGATTCTCATTAAAAATATCAAAAGCTGGCTCTGAACCTTTTTGTTCCCGGAGGCTTTTTCCTGCATTCAACCCAATGCAGCCCTACCCAGGTCTTCTCTCCCTATTCTTGGCCACACTTACCCCGGGTTGTAATTTACTTGTATAAATCTCCTCCTCCCCCTAGACTGCATCATCCTGGAGGTCAGGAACTATGTGTACTTTGTTCAACCTGTGTATCCGCTTGTATAATTACTACCTGGCATATTAAGGTTGTTTAATAAATATTTGTTAAGTAAATGATTTCTTTCATCCAATCCCCTAAACATCTCAAGAAGGTGGGTTTTATCATATCTGTGTGCAGATGAATAAAGTGAGGCCCAGGGAAGTTTGGTAACTTTTCCAGGATTAGCCTGGCTGGTGACTCTCTCCAGGCATGGCAGGGGTACAGCTGAGCAGAAAGGAGGTGCCAAAAGGTGCCCACAGATTCCTTCTGGAAGGCCAGTTGCAGGTGCTGCCATTTGCAAGGCAAAGTAGAAGGCCCCTCTGTTGGCCTGAGGCCAGAGGGCCAGAGAGATGGACCCAGGGGGTACATAGTGGCAAATTCCCCCACCTCTTCTACAGAGGCCTCACCCCACTCAGACCCACTGAGCATTCCTTGGGTGCCTACTATATGCCCCGGGCAGTATGAGGTGGAGTTCATCTCATCCACTCCTCAGTAGCCTCGTGTGGGGGTGACTACTGCTCCCCGGGAGCCTGGAGCTTTCCCAGTTCAGCATCCTGAGCAAGCTCTCAGTCCCAGGCAAACTGATGAAAGCTAGTTGCGAGTTTCGTTGAGCTGGTAAACAGACTAGCCATAAACAGAGGGAAACCATTCAAATAATCTCAATTTATAGACAAAGATGCTGGATTCATTTCCCAGGGCTGCTGCAATAAACTACCCCAAACTTGTGACATAAAACAAGGGAAATATATTCTCTCACAGTTTGGGGGCCTGGAAGGTGAAAAGTGTTGGCAGGGCCCTGCTCCCTCTGAAGGTTCTAGGGGAGAATCGTTTCTTCTTCCTCCAGCAATCCTTCTTGCTCCTTGGCTTATAGCGGCATCCCTCCAATCTCTACCTCTGCGGTCATGTGGCCTTCCTCCCCATCTGTCTCTGTGTCTGGATTTCCCTCTCCTTTCTCTCATAAAGACACACGTCATTGGATTTAGGGCTCACCACAGTCCAGGAGGACCTCATCTGCACAGACCCTCATCTGAAGGTTTGGGTGGTCATGAATTGGGGAGGACACTATTCACCCCACTATAGATACTAAGGTGGGAAAAGTCACTTTCCAAGCTCATGGAGTGAGAAGGGGGACCGGGGTTCCAGCCCAGGCCAGCTCTGCGTCCGTCCCCATGCTCTCTGTCACCACCATGTACTGCCTCTCAGTTGTCTCCATCTGTGGAATTGAATCAGAGTTTTATTACCTTCAAAGTGCTGGGCACAAGCCTCCTAACCACATTTCAGGGACCAGGGCCCTGGAAATCTCATTTCTGCCGGTCCAGGCCCTCAAGGGAGCAATGTGTTTTCACACTCCCCTCCAGATCCTTGGGACTGGTCTCCCAAAGGCCAACTCGCTGGTTTGGAGGGCTTTCCAGAGCACGTTGTCTAGTCATTTTCGGGGAAACTGCTTACCATCAATGTTTAGTAGGGAACTTAGAAACATCATCCCGAGGCGGCTCAGTTACAAAATGCTGAAAACAAACACACGCAAAAATCCAACAAAACACCCCACCAAGTCCCTCCCACTTCTTCTTTTGGGCCAATTCATTACTCCACATTTGCCTAAAAACCCAAGTCCCATTTGTCCTCTGGATTGTTTTGGTCACTTTGCTTGCCAAAGTGCGTATATTTCTTCCTCTGAGATGAATTCTCAACAACCCGACAGAGCTTCCCTCTTCCTTTGGGTGACAATTCACCATGTAAGGAGTGTCCCTGGGATCTGATCTTACCAGGGAAAAACTTCTCTTTTATTTCAGTGGTTTCCCTCTGTTTACTGCTAGGCTGTTTATCAGTTAGACGAAACTAGCCACTGGTTTTAATCCGTTTGCCTACTATTCTCTAAATGAAGCATGCCCCAGCCTCTGTCCCCTCAGCTCCCAGTTAGTGTCACCAGACTCGTTCATTACATATTGATCTGGGTTTGTTTTTTTTTTTTGTCTGCTCCTCTCAACTAGAATGTTAGCTTCATGAGAGCAGGGCTGTTTGGGTCTGTTTTGTCCCCTCTGTACCCCTGGTGGTTTAAAATAGCTGACACACAGCACATGCTAAATATTTGCATAAACAAATCGTCTCTAAATTTTAATATAAACAACAAAATTTAACATTTAAATTTCTGGGGCACCTGGGTGGCTCAGTCCGTTAAGCGTTCGACTCCTGGTTTCAGCTCAGCTCATGGTCTCAGGGTCGTGAGATCGAGCCCCATGTCAGGCTCCACACTTGTGACAGAGTCTGCTTGGGATTCTCTCTCTCCCTCTCCCTCTGCCCCTCCCCTTGCTTGTGCGTGTTCTAAGTAAGTAAATAAATAAATAAAATCTTTAAAAAATATTTAAATTTCATCTCTTTATTCTTCCAGGGAGGCAAAGAATGCCTTTTAGCTTTTTTTTTTTTTTTTTTGTCCTCAAGGTCTTTGAGGCCGATGTGGAGTCACTTAGCCAAGGAAGAAACTTTGGCCATCCATATTTATAGCAGAGGTTCTTGACTTTTGGGGGATGTGACCCTTTTGGAGCCTGATGCAAATGATAAAATTTCTCTTCAGAAAAACGTGGCCATTTGGAGCATTTGGCATAGGGCTGAGGGGGTGGGGTGGGACAAGAGTGTCCCCCAGCCCTCCCCTGCCTGCCTTCCTGGCCTCTGTGTGCCTGCCCCATAGCAAATATTTGCTGAAGGCATGAATAATATGTATTATCTGTTCTCAGCTGTACACCAAATGTATTCGTTTCCTAAGGCTGTAACAAATTGCCACAAATCTGGTGGCTTAAAACACAGAAATTTTTTCTCTTGCAATTCTTCAGGGTAGAAATCTGAAAACAATATCGCTGGGCTGAAATCAAGGTGCCAGCAGGATGCGCTCCCTTGGGAGGTTCTGGGGAGAATCCATTCCTTGCCTCTTCTAGGTTTGGTGGGGGGAGGGGGTTCCTGGCACTCCTTGGCTTGTGGCTGCATCACCCAATTCTGCCTCCTTGGTCACATGGCCTTCTCTTCCGTGGTAGTCAAATCTCCCTCTGCCCCCATCTGACAAGAATACATGTTACTGCATTTAGGGTTCACCCTGAAAATATAGGGTGACACTCTCCCCATCTCAAAATCCTTCATGATCACTTCTGCAAAGTCCACCCCCTTTTTTTTAACCATATAAAGTAACATGTACAGGTTCCAGAAATTACTACCTGATATTCATTCTTATTATCCATGAAGGAGACCATTATTCAGCTTACTTCACCAAATAAAAAAGAATGAGGGCATAAATGAGAACACACACACACACACACACACACACGCACACACACACACAGTTATCTGGGAATGTTCACTGTGTTTTGAATCTGGGTGTGACTACATTTCCAGTATTCACGGTATTTAAAATAAGGAAGCCAGAGTGTGAAAGACTGACTCCATCCTCCAGGCTCATGTTTCGTCCCCCCACCCCCCACGCTTTGTTTAAAAGTCACAGGAGGAACTTCAGGTTGCCTGGGGACCAAGAAAAATAAGAGGGAGCAGGCAGAGTTGTTTAAGTGGCCCTGTAAGCAAGTGAGTCCACTCCTGTCAATAGGAGGGTGAAAGCCAGTTTGTCCTGATGCACCGATGCCCAGTTGCATCGCAAGTTAACAGTATTTCAAGTGTTCCCCACCTTCCCAGGGCCCCTAAAGCAGCACCAGAAATAATCTACCTGCAGTAAGCTTTGCAGTTGTTTAAGAGGAGAAATAGGATTTAGAGCCATCGCCCTAAGGCAGTACCGGGAGCCCCAGCAGACTGATGCGGACAGCGCAGCGAATCGTTTGTGCGAAGTCTGGCAAGAACTCCATCAGGCGCTCTCCCACAGCGGCCTGCCGATTAAAATCACCAAGAGAGCATCATCAATCCGGAGAGTCACAAGTCTTTTTCCTCTTGGCAAGTTAATGTGGCCTGATATTTGTCTAAAGTCCACCTACTCTTTTAAATACATGTATTATGTCCTTTTATCCAGCAGTTACGACAAGTGTCCTATATCCCGAATTCCTCTAAGCAATAAAGCAGATAACTTTTGGTTCTCTTCTGTCATACACACACAGAACTTTCCAGAAGGTTCACTGGCTGCAGGCCTGTGCCTGACACCGATATCTGACAGACAAGAAACAGACCCTGCCCTCAAGGATCTCATAGCCCGGAGCAGGAAGGCTGGTGGATGGCATGTGACTTTTCCAGATGCTTGGGATTCTGGCTACAGCCTTCAGGCTGAGGGCAGCAGGCACTAAGTACCCTATATTCTAGAGAGAGCTGCCCCTACAGGAGTTACTGAAGTGTGGCTGAGCCTGTCCTATAGCTGGCAATCCCACTGCCCTCCTCCAGCCTATATCAAACAAGACCAGACATTTGAGGGAAGGAAGCAATAGGATGTAATAGAATATTGCTCCCCCAAAGTTGCCATGTCCTAATCCCCAGAACCTGTGTACATGTTCCCTTACCTGGCACAAAAAAAAAAAAGGCACTTGGCAGAAGTGATTAAGGTTAAAGACCATGGTGTGAGGAGATTATTCTGGATCTTTCAGCGGGGGCCCAAATCTAATCACCTTGCCCCACTCTTGTCAGAGAAGGAGATGTGACTCTGGAAGAATGGTCAGGGAGATGCAATGTTGCTGGCCTCAGAGAGAGACAAGCGGCTGTGTCCATAGCCAAGAAATGCGGAGGCTTCTGGAAGCTGGAAAAGGGAAGGATGTGGACTCTTCCTTCAAGCTCTGGAAAGGAGAGGGGCCCTGCTGACACTTGATGTTAGCACAGAGAGACCGTGTCATGTTCCTACCCTTCAGAAACTATGACAGATGAATATGTGTTGTTCTAAGCTACTCGGGTTTTGTAATTTATTAGAGCAGCAATAGAAACAAATACGGGGCATCTGTAGGAGAAAGGAGCACTCTCAATTTGGGGGGAAACCCCCAACTGGGGTCCCCAAGAGAACAGCTCCTGGAGACTAGGGGGGCTTAGAGGAGGGAGCTGAGCCCTTTCCCCTCAGCTAGAGGCACCTGGTGAGCTGCAGAGACCTGAAGGCCTGTCTCACAGAGACCACTGGCATGAGGTACAGGAAGACAGTTCCTCAGAGAATGCGATGTATCCCCGGAATCTGGGTGACATGAACATGGAGTCTGGAGTCTCCCAACCGGCTGCAGGACAGTGAAGGCAGGAGGCTTGCCCAAGCTTCCCGCAAGGACAGAGAGAAGAGGGAAGGTCACAGTGGAAGCAGGGCCCAGGGAGCCCCATGGAAGGACCTTCCCAAAGGCTCCTGCCAGGCGAAGGGCCCTCATTCTAAATATCCTGTGAGTGCAGGGGAGGTGAACATAAGAACTACAGGGGCTTGCTGAACGTCAGAGAGAGGGTGTTATCAATCACAGAGTTGGAGATGTCTCTGAGGCATTCACAAATGAGCAATTTGAGGGAGGGTCTGCCATGCACATCTCAAGAGCACCAACCCTGTCCCTCAAGTGACCTCTCCCCCTCCCAACTCTGGACAAACCAGCAGGAGGTAGGGAAGGAGTAGCAAAGCAACCTGGAAGAGTGAGTCCAGCCTTGTTCCTGTCCCCACTGTATCCTCCAACCACTGGCCTGAGCTGGGACGAGAGCTCCATGGCACCAGATGTGAGACTGAAATTTTGATGTGGGCTGGACCGGCTGTTTCAGGACCCCCACACAGTACTGTTCTCATAGCTGCAAGTGACTGAAAAGCTGTGAGGCAGGGAGAGACCACAGGGCATGGCGGGTGGCAGTGCGGGCAGAGAGTAGAGTTGTCTCCTCTTATATCCACTGAGCTCAGCCCGCTGGATAACCTGGTTTTGCCACAATCTAGCGCAGTAGGCATCGTAACGGGTGTATCTTGACTTCTGCAGGAGACCAAGCAGAGGGTTATCTAGACTTCACTACTCTCAGTATATTAAAAAAAGAAGAAGAAGAAAATGCCAAAAAGAGTTACAAAATCTGTGGGATGTTTCAAATATTGCCTTCAATAAATTAATGACTTTAACAAAAAATACAGTGCAATATGATTGTGTCTGTCATGACATAATCACAGTTCGTTATTTGAAAATAACCATGAAATTACAGCACACATTGGCCAGTGTGGTTGGGGAATGAGACATGCTCAGAGGCACACGATAAATCTTGCTTTTCAATGTGGTCAGTGTATTTCCTGTGGATGTATGCGTGCACACATGCATCTTTTGGAAGACAGCATCAAAATCTGAATGTGAGATTATTCCTGGATGTGTGGCCCAGGTCAAATGACCCTCCTGCCCCTCACCCCTCCAGGAATGGCCCTAGGAGGGATAGGAGAGTTAAGGAAAATGTCCTCAGACTGAAGACATCTAAACCGGGTCTTGAGAGATTAGGATGCCTTCTCCAGCTGAGGGAGGGTGTTCTGAGACAGAGGTCAGCCCTGCAAAGACACAGAAGCTTAGGTGTTTGAAGAGTGGCTGGCGGTGCTGTGGAGGGCAGCTGGGGCCAGAATGAAGGGGTGAAGGGCTCTTGACGGTAAAGGGCCTTGATCATTGAGCTAGGTACTTGGACTTGGTCCTGGGGACCAAAGGAAGCCCAGAAAGGCTTGAAAGCAGGGAAGGGGCAGGATCAGATCTGTTATAGAAGGTGACTCTGAGAACAGGCTGGAGGATGATGGACGAGAGGTGAGGCCTGATCCTGGAGACAGCAGTCAGATAAGACAAGTGGAATCGGTGAGGGCGCAATGGCCAGATTCTGCTTAGGGATGAGGAAGGGTCAAGTGTGACCTTGAGCTCCCACTTAGAAGCCTGAGAAACACCATTGACCATGACCTGGACTCAGAAATCGGGACGGGGTAGATAATGAATTCAACTGCAGATGTTTTAGATGTCTCTGCCCAGTGTGATTTACCTGCAGAGAGCATCCATTGAGGAGGTCCCCAGGGCCCTAGTTCCTTCTTGTTTCTTGAGATTCTGCAGCCTCAGGGGCCAGTGGAAGGTCAATCATTTCCTTCTCCTCTTGATCCTGGTGGGCAGTAAGTGTGGATTGGACATGACGAGGGGGAGAAGAGAGAAACAGGCTGGGGTTGTTTCTCTCCTCAAGCATCTAAAATAAACCCAAAATTTATTTTCAAAGACCACTCAGTTGAATCTAGAAGAAGAAAAATGTGCGTGTGTATTGACTATGAATATGTGTGTGTGTGTGTATATATATTTCTTCTGAAATGATTATATTGTCAGTTCTTTAAAAATAATAATAATCTTGGTGCCAGGCTCAAGCCACCTGTTCTGGCCACAGAGCATCAGGAGGAGGTGGTGGGCAGGAAGGAAAAGAAGCTGCTCTTGTCTCACTATCCTCCCATTACATACATCTGTATATACCCTGAGATGATGAGACATGAGAGCAGGTTAAGAATGGTTACCTGGGTGGTAGAACTTCAGGTGGTTTTAACTTTCTCCTTAATATTCTATATACAATTAGGACCTTTCTAATGAACACCTTTTTCTTAAAAAAAAAAAGAAGTAAGGGAGGTGGGGAGGCAGCAAGCCTGGGGAGCAGCAAGCTGGCTCATCTATCCACGGGAATCCTGGCAGGCAATTGAGCAATACAAGAAGCTGGGAGATAAAACACCCATCTGAACCAACAATTTTACTTCTAAGAATGCACTGGAGGAAACCCTCTCCATCCTACTATAACACAATAATCACATTCCCAAGTTTACAAAAATCGCTTTATTAAAGAAGTTGTTTCTATGGTTTCAAAGAAAAAGGAAGTGAGTAGGGACTCAATTCACATTCACACTAAAAAGTTTTTGTTTTTTTTTCCCTGTAGGAAGTTTGGTAATAAAGTACATTTTAACTCTATGTGCATTTTTTATTATTGCAAAAGGAGTGGTTGATCTAAACTGATAAAAAATCAAATCACTGAGCAAATCTGAACAGAACACGGATGATCAAAATAATTCTGTTTCTAGACCTCTTTTGCTCAAACCTGGTTGCACGCTGGAATCACTGGGGAGATTTGTAAAAATACTGATGTCAGAGCCCCACCCCCAAGAGGTTCTGACTGAGCTGATCTGGAGCAGGGCTGGATAGCAGCATTTTTAAACACATCTCCAGGCAATTTTAACGTGCATCCAGAGTTGAGAACCACCAGACCATTAAAATAAATTGCCACACAGCATATAATTCATAACGGGCTTTAAAAAATGCAATGCCAACCGAGCAAGCAGTACTCAGAGTTACTGTGTTCCTTGCTGCCCACTCACCAGACTCTCTCTCTTTTAATTTTTATCAGAATATGCTATCTCTACAGAAATATGCAGGTATCATAAGCAGATAGCTCAATGCATTTTTTTTTTCTAGAGAGAGGGAGAGTGAGTGGGGTGGGGAGGGGCAAAGGGAGAGGGAGAGAGAGAATCCCAAGCAGGCTCTGTGCCCAGTGCAGAGCCCAATGTGGGGCTTGATCTCAGGACCCCGAGATCATAACCTGAGCTGAAATCAAGAGTCAGACGCCCAACTGACTGAGCCACCCAGGTGTCCCTCAATGCATTTTTACCAGCTGGACATATCCATGTCACCAGCACCAAAATCAAGAAACAGAGCATTACCAGCACTCTAGTAGCTTCCTTGTTCATTCTAGATTGTCCCACAGCTTTTCCCCTTACATGTTTGGTACTACTTCTCACTAGGCATTTGAGTTGTAATCATTACAGATCCCTGTGATGCAAATAAATTTCCTTAATTCATCTATCACATTCTATCTAATTTGAATTATGAAATCTGTATAGGAGGAAATAATTATGAACAAGGATTTAACCGTAAGAAGTTTATTGCCCAGACTCTTTATAATAGAAAGGGCCATGGGGAAAAGTACAAGTAAATATCTAATCACAGGATTCAATTAAACAAATTAGCTAACCTCCATATGAGACTGTCCAGTTTGTATGCTATGCTATAGCATAAATAAGATAGAATAAAGAGGGACCTTCCACCGAAGAGTTTGTTTTTCCCAGTAGAACCCGAGAATAGGACTGTTATGGACTGAGTTTTGTACCCTCCCCCCATGTTCATATGTCAAAGTCCTAACCCCAGTAGCTCAGAATGTGACACCATTTAGAGATAGTGCACTTAAAGAGGTGATTAGGTTAAAATGAAGGTGTTAGGGTGGTCCTAACTCAATAGGACTGGTGTCCTTATAAGAAGAGACTAGGACACAAACAGGCATAGAGGGAAGATCAAGTGAAGACACAGAAGGAGGTCATCTGCAAGTCACGGAAAGAGGCCACAGAAGAAACGACCTTGCCAACACTGTCAGCTTGGACATACATCTAGCTTCTAGAACTGTGAGGAAATGAATTTCTGTTGTATGAGAACACATCCAGTGTGTGGTATTTGTTCCACACTCTAGCAAACTAATACAAACACCAAGACTAGAAGCAGCAGATGGAAGAAGAAGACTTGGGCCATGGGAGGGTGACCAGTCTAGTTTGGGGCTTCTGACAAAAGGAGAAGACTCTCGAAGGAGCCTCTTGGCCAGGATAGCTGAGCAGTGCCCCAGCCATCCATGGCCATGGCAGTGGACGAGAGACTTCATGCTCACAACATAAACCCTTGCATATGCTTCTCCCTTGCCCCACGCACGTGGGAGCCAGGTTTCTCTCCTAAGCACCTCTAGGCATGGCCAGGTAAACAGGGATTCTCATGTGGGCTGAGAAATCCACTCTAGCCAAAGCAATATGGATGAGTAGATGCTAAAAATTGCCAATAATTTTAGAAAAACTAACAGAATGAAATAGAAGCACCAACTCACCTCCAGAATTTACACCTGAAGAAACAGAATTCATACAATGGAGAACAGAAAGAAAGAAAGAAAGAGAGAGAAAGAAAGAGAGAAAGAAAGAAAGAGAAAAGAAAAGAAAGAAAGAAGTGTTTTTTAAATAAATATAATTAATATCCTCAGAAACAGTTGAGACAGCTGCATATCCAGGTAGGTATAGAGATAGATAGACAGACAGACAAAACTTCTAAGTAGTTCTTAGAAACTAAAAGGATTCTTGGAGACTAAAATATTGATTAACAAAAACTAAAGCCCAATAGAAGATATAATTTTCACCCATCAGCTTTCTTTTTTTTTTTTATTCACCCATCAGCTTTCCTACATGGAAAAATTTGACAATATCTAGGGTTGGTGAAGATGTGGGGAGCCACAAATTCTCAAAGGCTGCTGGTAGGAATACATACATGCATGCCATCTTGTAGATCATCTTTGGAGAACAATTTAACGGTTTTCCTAATAAATCGAGAATGTGCATATCATTTGATGCAGCAGTTCCTTCTCTGAGTATAAACCTTAGAGGGACTCTCACACATGCACAAGGAGACACGTGTTTTCGGAAGTGTTATTTCTCAGAGCAAAAAAACTCAGAAACAGCTGGAATATCTATCACTAGAGGAATGAATAAATGCATTGCACATATTCCTACAAGGGTCTATTACACGGTGGTTAAAATGAATGAACGAGATACCTAACAACTTAAATAAATTTTCCAAAACTTACTGTTGAGTGAAAAAAACTAGCTACAAAAAGGTAAATCCAGTGTGATACTATTTATCTTAAAATGCTAAAACAGGGGCGCCTGGGTGGCTCAGTTGGTTAAGCGACTGCCTTCGGCTCAGGTCATGATCCTGGAGTCCCAGGATCGAGTCCCGCATCGGGCTCCCTGCTCAGCGGGGAGTCTGCTTCTCCCTCTGACCCTCCCCCGCCCCATGTGCGCTCTCTCTCTCAAATAAATAAATAAAATCTTAAAAAAAAAAAAAAGCTAAAACAAAGCAAAACCAAAACCAAAAAACTAGGGAAGACTGAGGAGTGATGGTGGAATATATATGTAAACACATAATGCTTATGATAGTAATTGCTCTGGGGAAGATGAAGGAGTAGAGAGAAGAGTAAATTTAGTAGGGAGAGGAATAGATATTATCAGTAATATTATATTAGAAAGGAACCAGACAAATATGACAAGACGTTAATGTTTATCGTTTCTGAGTGAGGGGTGCATGGGTGTTTGTTATATTATCTTCTGCAATTTTCTATGGCTTACAACTTTTTCAAATGAAAAATCCCCACAAATGAAGGACTGATAAATAAAATGCATACAAGTGAAGAGTGCATTAACAAATTGGAATGTTGAAACACACAATCTACCCAATACATAGTGCAAAATTCCAACCATTGAAATGTGGGAGATAGAAAAGTGAATTAAAACAAACAAACAAACAGAACCAGAGGGCACCTGGCTAGCTCGGTCAGTGGAGTGTGCTAATCGTGATCTCAGGGTTGTGAGTTCAGGCCCCACATTTCATGTAGAGATTACTTGAAAATAAAAAAAATCTTAAAAAACAACAACAACAAAGAAACAGAACCAGAAGTTCCAACCTCTGTCTCAAAAAATATCCAGAAAAAAATGGATAGAGAAAATAATCAAACAAATTACACACAAAAATTTCAAACCTAAAGAGATTCTTAAGTCTTCATATTAAAAGAACCCACAAAGTATTAAAAAGAAACACAAGAGAGGAGTGTGGAGGATTTGGCCCTGGGCATATTGGTAAAATTTCCATGCATGAAGAGAACCAATTCCAAAGAAGAAAAAAATCCCAATAGTTTGACTTCAAAGGAAGAACAAAAGGGCATCAGACTTCTCAAGTGCAATAAGTATAAAATTCCATAAGATGTAGTGCCATAAAATTCTGTAGGAAAAAAAGATTTTGAATCTAGAATTCTATACCCTGGCAAAAAATGATTTAAGTACAGAATAGAAGCAATTTTAGAAGAACAAGGACTCAGAAAGTTTCTTTCCATGAATGCTTTCTGAAAGATTCTCTAGCGGATGTACTCCAACAATAGGAAAAATGAATCCAAGAAAGAGGAAGATAGGTTACAAGCAAAGTGTGCAAAGAAACTAGTAAAAGCAGTAAAGTCCAAATGACCAAATGACCACCAAAAACATGGCCACAAAGCTTAATGAATTGTTAAGAAAAAATTCCACCTGTTAAATTCCAAAAGATTTCAACAAAACTTGGGAATGGGTGAAAGGAGAATAAGTGGAGGTGGGGGGGGGGCAGGAAAGACAGATGAAGTATCAACGTCGAACCTTTTTTTTTTTTGAGAGACAGAGAGAGAGCATGCAGGGAGGAGCGGAGAGAATCCCAAGCAGACTCCCCACTGAGCATAGAGCCTGACACAGGGCTCCATCTCACAACCCTGAGATCATGACCTGAGCCAAAATCACAAGTCAAGTGCTTAACTAACTGAACCACCCAGGTGTCCCACAAGGTCTAACCTTCTAAATGGGGGTAGGTCATAGATACTGATTGGCTCTCAACACTGATGGAAATACAGTCAAATATGCTGAGTAAAGTGTAAAAAAAAAGAAATGCTTGAAAAAAGAATAAAAACAGAATGTATGCTTAGCAAACTACTAATGAATAAAAAGGAAAAAATAGAAAATAGCCAATTTATTATAGTTTGACCCTTCCTATCCTCAAAGTGGGAAGCAAACCTCAAATCCAGAGTGATTCTACAACAATTATTCAGGTTTGATTTTAATCACCCAGCAGCTGTGTCTATAGTAACTGAAAGAGGAAACCCCTAAGCCAGTGGTTCTCAGGGTTGTAAAAATAGAGATTGCTGGGCCCCACCCTCAGAGTTTCTGACTCAGTAAATCTAGGGTGGGGCCCAAGAATTTGCATTTCTAAAAAGTTCCTGGATGCTGCTGATGCTGTGGTCCATGGACCACAGTTTGAGAAGTACTGCGTGTAGTAAATGAATCACGCACATTGATTGTCATTGTTTGCTGATTTTCCTCTTCGGAGGAAGTTCTCAAATAGCACATTTCTGGGACACAGTGAAGGGAAGGCCTGTTTCACCTGTTCCTGATAAACAAAAAGAGGTCATTTTTTTTATTCAGAAGAATATCTTTCAAGGCAGCCTGTTGCTGATGAAGGAACCCTTAAAGTAATTTTTTAAAAGTTAGATAAAAGGAAGCGGGGGAAGTTGCAGAAGCCAGGTCACCCAAGTGGAAATACTGGTTGAACATGGCTGGGAACATCCTTCTCTTCCTCTAGGTAGGCATAAAATAAACATTCTCTGACATTCATATGTGTATTTCATAAGGCATTTTTTAAAAAATGTCAATTGTATTAGAATTCTTTGTTTTGATTTTTAAAAAACCTAAATTTAAACGGATTTAACAACAACAACAACAACAAAAAGTTATTGGTTCCTATAATTCAAATCCCAAGGGTTAACTAGCTTCAGGCACAACTAAATCCAGGGGTCCAACGCATGCTCTCAGAGCTTCACTTCTCTGTCTCTTCGCTGTTTCTCTCTGTGATGGCTTTGCTCTTTGGTGGGTATTTACCACTGGCAGCCCCGAGGAGCTGGAAACTTAAACTTGCCTTTATTAGCCAGGAATCCTTGTAGGAAAAGAACTCCTCCACGTCGCCAGCAAGAATTCCAGGTTTGGCTCCCATTGGCCTGTCTGCCATCATGTGCTATTATCATTGAACCAATCAGGGCCCAGGAGGACTACTCTGATTGGCCAGGCCAGTTCAAGGTGGGTGTGGCCAGCCCCACCCAAATCAGAATTACGGAGAGTGGGGGAGGGGCGGCTCCACAAAGGAACCTTGCTGCATACAGACAGAAGCAAGCCAGGAGCGAGCAGGCAAAAGCAATATGTGAACCCAGAGCTGTTTTTATCTTGTCGATTAACAATACATTAAAAAACAAGATAAATAAAATAAAATTACTATGTAATTTCAAGATCATTTCCTAAGGGAAAGCCTGTTTTAACCATGAAAGAAAACAGAAAAGAAAGTATTCAAGTAAAAAGCTCTCTTTTCTTTAAATGAAGGTAGCTTTATGCAAAACTCAATCCATTTTCCTGATTTTATAAAAATTTCACTTAGACATGGGGCGCCTGGGTGGCTCAGTCGTTAAGCATCTGCCTTCGGCTCAGGTCATGATCCCGGGGTCCTGGGATCAAGCCCCGCATCGGGCTCCTTGCTGTGCAGGAAGCCTGCTTCTCCCTCTCCCACTCTCCCTGCTTGTGTTCCCTCTCTCACTGTGTCTCTGTCAAATAAATAAATAAAATCTTTAAAAAAAAAAAAATTTCACTTAGACAGAAAATGCATTTATTTTCTATGCTCCTAACTCTTGCCTCCCAATAGGCACTGTGCCTAGAGGCCACAAAAATATTTTAATTTTAATTTCTTTTAAAATCAGAATAAAAATGATTATTATGAATACATAATAATGAGGACAAGCTATATTACATTCATCTTTATACCAATGCAGTCATACAATATATATTTATTTTATTATTATTTTTTTTATGGAGGAAAAAGGCCCATGAACACAAATGTACCATGAGCCTGGGAAAGTTCTAATGTGGTCCTACCCTCATCCTTTTTTCCTCAAAGCCCTTCCCCACTTTTCTGAAGGTAAATGTCATGTTCTGTCATCTCCCGAAGAAGTCAACTCTGCACCCGCATTGACTAGCCAATGTGTTACCTTCTTTGAGGAAAGAGAGTCTTAAGCCACTTGGGATGACTGCTTCCTTAAAAGGCTTAATGGAGGCATGGGGGGCAGCTCCTGGGAGGTGATGCAGGTGGGAGGGATGCTTGGTGTGTCAGAAGGGAATCACCTAACACAACTTTTTTCACTGCATTCATTTCCCAGTCTAATATCTATACAGGTTTCCCCTGCTATCCAAAAGTGGGACGGTCTTATGAAAGCTTTCCTGATACCTTAGGATGCATCTCGCTAATGGATGCACAGACTAAACTGAGATAAAGCCCAGATGCTCACAGACACAGTTCAAAGCTGTGGCGGCGGATGCTGAGATGCTGGTGGAGTTCAAGGGGAAGGAGCGTGCGGCACCACTCTCACTGCTGGGGTGCATGCTAACCTTGTAACAGCTTGAGAGGCGAAACAAATGTTCAACTATTTTTGCTTTTTGCCTTTTTTCATAAAAGCAATTTTCCTCTTGGGATTCCTTTCAGTTAGTGAAAACAGGTACTAATGGAAGTCTTTTGTAAAAGCAAAATGACGTAACGTGAACTTTCGAAAAGCGGGGCAGACCTGTATTTTATTCACTGATATTTACCTCTGTGCCAGGTACAGTCCTAAGAGCTTGTCTATGCCTCTCGAACTGGATTGCCCCAACACTTGATGACCAGCCGAGGTACGTAAGGTGAGCTAACTCCCAGGGTCACATAGGAGAGAAGAGAAACTTGAACCCAAACTTGAACCCAGGCCTACCTAATTCCAAAGCCATGATCTTAAATGCTATAATACACTCCTTCTGACTTTTCCAAAGTCCTAGTTTCCGTGTTCTTCCTGAAATGGACAAGGAGCCAACGGTAGGTGGGGTGGGGAGACCCCTCTTCCCGTGCCCAGTGTCCTCTGCCTTCTACCAGATTGATGCATTTCACAGGGAAGAACAAACTTCTTCATAAAACAATTAGTCATAAAGTCGAAATTTCCTACGCTCACAGCCTTATTATTTCCATGTATCTTTTTTATCCTTTTACCTATGATTTAATTTTTCTGTCTAGCGACTCCACAGCGAACTCCCATTAGCACCGAAAGCCGTCTACCCACTCAGATGAGCTTGACTCATGCACCATATGTGCCCCACTTTATCCATGTGGCTCCGGGCGCTCACATTTTCCTCAAGGTCTCCTCGGCAGGCCTGTGGGACACCGGCAGTGGTATCCTGAATTCCCCTTCTACCGACACCACCCCCTTCCCTGCTCACAGCACTCAGCCTGCTATAATTAAACAAACAGGGTTATTTGTGACATCCTGGTTTACACATCAACAAGTTATTTTCTCTGATTTTGCTATGGATGGATTTGCTCTGCTTACATTAAACAAAAACAGCTCACCCAAAAATGCAGAGTAAGCAAGGCGGAGGCAATGTGGCCCAGCAGCTGCCTCTTTCCCCACGACGCAAGACCGAGCCTTCCCTTTCCCAGACGCCTTGGCTCAGAGGAGCCAAGCCAGGCGGCTCTGGAGGAAAGAGCCATCAAGGATCAGAACGCCGAATGGGAAGAGAGGGCTCCAGAAACACGGAAAGGTCAGATGGGAGTTTAATTTGGAGGATTCCAGACTAAACAGCACAGGGGAGTCGTGGAAGCATGTGGGACTCCCCCAAGCAAATGTGTCCTATCAAGCCGAGGTACGTAAGGTGACCACTGTTCTTGGTCTCCGGCAAATCAATCACCTTGGCGGCTCCACGGTGAGGTCCATGTCAGGGGGCAGGATTGGGGGAAAGGGGCTCGGGTCCACTACCTCTTCTCTGGCCTAATATGTCCTGCCTGTCCGTCTGCCTCTGGACATGCCTTGCTCCATCCACCCCTCGCCACAGCCATGAGGGCCTTCTAAAAGGCAAAGTAGTTGATGCCACTCATCTGTTTAGATGGAGCCTCTTGGAGCTCAAGAAAAACCCTAGCTCCTTAAAATGGCTCTCCTTGCCCTTTGAGATCTAGCCCCTGCCTACCAATGCTGCTTGACCTCACCCCACTCCCCACCCCATTCTCGAGGCCTCAGTAACAGGAAAGTTTGAGTTCTACAAATGTGTCCTTTTGCACATGCTGTTCCTTCTCCTTGAACACACTCCCTCCAGCCGCCTTTGCTTGATTCCCTTCAAGTCTTCCTTTTGCTGGTTCCTCTCCACACTTGACCAAGCTCTAAGTCTTTGTGTTCTAATGGTCTGTCTCCACACCCACCTCCCTTAAATGGTCAGCTCCGCAAGGGCTGGGTCATGTCGACCTTGGTCTCTTTTGGGTTCCAGTGCTTGTCCACCCGCCCAGCACATTGGAGGTACTCCACAGATGTCTGCTGAATCAATGAATGACTCTCTCTTGTGTCTAGCATCTCCTTCCAGGTAACTAGCCTTTTGCAAGTATCTGGTTCAAAAGCAGAGGCCACACTGTCACTCCAGATTAGAGACAATCTATATCCATCCACAATAGAAGATATAAATAAATTATGGCATAGTCACACAGTAACAACCGTAAAGGGGATGTGCTCTATATGACTGCATCCAAAAACGGGGATGCCTGGCACAGATAAAATGCTGGAAGATGCCAGACATGAAGGAGGATACATGTTAGTATTCTATTTATATAAAGTCCAAAAACAGGTAACAAATCTGTGCAGACAGTAGTCAGAAGAGTGCTTCACATGGGGGCTAGCGTGTTCAGCTTCAAGGCCTGCGTGTTTAGTAACGTACATAGGCACATGCAGCGTGTGAACGTAAATACAAATATATATTTACATATCTCAGTGAATAGATTTTATACATATTATACTTATAGAGGTAAGTATTAAATCACATATATTTATAAATATATAAATATATTATAAAATATAAATATATAAATTATATATATAAATATTATATATAAATGTGTGCATATAGATCTATATATAAACCAGTTGAATAAAAAGTAAACAAACAAACTAGGGGCCAGTGTGGTGCTGGGAGGAACCAGGTTCTCTGTCCCTCTGTCCTTCCTGTGGGACCACCTGGGATCTGTCCCTTCTCTCAACAGGCTGCATCACTGGTGGCCAGAGGGTATCATTCCTGCTCTCTTGGCCCCAGGCTCATATCCCTCTGCCAGTATTCCTCCAGTTGGAAGCTGCCTCTGTCCTGCCTCCAAAGGCCCCAACTCTGGGGAATGGAGATGTGTGCTTGCTGTGAAGAGTGGGCTTCCTGAAGACCCTGGGGACCGCCCCCTGCTGGAAGAGTTTGGACCTGCAGGAGGGCCTCTGGAAGTGAGCCTGGAAGACGTGTGGGAGACAGGAATTGCTCTGCAGAGAGGAGGGGAGGGTGAAGGCTTTGGACATGGGAGAGAATCTGGAGGAGGGTGTGGGGAAGGGTGGTGAGAAGCAGAAAGGAAGCAAGAGTGAGTGAGATAGGATGTGGCCAGGGCATCATGTGGTGACATCCTCAGTGTCGAGGGTGGCCAGGAGACTTTAGATGCAACACTCAACTTTAAGCAATTTTGCTTTGGAAACCCCTCTGTGTCCCCTTCCTCCCAAACCTCCAAAATGGTTTGCTACACACACACACACACACACACACACACACACACACATGGCGCTGTCCGAGTTGGGATTTAGGAAGGGAATCCAGGATCCCCCATGTCTGGTTCACTGAGGTAGCGAACAGGGACAGGGAGCTGGTCCTGAAATCGTGGCCAGAACGCAAAGCTGACCTGTGACTGAGGGGCTGTGATCCTCTCAGGACTCCTCACAAACCCTGGGGACGATTTTGGATTTGCATGGAATACTAAGGGCTTTCAGCCGATCTTATTTAGATTTTAAAGGGCTAGGAGATCACAGAGGACATCAAGGTCATGTATTAGTACATTTAAGTAGCTATTAAAGGTCTTAACTCCTCTACTTCATTATAAGTCCCCTGAAGGCAGAAATTGTTTATCTCGGCATCTCCCACGAACCCCAGAGCCTGGTCTGGAATAAATCCATCTCCTGAAGTCTCTGAGAGGGACAGGTTGACACACAATACTTTATACACCGTATCCTTCGAACACACCTGCAGGCAGGTACCGCCTTGTCACAGCGGCCCAGAAAGAATGAGCTACCCCAGCCCCCTTTTGTGACTTGACAGCCTCACGATATTTTCATGCGTGTAACTGTGCCTGGTTATAAGCCAGGGAGGAGGGTGTGTGGAGATGCCCATTTCTCACTGAGGAAAGGAAAGTTCAGGGAGGGGATGGAGCTTCTTCCAGACACCCCATTAGTAATGGGGACAAACAGAATGATTGCTTTCTTTCTATTGGCCACATCACACTTCTGAATTACTTCCCAATCACCGAAACACTCACAAAACGACTGCCCCCCAATCTGTGGCAAGCCTTCGCAGGAGGAGACGTCCCTCTGCCCTTCTCCCTCTCTGCTCTTCGGAGCCGCTCATGCATCACATGGCTGGGGGTCACCCGGGCTGAGAATGGACCACCACCCACAGCCCGCTTAGGGCGCCACTACCTCCAAATGACCCTGTCCAGGAGCACCTTGGGGCTCCCATTCATTCACTCACTCATCTGAGTTGGCCAGGAGGAAGGGTGAGGCAGAGTATTCTAGGAGGGGGGAGCAGCACGTTTAGCAGCCTGGGCGCCAGAAAGAGCCCAAGACGTTTAGCGAATTGTGACTGGTTCGATTCGACTGCACGCAGAGCGGACAGAAGTGAGGGGAGAGGGTGGGACTTGCCTCATCACCGGGCCCACCTGTGGTTCCACGGGACACAGGCACGCTGGTCAGGTGAGAACACAGTTACTTCCGACAGCACGGCTCTCCTGGGCGCAGCATACGCCAGCAGTCTGCCATGGCCACCAGCCCAGAGGCACGTCCTAAGCCCTCCGAGTGGACACTGGTGCCTCTTTCACCAGATTTAAGAATAGAAACCCCTGCCCCCATCACCTCCATGGGGTAGTGCTCTCCAAAACCCTTTCCCCAAACCCAGCCCTCTTTTGGAGGAGACAGTCATCGAAGGGTCACAAACTGATTTTTCCATCCACCTTTTACAAGTCCTCGATGGTGGCGTTGGAACCTGGCTTCTACCGTCTATGATACACTTCACACGTAAGCCTGTCACTGAAGTCCAGAGGGAACCACAGAAAGGATGGATAAGAGGGAAGAGGGCCAGGAAGCCAAAGAATGAGCCTCGGAGAGCGGAGGCCCGGCAGGAGAGGACATCCAAGGGCTCGGAGGGGGGCAGCACAGTCTGTGTTTGCAGCTCAGCCTCCGGAGTCTGCAAGGCTGGGGTTCAGGTCATGGTTCCCCAACAACCGCAGCGTCCGAGTCTCTTTTCTCATGATACGGGAATCGTAAGACCTAACTCACAGGACAAATGACAAAAGACACGGTGAGTCTGATCGATCGGTAAAGGTAACATGGTGCAAACCCAGCAGCCAGCCCTCCGTGTGAGCTGGGGATCCCAGCACTGGTGGCTTTGGCTTCAGCCTACACGGTCTTTATATGGCTAAGGAGGCCCTGAGATTACAGCCTGCCAGGCTCCCAACTCCTTCCCCCATCAACAGCTTTCAGGCACTTCTAGGTCAGGGACATTCTTTTTTTCCTTTTGACTCCTGATTTACCACCAATCCAAGATGCGGGCTTGAACATTCTGAAATCTGAGCAACAAAGAAAAGAATCATGATCTAACATAGGAAAAAAGCACAGAAAAATCTGCCTCTGCCCTAAACTATCTGGCTATGAAGCCTTGGACAGTGTAGTCCAAACTCTGGGCCTCAGTTTCCTCCTTTAGAAAAAAGGAGAATAAACTTTTAGACATGCCAAACCAAGTACTGACCCTGCCCTCACAGACAATATCTAGACTCAGATGGGCCCGGTGGCCCTCTGCCTCATCAGCATGTTGTATGAATTTGCTGGGGCTGCTAGAACAACGGACCACAGACCGAGGGCTTAAACAACAGCATTTATTGTCTCTCAGTTCTGGAGGCCAGAAATCTGAGATCACGGTGTTGGTTGGGTAGGTTCCTCCTCAGTGAGTTGTGGGGGAGAATCTGTTCCATGTGTCTCCCCTAGCTTCTGTGGGGTTTCCTGGCAATCTTTGGCATCCTTGGCTTCTAGAAGCATCACTCCCACCCCTGCCTTCATTCTAATGGCATCCTCCTTGTGTGTGTGTGTGTTTGTGTCTGTCTCCAAATTTCCCCTTTTTATCAGGACATCAGTCATATTGTATTTGGGGCCCACCCTACTCTAGTAGGACCTCAACTAATGACTTCTGCAATGACCCTATGCCCAAGAAAGGTCATATTCTGAGGTATTAGGGGCCAGGATTTCAATATATGAATTTTGAAGGGATACAGTTCAATCCAGAGCAAGGCAATCAGCCTGACCTCAGTTTCTTTGCCTCTAAAATCAGCGATAATCCCGAGGGATAAATGGGACAACGTGTGTGAAGGTCCCTGACACATAACAGGTGCAGCACAGAGTAGGAGCTCAACGAATATTGATTCCTTCCATCAGCAGAAATGCCCAAAGCCCCACTCTGCGTTTGTTTACTCTGGCTCTCCCCACTCCCCACCTCCCTCTTGCACCATGGAGCCCACAAAGTGATTTCACTTAACCTTAAGAGTCGAATCTATTCTCTAAAAGGAAGTTTTTGCTGTAGAAGTCTGTGTAGGGGAACTACTTGGGTACTCCTGACACTGTGGCACATTCCTGATCCAAAAAGCCCAGCCTTGCCATGAAGATAAAGGATGTGACAGCTGCGTGGAGGGTGACACTTTTCAGGCACTGCTCAGGACCGTCGGCAGACTAGAGCATGAACAAATGCACCCTCCTGTCTCTCCTTCACTCCCCATCTTGTCGGCTTTGATTCACAGGCTGTATAATTCAAGTCATTAATTTTTTCCATTCAGTGCGCTGCCAATTTCTTCTCATTTTGTTCCTGGAAATCTCTTGTGTGCGTCTTCTAAATTTAAAATAAATACACTGTACATAATTGGATGCTAACCAGACAACACTGAGCAATCATACGTTCTCATTGATTCTGCAGATGTAGTCGCCTCAAACATGAGTGGGAAAGGTCTCTGCGTGTTCCAGATGAAATGTTAAATGGGACAAGCTGCCTTCACGTTCTTCAGGATCAGTATCAGCCTTTAGAATATTTCCCTTTATAAACAACAAAAAGTTCTTGCGCCAAAAGTAGACATCCAAATTGTTCTAGTTGCTACAATGTTGTGCTCCCAGGGCTGAGTGGAAAGAGCTTAAGCATAGACCTGAAGAGATCAGAGAGCTCTGTCTGCAAATCCACCACGAAGAGGGTATATAACACCAAATAAGCACTATGCTGTGAATTTCAGCTATGCAATTAAGAGACTGTCCCAGATCTTTTTTTTTTCTTTTCCAAAACATGGATGCATCCTTGAGATGATATTTAAGGTCAGGAATATATTAAGTAGCATCTTGTGGAAGAGACAGAAACACACCCTGAAGAATGCATTTGTTTGCTTCCATTTCCTGGTCCTCTTGCTAGTAGGGGTCATGTGACAAGTTCTGGCCAATGAAATGCGAGCAGCCACGATGGGCGTCACTTTGGGGTGGGGGGGAAGTCCATGCACAATTCTCCAGACTTTCCTCCTCACACCTGGTGACAGAAGGTGCCACATATTCCAGGTGGTGGAGCCTTCGTCAGGCTATGGCCCCGAGTGACCTGGTGGGGGAGACCCTCCTGCCAACCTGGGCAGGACACATAGCAGGTGTGAGACAGGAACCTTTGATGTGTTAAGACACTGAGATTATTTCTAATACGGCATATTCCAGCTTGGTGCATATAAACCTTATAGAGAAAAAATCATTTCCTTTTAATTTCTACTTAATTCTTTGTCAAGGAGAAAGTCTTAGTTGGTGGTAGTAGGTCTTTAGCACTTCTGTTTCTTTTATAATCTCATTTTTCAACCGAATGAGGTCAGACTTTGGGCTCAGTGTCCCTCACAGGCAGTAATAAGCAGTGTGTTAGTCTGCTCCGGCTGCCACAACAAGGTACCACAGACTGGCGGGCGTAAACAGCAGACATTTATTTTCTCAGGGTTCTGGAGTCTGGAAGTCCAAGATCAAGGTGTCGGTGGGCTCGGTTTCTTCTGAGGCGTCACTCCTTGGCTTATCTTCTTGTTTTGTGTTCATTGCTCCCCTCTCTATGGTGCACATGTCTGGTGTCTCTGTATCCTAATCTCTTCTTATAAGGGCATCAGTCATATTGGATTAGGGCCACTTTAACAATCCGACTTTAACTGAAATAGCTCTAAGGTTCTATCCCAAAATCACAGCCTGAGGTACTAAGGGTTAAGACGTCAACATAAGAATTGGGGCAAGGGGAGCACAATTCAGCCAATAAGACCAAGCTAGATTTTTATTTAGCTTTCACTGGCTTTTGGAGGGGTGGGGATCGCTTTCTACTTATGGCAAGCCATGCCAGTTTTCCACTGATTATGATGCATAGTTTTCTTAAAATATAAATGCATTTAAGTAGAAAGATTGACTTAAAGAAACATGTAAGAATTAATAGTATGCTCAAAACTGTGATGAGAGATGCAAATCACTAAATTTTGGGAAACATTGGCTAGGTGATTTCTAAAGCTTGTCCCAATTCATACAGCTTTTTCTTATATAATTTTATTCATTTATGCATCCATTTAACTGAATGCCTATTAAATACCTCATTGGTGTGAGACACCAGAGTGGTTATAGAGTCAAATAAATAGTGCTATGAGAGCAGAGAAGGAAAAAGTTTAATTCTGCATGGGAGAATCAGGAAAGACTTCCTGGAGGTGGTGATAAACAGTATAGTTTGGACTTCTCAGCCATACCCAAACCCACAGATCACAAATACTGTCTCCTCATCCTTGACTCGGTATTTTTTGAATTTTGAATGTGTGCTTAACCCTGTGATAGGTGATTCCCAGAAGATACTGTAGCTTTAAGAATAGGGAAGTTGCTAATTAGCCGCAGAAATCATGCATAAAATTCATGACTTGCGTTTAAGGTTGTACTTCCCCCAGAGATGATTTTTTAAATGTTTGGGTTTTTTTTTCCCCTTGATTAGGAACCTTATGTTTTCCTAGAGTCTAGTTGTCTGATATAAAATACAGATTGGAAAAATTCAGTCATAATTGCGAAAATATATTTCTTAATCAAATGTAACCACAGGGGGAAAAACTTTCATTGAATAAGCTTTTCTGAGAAGAGAATATTTATTTGGGGGTTAATTCATCAGGCACTTTCATCATTAGTCCCTGACTTGGTCATTCGATGAAGTACAAATATTGAGCTCCTACTATATGTGGGGACTGTTCTAGAAGCCACAGATACCGTGAGGAATCAGGCTGGCTGGGTGCTCTTTCATGGGGCTTACATTCTAGCAGGAGAAATGGACAACAAGCAAACAAGTAGATACATGGGAGGATATCAAGATGAAATAAATGCTGGGAGAGAATTAGAACCAGGAGACATGGTAGGGGATAATGGGGGTAGGGGGAGGTGGCTGCGTTAGATTGGGATGCTGGGCAAGACTCTCCAAGGGGCTTCTTAAGGTGAAATGTAAGGGACAAGAAGAAGCCAATGGGAAGAGGATTCCAGGCCCAGCGAATTGCTGGCTAAAGGCCCCAAGGTACAGATGAGCGGTGTGTTTGAGGAACAGAAAGCAGACCTGTCTCTGCAGCCTTGTGGGCAGAGGAGAGTTGGGGATGTTGAGGTCAGGGAGGAAGGCAAGAGCCAGACTCAAGCCTGGCCGTCTGACTTTTCCTCCAGCAGAGCACACATCGTAGAAGCGACTTGCCAGTGCTTTCAAAAAAACATTTTCAGGCATTCACTCTTCTCTCATGCTAGTCTCCTAGCTTTTAGCTGACTTTCTCCTTCCAGCAGAAAAATGTGTGTAGGTAATTTTTCCCCCCAACTAAGATGGATAATCTTTTCTTCTTCTCTAGAGATTAGTCAGCTACGAGGAACGATTTTAGGAAATAGTTCATTTGTCTCATTCCTAATTAGTGGAGCAATTACTCCTTTTTCTCTTATGAGCATTCTTTAAAAAACAATAGCATAACTTTAATAATCCTGTCTGTAGTGTTATTTTTGCGGGGAAGCTAGTGCTAAGGGAACCATATGGGTGAACTGGTCTACGGAACCCCTGGGGTTTGGTGAGAGCAATTGATGAGCTGGGAACAGTGGGCAAATGTGGCTCTTTCTTTTCTGCAGCCTCCCCTGGTCCCCTGTTTCTCTTCATTCCCACTGGCACCATCCCAGATGAGACCTCTTTATTTCACAACTGGATTGTTGCAACAGTGGGTCCCTATGCCTCTGAGCTATTTTCATTCTCGTTTCTTCTGTGTGCTACTCTCAGATTCATCTTCCTAAAACACCTCTTCAGTCATATCATTCCCTCACTAGAGAGCTTACAATGGCTCCCCATTGCCTCCCAAATCAGGCTCCTCGTTCTGGCATCCACCCTCGCAAATGTGGCCTTTTAGATTTATGTGAGCAAATACGGTATTTCTTTCAAGGTAATGTGTTTCAGGTTCCAGCAGAGCACCTCTGATTTGTGTAAAACATTCTTCATGCTGGAAATGTCAGCATCGCCTGTAAGAATTCATGAAAGTGGAGAAGCAAACAAAATTAATAGTGTATAAAAGCAAGCAGTTCCGCCCAACTCACCAATCAGGTGTGACACGCAGGACGCACACCACAAAGGTCGGACCAGGTGGGGACAAAGGAAAACTGGGTGTAAAGTTCAATTCACACAAAGGAAATACTCCACCGGGTTAGAAGGTTGGCTGTGTGCAGACACATGCAGCTCAGGAAAATACTGAATCCGTGTTTAAAATAGGTCTTCTATTAACCTGCATAGCACAGGCGCTGCGACAAACGCACCTCCGGAGCTCGGCAGTCTGACACCGTAGCTCGTATCTTGCTCACGTTGCATGGGGGGTGGGGTTCCCAGACAGGTGTTTCTGGTCCACGGGCAGCTTTCTTCCACAGGGTAATTCAGAGTCCCTGCGTGGTCGGCGTCATCTGCTGGAGGGGAAAAGCTCTGGTGTGGAGAAGGCACACCTGCTTCTGAACAGTCCTGGCCCAGAAATGGTACTTATCGCTGGGGCTCAGTCCTCTTGGTTCGAACAACGGCCCCTGGACACAAGGGCGTCTGGGAGAGGAGTCCGTGGCTGGGCAGCCGCTTTCCAATAACAGCCCTGTACTGTGGGACGGGGAGCGAGGATTTTGATAGGCAGCTAGGTGCTCCTGCTGTCTAGCCTCTGGCATGTTTATATCAAGATCTATGGTCATTTAGTCCTCGGGCTAAATGTTACCTGTAATGCTGTGGCACTCGGGCAGAACCTGATAAATAAAAGCACGCTTATTTTCCTAAAAGCTAGGTTTTATTCTATCACTTCACTTGGTTAGCGCCTAGCCAGTCTCCAGATGTCAGCTCGGTTGTCACATCCTCAGTGAAGTCCTTCCTCGTGTGTCTGCCTAAGTCACAGTTCTGTTCTCTGCGAGCTTCTAGCCCCCACACACTTCGCATCTGCAGCACAACATTGGTGCAGCTCACGCTCGTGTGCACGAAGGTTGGAGGGATGCCCGTCTCCCCCATCAGACTCTAAGTTCTACGAGGGCAGGTCTTTCCAACTGTTTTTCCACTTCCTCATTCCCAATCCCTAGCACAGGGGCATGCATACATATAGTTGGTGCTCAATATCTAATGACCAGCTGAGTCAACTTGATAATGTTTGTTTGTTGTCGAAAAATTGGAAATACAGATATAGAACAAGAAAATGAATCTTAAAACTCATCCGAGGGGCGCCTGGGTGGCTCAGTTGGTTAAGCAACTGCCTTCGGCTCAGGTCATGATCCTGGAGTCCCGGGATCGAGTCCCACATCGGGCTCCCTGCTCAGCGGGGAGTCTGCTTCTCCCTCTGATCCTCCCCCTCTCGTGCTCTCTGTCTCCCATTCTCTCTCTCAGATAAATAAATAAAATCTTTAAAAAAAAAAAAACTCATCCAAAACTCTTCTATCAGTCAACAACTACTGAGTTCATGCTGCGTAACAAGTCCAAAAATCTCAGTGCCTTGCGACAAAAAACGCTTATTTGAGTTTTGTGAGTTGGCTGTCATGGCTTGGCTTCAGGCTTTGGGTAAATCCAAGTCTACTCCTCATATATCTTTGGTCAAGACTGAAGCTTAAAGATTAGCCACTACCTGGGGTGGGTTGTTCTCACGGTGCCAGACAGCTGGGCAGGTGGTCAAGCCAATCCACATGAGCACATTTAAAACCTCTACTCAGGGATGGTGTAGGTTTTGACTGTTCACATTCCATTGGGCAAAGCGGTATGGTCATGTGAGACAAGGAAAGACTCTGCTCAGTGAACTTGGCAAGAATAGGGGAAAATGGGAGACTTATAAAAAAAAAAATAGGGCCATTCACCCCATTTGCATCCTGAATTTTTTCTCCATATGTTTAAATATTATGTGTGTGTACATAAATATTTCAGTATTTCTTAGTGTCCACTAACAGTATAATACTTAATATTAGAGAGATCCTGAGGGGAGGGGCATTGCTAATATATAGGCGCCAATGGATATAGAGTATTTTATTAATTGCTCTACTGACTCACCAAAAAAAATGCAAAATAACCTTTCAATCCAAACAGTGCTGAAACCATGCCCTGGCTTTATTTATAGCTACTTTTAAAAATAAATGAATTGTGACTCATTAATAAGTGTAGCAAGAATAACAAAGCTGCGACTTCCTGCCTTCAAATGCTGCCATTCCCAACCATTCTAGAAAGAAATTCACACAAACATTTCGTCACCACTCAAGCCGGTTCGGTGATGAGAAGTCCTTTGATCTCTCAGCAGTAGACACAGAAAACAACAGGTCATCCCTACCACGAGCCCTTCCTTCACATCCCCTTTATATACCTTGCAAGTGAGAGGAGCTGATTTCTTCTATGGATCAACAATAACCAAGTACTTAAAAGTCTCTCTCTCTCTCTCTGTAAGCTTTTGGTGTATTCAAATACAACCGAGGCCTTAAATCCTGACTTATTAAATAAGAAGGAAATGGTTTACTGTGATCTTACACTGAAGCTGCTCAGATGTCAGGCTGAAATGTGAATCAGAAAATCAAGGAGAAAGGACATCTTAAATGCCTCTTGGCACATGTATATTTGCTGGGGGGAAATGTACTTGTTCAAACATTGATGTTGCTACATTTCCACTTCTACCAAAGCTAACAAATACTACACATGGATTCTTTTACCCTGTTTCCTTTGTATTATTTTTGCCACCTTCTTTCTATCTTGAAAGGGGACTAAGTTAAAATAAATGTAACACAAGACTCAAGGTTCAAGTTAACTCTAATTAGAAGTTTCGGATTTCAAGCAACCAAAAAGCCAGCCCGAGTGACCCAGTCTCTCCATAGCAGGTGTAGGAGACAGTGTACAAGAGAGTGCCCGGCCCAGTGCCCAGTGTGTAAGTCCCGGCTCCATAACTGTGAGTTCCAACCATTCTCCTTTTCCTCTAAGGAGGAACTGGATTAGGGTCACAGAATTCTATTTTGAGACACTGGCCAGCAAACTGGTGTTATAAAAACAGGAAAACAATCCCCTGTCTTCCCAGACACTCCGGGCCTGTTTGGTTAGAATCTGGCACCTTCTTTCTCCTGCTTGATGAAGACCCCCCCCTCCTTTGCCTTCTTTACCAGGACCATGTGTTCTGCCCTACCTGCCCGCTCCCTCATTGGACGGCTGCCCGTGCCAATGGCCTGTGGTCCTCCCTGAGATGCATTGCCCAGTTGATCTGAAGAGATGGCAATTTTGCAAGACCCTCCCGGGTCTTGACTCCTGTCTCACTGCTGCTAATTCCACCAACTGAGAAAAGGTAACACCTAGAAAGCCAAGGAAGGGCATGGTCAATATCAGAGCAGATGGGCTAGACAGTGGTGGAAAATGGTCTCTTAGGAAATGTGCCCTCTGTTTCTGCTTGAGCAGGGTTTTGATGATCTCTTCCTACATAATGAACCACCACCCAAATTAGCAGCCTAAAACAATCACAATCATTTTCTCTCTCTCAGGTCTGTGGGTTGACTAGGTGGCTCTTCTGCGGCTTATGTGTATGCTCTCTCATGTGTTCGCAGCCAGATGGCAGCTGAAGCCGAGAGTCATCTGGATGCTCGGCACTGGGACACCGGGCCTCTTTCTCTCTCTCTCTCTCCGTGGAGTCTCAGGGCCTCTCCTTCCCACCATGGGTCTCCAGCCGGGAAGTCAGACTTGTCACCTGGCCATTCAGCACCCCCAGAAAGCACAAAGGGGAAGCTGCTGGACCAACTGCAGACTCGGGCACTGGACTGGCACAGTGCTTTTGCTTGGCTAGAGCGATCCCAGGGTCAGTGGAAGGAAAATAAACTCCATCTCTTAGTTGGGGGCAGGGAGCGGGAGACTGGCCAAGATTTTGTGGCCACCTTCATCCACCGCAGGAAGGTTTTTGGAAGGACTTGTTTTTCAATACACTTTCTGTAGCAGTTCACCTAGTGCTGGTGCTTTTTGCTTGGGCACAATTCTCTCGGGTTGCATGCTTATTCTTGGCTTGATCTTCTTGGGCCCTCGGCCTTGCAAGTGACAGGCCCTCGGCCTTGCCAACTGTCTTCACTACTCCGTGCTTTCAAGTCATTAGCGGACATCTCTTTCCCTTGGAAAATGGCATAACGTGCATGTGTGAGCGCGCATGTGTGTGGAGTGTGTGCACATACTCACTAGGGAACAAAACAAATGGTAATAAGGAAAGGAAAGCAGTTAAATAACATATAGCCCTGTATGAGGCTGCAAATTCTGGGGACTTCAAGCTCTTTTTGGAGGTAATGTTTGTTAGGTCCTTAAGAAGAAAAAAAGAAACAACTTAGAGATATCAGGGCATTTTAGTCAATAATTAACATGGCCTACTGGTTTCAGGGACTGTTTTGAGTGGAGAACATATTGAAGAGGAAATTCCCATCTTGCCAACCTTTTCATCAAGCTTATTAAGCTAATGATTTTATTTTAACAATGGCTTTCCCCACAGCCGGCCCGTCTTGGGTATAGACTGCCAGACATGGTTACTAAACACCCAGAGACTCAAGCAATTATAGAAGATGCTATTTTTAAGTCCTCTTGTATCGTCTCCTGGGCAATAAGCTGGCTAACATCAGACCCTCGGGTTCTGAAAGCTTCTGCTCTCACCAGCGTGAGCTGGTACCTTCAGGTACCTCCGGTCACTTTGTCCAGGACTTAGGCAAGAGCTGGATGCCAAGGGGGCAAGGGGGCACTCCTAACCCCAGATGGGACTCTCAGGGAATCTGTGACAATGTGGATGAAGTCTCTAGGCTAACAAGAGCTGTGTCTTTCACTTTCCCAAGTAGCTGCTGGGCAATTTACCAACATTCCCTTCCCTTGCCTGTGACCAAAGATGCACGTGTGTGAGGCTTCTGAGCTTTAAGGGTCCACCCGAGCCAGGTGGCCACCAATGCCCTTGGGCAAAATTTCAAAGTAGATGCCGTTAGTTGGTGGCATCACCTCCCTGCTGGAGGTCTTTTCTCCTCTGGCCCTTGTATCCCCAGCACCCTACCTTACTTGCCGCCCTCAATCCACCCCTGCCTGAACCCCCACTTCAATCTGAGGTTGTACGTCCCTCAGATGCTCTCTGAGCCACTCCATCACAGTCCCCCTCCCCCCTTCCCCCCCATTCCTCTTGCACCCCAAGGCTTTGCTCACATTTCTCTGCTTCTCTGGCCCTGTGGGCATTAAATTTACAACTGGCATTCAAGACAATAGCAAGCCTTCTTGCCATTCTGCTCCAGTTCTAACTTAGCGCAGATGATTGGCTTGCTAAGGAGCACCAAGGGCTGACTCACAGGGGAACATTCAAAAGGGGGCAATCTGGGTCAGAGGTGCCCCTTCCTCCCCTACCCCAGAACTAGGCCCACCTGGCTCCCACCCCAGAACAGTGACCATGATTCCAGTGGGAGGCAATTATCCCAATCAGCCCCATCTTAGCAAATTATGATGAGGAGAGTCCCTTCAGGAGGGAGTCAGATCTCTCGGTCTCTTGGACCTACACACAAGCCTTATTTAGCAGGCCAACGTTTCCTCAGATAATCAGGAAGAAAATACATCGACACATTCCTAGAACTTATTTCTTAAGAAAATTCGAATTCTCGGCAACCATCTCAGGTCCCTTTCCCTCTTTGGGAGCTTTGTACTATCATTTTACTATTGCTCAATAAACCTTGCTTTGCTGCCCCCCCCAAATTGAATTCTCCACACCCCCTTGCTCCCATCCACAAACAGGGTGTCTGTCAGGGCAGCTACTAGTCCCAAGGGTGTCTTTCTTGGAATTGGAGATGTGGGCTTTTCCTTAGGGCACACTCACCCCACACCCGGGAGCCCGATGGGATTTTGGGGCCCCTCCCTCTTCCCAGTGGGTGCACTCATACAGAAAATATTCTCCTCACTGAAATCACACAGCTCTGGACTGGTTGTCATATGGCTTGAACGCAAGTTTATCATTTTTGTCTATATCATATCTTGTTCTATAGAGGACTTGAGGCAATTTACAAGAATACACAAAATCAAATTGAAAAATTACATATAAATAAAAATCAGATTCAAGGAAAATGTAAATAAAGGTGAGCAGTTTTCCTTACTTTTGACTTGAGAAAGCCAGGATTTAAATAGACCAGCTGGAGCTTACTGAGAGCCACACAATGGAATCATTCAGGGACTTTTAAAAGTAAGATTCTAGGGATGCCTGGGTGGCTCAGTCGGTTAAGCGTCTGCCTTCGGCTTAGGTCGTGATCCCAAGATTCTGGGACTGAGCCCCATATCGGGCTCCCTGCTCACCTCCCTGCTCAACAGGAGCCTGCTTCTCCCTCTCTCTCTGCTGCTCCCCCTGCTTGTGCTCTAAATAAAATTTTTTTTTTTAAGATTCTGAGTCCCATTCCCCAGAGATCCTGACTTAATTGTTCTGGGGTGTGGCCTGGGCACTGGGCTTTATTAAAGCTGCCCAAGTGATTCTAACTTGCAGTCAAGGTTGAGAACCACTGTTCTCCAGATGAACCTACCATGACTATAACAAGAATACAAATTGGGGCGCCCGGGTGGCTCAGTTGGTAAAGCGACTGCCTTCGGCTCAGGTGATGCTCTGGAGTCCCGGGATCGAGTCCCGCATCGGGCTCCCTGCTCGGCGGGGAGTCTGCTTCTCCCTCTGACCCTCCCCCCTCTCATGTGCTCTCTCTCTCTCATTCTCTCTCTCAAATAAAAAAATTTAAAAAAAAGAATACAAATTTAAATATAAGCTTCCCAGCAGCTGAAGCAAAAAGGGAAACTGATGCATTTCACCATACACATCGTCTCACAGATAAGAAAGCTTTTTCTGCCTCTGAAGTCTGAAGGAATTCACTAAAATGTATATTCTTCCAACATTTTCTACACAGCTGTGTATGTGCAGATTCCTTGTGTATCTTCCTTTTTATTCAAATGGAGTCGTACTAGATTTGCTGTTCTGTAACTTGGTTTTCACAAGCACATCAACACAGACAGATTTTAAGGAAACTTTCGGCAGACTTGTTCTCAGAGTAACCCAGAGGAGCATAGACAACATCTATTCTCCTCTTTGGTCATTTGTAAATAATAATAATAATAATAATAATGCCATGGCTTTTATCTTTGTAAACCATGGACTGCATCCCCCCACCCCCTTCCTGTTGTTTCTTGGCATTTCTGCCTTCTTGGTAGCATGAGTAATCCTCAGAACACAGGGTGCCCAGAAATCCAGGGTTGATTAGTGAAGGATGGTTCCACCAAATGCTGGCAAAACCCCTTTCACGGATATGGGATGTCAACAGTAACCACGTTACGGTTCTTACTTTGCACGGACAACACTAGACTCATCCTCCGTGACCCTCGTTCCTGTTTCCTGTCCACAGATGAGAGCTTTCTGCCTAGAAAAAGACCCAGTGGAGAAAGCCAGCCCTTTGGTGTGGCAGATGATGTCAGGAAGTTGTGGTTGGATGTCCTCATAGCCCATGATTTGGGCCCAAGAGAGACAACAAAAGGGGACAGAACATGTCTTTCTTCTGAAGCAGTTGTCTTGCACCCCCAGATATGTAGGCAAACTCCACTTACCTCCTTGAGGGTGGGGTGACAGGGTGCTGGGGACAGCCGTCTAGATGCACCTCCAGCCCAAGCAGTGCAGACACACCGGAATGTTGCTCAGTCTTGTGGTAAACGAAGACGAACGGGTTCTGCTGAACAGCCCCTGTGCCTTGGTGGCCTGAAACTCATCTCCTGATATGTCACCGAGTCCACACAGGCCTAGCACAGAAAATGGAGCTGCTGCTAGTTTTGCAACCAAACCCAAGTCCGTCTCCCCGATGCACACAAAGCCAGTCACTGAGACATCCAGCATGCGGCAAGGAAAGGGGTTTATTTCAGAGGCAGCCCCATGAGGAGACAGGAAAGTGAGCCCTCAGTCCACCTCACCCAGGAGAGTCAGGGAAATTTAACAGCAAACAAACAGGGTCTGGGTAAAAAGTTGCAGCTGCTCTTCCTAGTCCCCTGCTGGGAATTAGTCCCTTAACCCTTCGGTTGCTGGTTTCACTTGGGGCAAGATTTTAAAATATCCCTACTATAAGCACAGAAAAGACGAGCTGACTGCTTCTTGCTGCTTGTAAGGAGGCAAACTCCATATGGGAGATATTGCTGGGCTTTTTGGGGTTTTTTTCAGCTGCCAAGTTGCCATAGGACTATGACAATTGGCAAGATGTTGAAATACTTCCAGACCGATGAACACTCACTATCCCGCGCTGGGGCTCCCTGCTGCCCAGGCTGCCCCACCTCTCCCCAGGCATGCCCCCCGGCCTCCATAGTCCAGCAGCTAAAGCCTGAGGTCAGGCCCGCCCCGGTCTCTGGGACCCTCTCTCAGCCCCTGGACCCACAACCTGGTTCTGGTTGGGCATTGTCAGGGCTGTGCCCGCATTCTGCAAGCCCCCCCGACGGCAACCTCCACATCTGGGGCTCCTGGCACCTGGGAGACCCTCCGTAGATATTTGTTGAGTGAATGAATGAAGCCACAACCCGCTTTTGCCTACCTTTTGGTAAGTGGGCCACAAAGCAGAGCCCAGGCCCTGCCCAAGAGCTGGCCACTCTGCCAAGGGAGGGAGCTGAACTGAGAAGGTTCATTGACTCCTGAAGACTTGAGACAACATCCCTTTGGACGGGAGGGTGCCCCCGGGCAGCCCAGGCATGAAGCACCCCAAGGAGAGCTGGGCTCCGCCTGCTCTTTATCTTGAGGTCTCAGGGTCAGGCGTGACCTCCAGGCTGAGCTCAGGATGAAAGGTGGGCCCTGACGAGGCGCTAATAACCGCAAAGGCGCTGATATTAACATCCCATCCAATTAAAGTTCACTCTGTGAACATTGATATTTGCCAGGAAATGGGAAGGACTCCTGCCCCCCTCCCCATCCCTGTCTGCCCTTTTTTCCTCTTCTTTTTCTTTTTAAAAACACATTCAGAAGTGTTTTAATGGCTGTTGAAGGAAATTATTGCTGCAGCAATCACGGCTCTCTGTGTGAAATGCCTTCAATAGGCCGCAGCCTTCCTCGTGGGGGTGGGGGGGCATCTGGATATTAAAATGCCACTGAGCTACATCTGCTGACGAGCAGCCACTAATCATCTCTTGAGGCAGCGGGGGCCGTACCGCAGGTCCTCGACTCACCAATCCCTTCCTCAGGCAGGTTGTGGCCAGATGGTGGTTTCTTAGGCAAGGACAACAGAGAAGAATGAATAAAGGGGTGGGAAAGGATCTGGCGAGAAGCCAGCACAGAGAGAACCATTTGCTCAAACTCTGCTCGAGGTGAGAACAGACCCTCAGGCCTGGCATCCAGGAGTCCGATCTTCAGCTAAGTGGGGCCTTGGAAGATGCATGCGGCCGTCTCATTAACGGTTACAGGCATAGACTATAACCCCAGCACTGCAAGCTGGGCAGCGTCCTATGGTGGTGGTGGTGGGGGGGATATAGTCACTGGACCCGTGGGTCCTCTCTTGCTTCTTCATCCTCCTCTGCGCCCAGGAGGCTGATTGGCATCAAGGACCCCCTTTTCCCCTGCCTTCCATCAGAGTCTGGCCAATGGGAGGCAGCAGCAGGATTTAGGAGGATGGGAAGAGAGTAAGGTCAGGGAATACATTCCCCAGCTGACTCCCTAGAGAGACTTCACCACAGTGGTGGCATCTATCTTGGCGTTGGCTGCCATTTCTGTTGGATGGTTGTCTCTGTCATGCCACCCAGATGGAACAAGGCTTCTAGATTCTCATAACTGCCCCCTCCACTCCCCTTCAGGCCCGGGGGAGGTAAAGACTCCTTCCCCACCCTGTACACACCATTGCTAGCCAAGTACTCACTGTCCCTTGTTAGGCCCCCCATCCCTGCCACACCTTTGTAAGTTGCTCTTTATTACACTCTCTCAAAGCACTCAGCTCGAATGTACCATCGGTTTCCTGCCGGGTCCTGGCTGGCACACAGGTGCACTCAGGTCTTCTCACACGTACCTTCTCCCAGACCTTCACACCGATCCTGCAATGTTGTCCTAACAATCTTCCTTCACCGAGAGGATGCTACATGACCCACCGGAGGCCGCTTAGCTAGAGACAGTGTGACTCCAGACATCAGAAGCATTTTGGGCTCACTTCCAGGGTTAGATCCTGCTCAGTGGCCCTTAGGGTCTCTCAGAGCTCATGGAGATCTGCCTGTGGGTCCCTAAATCCTTACCTCAATCGTTTCTGGTCTCCAGCTGCTTTATGAGCTTAACTTCGCTTACCATGCCTTTTTCAAAGCACTTCAATACCTCTGATTTCATCTGAGCCCTAGAACATGGATTTACTTGGATCCAAATCATTCCAAGGCATACTAAGAGCCTATAAATTGTAAGACCTCCAGCAAGGGGGCTGCTGACAGGGAACCAGTGGCTCTTGTATCATCCTTTGGTATATGGACACAGTTTCGCTCAGGAATGTCACGTAGAGGTGTGGTACTGTCCGCACAGCTGGAGCCAGCCTATCTACAGCAGGGGCATCGGAGGAGTCACTTTGCCTGGTGTGAAAGCCCCCTCTTCCTTGTACTAGATGGCATGAGCCATCTGTATTAGGGTAAAACACACCTCCCTAAGAAGCAATCCTAAGATGCAGTGGCTTAAGAATATGGATTTGTAAATTTCTTCTTTTACGAAACTGTCCGATTTGACTGTTCCAGGCCAACAGGCCACTTTTCCATGCAGCCATCAGGAACCCTGGTACCTTCCATTTTGTCTCTGCAGCCCCAAGAGCAGTGCTACTTAAAGTGTGGTCTGCAGAAAGTTCAAGTACACAAACTTCTTGGTAGCAATACCATGAACTGAGTCATGACATTGAGAATAAGCTTTCGGAAACTTTACCGCAATTTGACATTTCCATGACATCTGAGTGTATGTATAACTAGTAAACTCCTCACTGAATAGATTGTAGAACACAACTGTGGTTGGTGGTGGATTGAGGGTGTGGTGGTATAGAAATCCAGTTCTTCAACACAGGTAGTCTGGGAAGCACAAAAGGGGGAAAGAGCATGGAAGAGGTATACCCCAAGTTCTAAGGTGCCAGCCTGGGAGGGGATCACTTTCTTCTACTCACATTCCCTCAGGAGAATGTTTCAACACGCCCACCACCCCTAGCCACAAGGCAAGATGGGAGATGTAGTCCCTAAGAAGGCAGCGTGTGTCCATCTTCAACACCATCACCATGGAAGATGAAGAGAATAGATTTTGGTGGACAACTAGTCGTTTTTGTAGCATGAACCTTCTTTATCATCCATTCCTAGATCCAATCTGCTCCATTCCCCATCAGTCCCACCTTTTCTACAAGCCTGCCTAGCTGTCTGTCCTGCACGCCCAACTGTCAGTTAGACATATTGGGAAGAGCACAGCTCCACATCCAAAGACCTGCGTTCTATTACTGCCTCTGCCAAAAATGGCTCCACGACGTGAAGGACGTTCCCTCACCCCTGAGCTTCAACGTCCACCACTGTCAACCAGGGCTGGTGATATTTATCAAGTAAAATAATTGTTAGCCAAGCATAGCATACATTATTTAATCATAATACTGTCATTCATGGAGTGTCTGTTATGAGCCAGGCATTGTTCGAAGTATATTACATGAGTGAATTCACTTAACCCCCAGGAAGCCTATAAGAGAGGTACTCTTATTATCTTCATATTGCATCTGAAAAAAAATGTAAAGTACAGAGGAGGTAAGTAACTTGCCGTGGGATCATAATCAAAGTTCATAACCACTGCTATCCTGCTTTTTAAATAGATAGGTAAAGAGTTTTTGGAGTCGCTTACTTCGTTTTCCTTGAACTTCCTGAATCTTCACCTTAATTCATGGGCCATCTGGCCTGTCTCCCTGTGAGATGAAGAATCCATTTTGGGAAGGGACCATTTATTGTTCATCCTCAGACCCCCTGCCACCACCTACCTTCCCAGCCCGGTGCTTCCGCAGAGGAAGCACTCAGTGAATGTGAATGGATGGGTCTAGGTCGATGTAACAATGTGATTTTGATTGAATTCATAATGATCCTCGTAAAAATGGCAAAAATTTGCCATCATCACATGTGGATTCAAATCCACTGTCTCCTGGGCACTAGCTGTGCTAGACTGGACAAGTGATTGATCCACTCCACCTTATGGAGCATTCATTTTGTTGCCAATAAAATGGGTGGGTTTAATAAAGAGAAGTTTACGTCTTGAAACTGAGGCTGGGCACGGTAGCTTCTTCTGCCTCTTGCAGGTGATAGAATTATTCAGAAGTAGCACTGGGGAACCAATCACAGAGCCACGCCTCCCCCAGCAGAGATCCGGGTAGCTGGGAGAAAGGGAAGACAGTGCAAAGCCAAGCTGTTTCCTCTGTGCTACTCGGAAGAGGGACCCACAGGCCTGGGCCCCTGATAAGCAAGCACATTAAGGCCAGAGCTGAGCAGAAGTGGAGAACAAATTTCTTTTCTTTGCAAAAGTGATGGGGAATTGGGGTGGACGGTGGGGAAGGAAAGAAGGAGAGGAAAGGGGGATGAGAAAGGGGAATGAACCTGAAAAGTGAGGAGTGACGGAGCAGTTTAGAAGAAGAGAGAGGGCTTAGCAATATGGCTGGGATGGGAAAAGGCAAAAGGGAGGGTCTTCTTATCAGAAATGGCCAAATAAATAGATACCGAGGGAGGCATAATATTTGATTTCTTTTATTACCTGCTACTGTGATGTAATCCCTTTCCATTGCTCTACCCTGTCTTCTACACACCAATGCCTTGTGTTAGTAATGGGGGGCGAGCAGGGGGTCCACACCTGGGCAATGTGATCAGTAATTCAGAGGAGCTTGAAGCCAGGGGAGAACAGGAACATGTAAGCCATCACCTCTACTCTCCACAAAGCCCCAGAGAGACTGGAGAAAGCCTGGCTGGCTGTGACCACACACAGAGCAGCATTTGGATCCATTTAATGTGGATATCACCAGAGATACAAGAGACGATGACATCCAGGAGTCCTATCTGAAAGCTTTGGCCGCCTTTGTGTCTTCACACCAACCAGGAGAACTGGAGGCTGGCCTGTCCACCATCATGGTCATAGGGAGTGAATATCAGAGGGAGCTCCTCGAGGTGCAAAAGTTGCAAAAATGCAACCCCATATGTAGAAACTCGACATATGTAAAACCTGGCATGCCTTAGGTCCTAGCCCTAATACAGGTAGGAGAGGGCCAACAGCACACACTGAGGGAGATGGAGTGGGAGAGAGGAGAGCGGAATTTGGAGAGGGGTTCTGAGTGCTGCCATCCCCCACGCAGGCTGGCCCAGGGGCCCTCTAGCGGTAGAGAGAGTAAAAGGGAGGGAGCAGGGCAAGGCCTTGGGGGGAGGAGGTACCCTCTCTTAGTCCCCTGGCAGTGAGACACAAAGGTCCTTCCTACTTCTAAAGAGAAAAGTGAGGGGCGCCTGGGTGGCTCAGTTGGTTAAGCGGCTGCCTTCGGCTCAGGTCATGATCCTGGAGTCCCGGAATCGAGTCCCACATCGGGCTCCCTGCTCAGCAGGGAGTCTGCTTCTCCCTCTGACCCTCCCCCCTCTCATGTGCTCTCTCTCTCTCTCTCTCTCTCATTCTCTCTCTTTCAAATAAGTAAATAAAATCTTTAAAAAAAAAGAGAACGGTGAGCCGGACTGGGCCCCCAGCATGATACAGAGAGAAAATGGATGCTTGGGGTATGGGCTCTACCTCTGAGGTTAGTGTCAAGAAGTAGGAATCTCATGGCTTCAAGGTTTTTACAGCAAAAAACAATTCAAAATGGTTTAGGCAAAAAGGAAGATATATTGGCTCCCATAAATTGAAAAAATCCAAGTGTTGTGAAGTTTTCAGCCTCAGTAGTACGGGAGACTCAGACAATGTCACCCATCGCTGGGTGCCACTGTTCTCCATTTTGGCTTTGTCCTCGGGCTCCATGTGGTGACAAGATGCTGGTGTCTCCTCAGGACATGCTCTTCATGGTTCCTGTCACTGGTCCATCCCTGAACCAGTCATTGTGGCCCGGGGAACTAAATACACAGGCTGACCTTGGCCTCCATCTGGCCCTTGTATCTATCGTCTCTGACTTCATGTCATCCTACTCTTCCTTCTGTCTATGCTGTCCCAGCCACATTGGCTCCCTTCTTGCCCCTCGAACATGGCAGACATGCTCTACCTCAGGGCCTTTGTACATGTTTTTCCTTCTGCCTTGAGCACTTTTCCCACAGAAGTCTATAGTGGCTCCTTCCCACATCTCCTTCAGGTCTTTTCTCAAATGTCACCTGCCCAATGAGGACCCCTGGACTTAAAAGTGAATTCACACCCATACCACCAGTTCCACCTACACCTGCTGACACACGCCCTATCCCTTCTCCCTTCCTCTAGAGTACATTTCACCCTCAGGCTATCACAAGGGAAAAAGACAGGATGTTAGTCTTGTCCTATCCACCCCAGTGGCAAATGAAGTCCATGAGGCCAAGGATTCCTGTCTATCCTGGTCACTACTGTATCCCCAGGACCTAGAATAATGTCTGGCACATGGCAAGCTCTCAAAAAACTGTTGAATGAATGAGTAACAAGGTCACAGCCTCCAGATCCAGGATGTGGTTGGAGCCTCCCTCAAAAGCCAGTATTGGGGTCAAGGAGAAATCGTTCCCTGACTATTGGTGGGGAGAGGAACCAGCAGGGTGGGGACTGGCAGCTTGGGAGCCTGGGGCAGGGCCATCAGGATCCCGGGACAGCGGTGGACAGGGAGGGTTCAGTCTTAATCAGATCCAATCCCTTTTTTGCCTCCTCCACTGCACCCCACTTCTCTTTGTGTCTTTTTCATGACAATCAATAGAGGCCGGGCTTCGGGGAGACGATCAGAACCCTGATTGCAACCTCTAACATTCTAATCCACAGGGTTGTGGGGAGCATTAGTATATCCCGGATAAATTAATTCAGTGTAAGTAAGCGCTTGGAAGCCGGGCACATCGCTCGGCTTTTGAAGCTTAAGCCCTGTTTAGATTACTTGATTAAAGTGGGTCCAAAGCTTCAGCGATCAATATATTTTGCTTAAGAGCAATGTTGCCATAGAAGCAGATTTAATTCATCTGTGGTGCCCTGCCTTGTGGGTAGCTCTTTAGAATATGATGAGATACCACAGAGCCAAAAATCAGCACTGGGAGGGAGAGAGGAAGGACAGTCATCCAAGGTGCCACCCTGGGAATGCAGGGGACACATATTTGCAGGATGTGTGCATAAATAATCCTTGAAAATGAGAAGTTGGAAAAAATCGAGATGACAATCACTGCTTATAAAATCGTGGCGCATGAGACACTAGAGGGAGATCTCCATAATCTGGCTGTCTTGAGGATGGTTTCCTAGATTGCAACTGGGAATTCTATGAGGTCCTAATAATGTGACCCTTTTAGGATTACAGGCTGGCACTTAATCAAAGTCATTGTGGTTAATGAGGGGGTTGGCCAGCCCAACCCTCATGGGACAGGAGACCGGCAGAATCTCTACCATCAAGGACAGTCATGCCAAGGTAGCAGCGGGAGCACTGGACTAGGAGTCCAGATGGGATGGGAAGAGAGGACACAGCATAGCCACGAACTACCTGTGTGAACATTGCCAAGTCATTTGACCAAACTGGGCCACAGTTTTCTTGCTTAAAAAGTGAGGAGAACTTAAGGGTCCTTTGACTCAAAATCTTTGGTCTAGAATAACTCTGACCTGGGAGTCCGGCAACCTGGCTTCCCATCCTTGCACTGTTAGGAACCAGCCTCACGATGGGGTGAGGGGTGGGGGGTGGTCATTTGTCTGCTCTGCTGAGTTTGCCCATTTACAATATGGCGTCATCACTTTGTGATAGAAACAAAATGAGATGCCCTCTGACGTGTCATAAATACCCTGCAAACAAATCTATTTAAAATATTTAGATACAAGAAGCCCAAATTGGCTCATCTCTTTTAAAGGAGCAGGAAACTCTCTGCTGTCCCAGGCTGTCAACCAGGGCCTGTGCCACGACAGTCAAAAGACTGGCTGTCTGGTGGGAAGAGCCTTCGACCCACCAACAGCTGTGGTTTGCTCCATCCTGGATGCGCTCTCTCCTCCTAGGTCCCTGGAAAAGTCACCCCTCAAACCCAGGGAGCCTCTGACTTTTCCTTTCCCAGCCATGCCTGGCTGCCTTGGGGGTCAGGGCTGGGGGAGGAGGAGGGCATGAGGAGAAAGACCCAAACAGCCCTCCCCCACTCAGCTGCACAAAGAGGCAGAGGGTCCAGACACCAAGCACACTCTCCCCTTCACGACCTGGGGCGGCTGACACAGTGTGGGGCTCCAGAAGCCTCCGTCCCTAAGTGTCCATGTAACCTATTTTTACACATGGTACAACACGACACAGCACCTCGTGCCCGCGAATGAGACCCAGGACAGAGGCTGCAGATCCTTCATGGAGAAGCCGAGAGCTGAGAACAAGCTTCAGAACACTCTGTGAAGAGCACATGCCCCGAGCCCCCGGGGAAGCAGGGAAGGGACAGATCCCATTTGCTTTTCAGCTCCTAGGGTGGGGGTTGGGGAGCCAACCGGCATGTCCTGAGACCCCATTTACTCTTATCCAGAATCTCAAGAATGCTAGTTTTGCCCATCAAATATCTATATCCCCTTTCAAGGTCTGGGAACCTCCCCCACCTCTTTTTGGAGTATTGGAAGGAAGGAACGTTGCTTCTCACTCCAAAAGCTACAATTGCTGGACACTTGCCTTTGCGGCCTCTCTTGCCGCGAGGACATGGGCACGTGAAATACGCTCCATTTGTCACGTGTCCCCAACCAGACACCGAATCCAGGGTTGGCCAGATCAGGACACGGGAACAGTACTCCGTATGGGAGGACGGAGTGACGGGGACTCGGATGGGTATGGGGTACTGTCACGTGCTGCCAACTGTCGTGTCTGGTGCTGGGCAGTGGTGGAGGGACCCCCGCCTGGTTCCCCAGCTTCTCCAGCAGTTCTAGGACTCTCTTTTAACGCCTGCCTTTGGTTGGCATTTGCGGGACTTCCTCTTCGAAGCTCTGGCAGATGCAGAATGGAGGTCAGAAAGCTGGGCTGAGGTCCTGGCTCCGTTGGGCCTCAGTAAGATGCGGCAGGGGCTGCCACACTCTGAGTCCCTTCCAGCACCAACATGCCATGACAGACAAAGAGAACCTTGAGAACAGGGATAGGACATCCCCCGGTGTGGTACATGCAGGATCCTCAGTCAGACCCGAGGGTCAGTGTCCATCCTGCCTCTACTACCTACATCTGTGTTCCTTGGCAGTTACCTGCATGCATAAAGCCTCGGTGTCCCCATCTTTAAAATGCAGCTAACAGCAGTGCCTTACTGCATAGAATGAGGTAAGGACTAAGCGAGATAATCCACATAAAGTGCTCACTAGTGGGCCTAAGTCAGCACAGGCTTGCATAAAGAGGAGCTCTGAACATGCCTCCCTAAAATGATTTCTTGCAAAGTAAATTAGGCTTACATGTTTACTTAAGCCAATCATATACATGCCACCTACCTTGTGTTTAAATTACATTTTAAGGCCAGTAGAAAATTTCACATTCTTACCTTTTTTTGAGCTTTTTCAACCACCTTACGCAAAGCAAATATTCTTATCCCCATCTTCAAGAGTTGAAAGCCAGAACTTCGAAAAAAGTGACTCACCCAAGGTCAGTTAACTCAGAAAGGGCAGGGCAGGATGAGAAATCCATACATCTTTTGACTCTTTCCATCCCTGCAGAGGTATGGGCCCAAACAAGCAAAATTAGCTTTTGCTCCAAAGGTCTGGCTCTTCTGGCTTCCTGGAGTCTTTGGCATCTAGTCGTGCCTGAAATCAATTTCACCCCTGGACTTCCCAGGCATGTCAGATGGAAACGTTCTGTGTCTACTTCGGCTAGTGTAAGTTGGTTTCTGTCATTTGCCACCAAGAGTTCCAACAGGGACAGAAGTATCACCACTAATATATCATTTCCTTTAACCTCTCCCATTTGACAGACATTCACTGAATTCTTGTGATGTGCCAGGGACCATGTTGGGCTCTGGGGATGCAGCAATGAATAGAGCACTGTTCTTGCCCACCCTCAAAATACAACCACCTCATGAACTAGGGGTTGTCCAATGCTCCTACTTTTGTTTTCTAGAATAGGAAACCTAGACTCAGAGAGATTGAAGGACTTTGCTCAGGGTCATAGCTTTTTAGAGGCAGATCCAAGGAAAGAAGCCCAGCAGAGAACTTTCTACGGAGAACATTACTTCACAATTGGAGTCTGCAGCTGATGGATGAGGGCACGTCTCAACCGCAAGTCTCAGGGGTTGCCTCCATCATTTGGAATCCAATAAAGGCTGAAAGGATAAATAAGTTCCAGAAGGACTCAGAGGAGCTCACATGAACGATGGAGCCAGAAAGTTATGAAGGGGCAAGTCAGAGAGGCTTATATCCCTAACCTTTAGAAACAGATACCACTGAAGGCAGCTACTGTGTCTTTCCCCTAAAGTATCTCTTGCTAGTAAGACAGAACAAAGGGACAGACCAAACTTTATTCTCTTCTCATCTAGTGGGTTTTATATTTCAGATTTTGTTCTCTGCTGCCTTCAAGAAAATAGGGCCCAAGTGCCTCAGAACTTCTAATCAGGAAACTTAATTCCCGGAGGATAGAAGCAATAGCAGGAGGGAAAGAGATTTGCTCCTGAGGTGAGTCAAACAAGCTCAGAAATCCCCTACATGGGCTCTTTCTTATAGCCCCAGAGGTAGTACCTATAGTTGGGATGAGAACAAAGAAGGAGGTGGTCTCAGCACAAAGCCACACATCACACCACCTAGCCATCGCCATGGTAACGGCAAGTCCCCATGAAACTGGGAAGAAGAAGCTGGTACCACTGCCATTTTCTGCCTCATAATCTGAATGGCAGCATCCAGGTCAGAGGAAAAACTGAGTTTTTTGTGAAGTGAAGTGAAGGCTCACTTCTGTCCTGAGACCGCCTTGTTTCCTGAAGTTTCACCCAACTGTTCCTTTTGCTCCAAACCCTCCTGCACATAATTCCCTCAAGAGAGGTCTTCTCTCTTCTCCCTCTCAGAGCCAGTCGGTAACCTACTTTGTAAACTTACCAGCTCCCAGAATGTCTGAGGTAGGGGGGGCCTTGGGTTCCAGCTATTTCAGACCTTTCCCCAGTCTTCCGAGGAGGACATGAAAGCCAGGCACATCACGTGATGTCCTGAGGTCCTCCTACATCTTGTCCCTGGACAGCTGCAACCAGCACACGCTTCCTGGCCTCTGCCACGCTGTGATCAGGACCTGTGACCTCCGTGCCTCCCGTTTTTCATGCCCCCCATAAATGACTGTCGGCAGAGTTTATCTTTCCCTCCTTCTTCCCCAGCAGGTCTCCTTGATGACCGAAGCAGAGAACCATGGCCCGAAAACCCTGGCCTCCCACACAGATTCCCCGTGCCCTGAGCTGGCTCTGAAAGACCTGACTCCCATTTCCTTTCCAGGCTTCTCCTCAGAAGTGATTTTAGAAACGAAGCTCCCTGAGGAGAGCCAGCCAGATCACGGCGCAGAGTCACAATTTTGGAGTCTCTACAAGAACACTCTAAAAAGAAAGGCAACTGTATTTTTAAATGTTGATTGACTCGAATCAACTTTGAAGCATTTCCATCTTTTAAAACTCTCCCTATATTCTCAGCTGTTTAAGAGAGTAACTGTTTCCCTTTCTTCCATCCATTTTGCATCATCCATAGAGGACCCTATAAGCAGGAGACGAGGCCACCGTGTGCCTAACAGATCAAGATCTTGTGACCAGGCCCTCTCTGCGAAGGACCCTAAGAATCCATACAACAAACACAGATAGGCCTCCACAGGCCCCCCTTCCTCTCTTCCCGTCAGTAATGACAAACACCTGCCCTGGATCAGCAGTTCTCAACCTTGCCAGCACCTTCAAATCACCTGGACAGGAGTATTTTTAAAAACTCCCCAGGTGACCCAATGGGCAGCTGAGGTTGAGTGCCGTTGCTCTAGGGGTTAGAAATGGTTCCATCAATTCCTGATTCAGGTGATGGGGAGGAGCTTGGGGGCCAACCCTCATCTGTCACATACCTCCTTTTATTACCCACGTCTCTTACAAAAGCTCCACCTACAGTGAGAATGATGTTTCTGAATATAAATTGTTCTGCGGGAAGATTACAACGTGGCAGGCCTTTTTATTACAATCTATTTTAGAGAATACAATAAATAAATGTATATTGTATCAAGTATAATAAATTATATAAATAAGTACACTAATGTATTTTACATTTGTATTATGTTTTCGTTATTTTATTGTATTGTCTTTATCACAGGCACACCCATAAATAAGTCCACATTTTCGAACTGCACCCCTACGAGCCCCTATTGGAAGTGTCAGCACGAGGCTCCATCCTGAAGTCTGTGTTGCTGGATGAGGCTCCTGCATGTCCCACAGATTGAGATCATCTGCGCAGAGCTGCTTGTTGCCTGAGAAGATACAGGAGATTGGGTGGAGCTCTACTGACTTTGGTGTTCCACTGGAAGTTTCCTTTTATTTCCACATCCCATACAGCCGCCTATTTTATTACTTACGTCTTTCTCTTGAAAGAGGACAACTGAGGGAAGTGTTTGTAGCCAAAAGTTCTGGTGCAGTCTGTGCTTGGCTGCTAAAGACACAAAGATGAGTCATGGTCTACATACTCAGTCTAGAGGGAAGAACAGACATATTGAACACTCATCATGTAATTACTGAGCACACATTAGCTCATTTTATCCTCACAACAGCCCTGGGCGAAAAGTAGTAGTGTTATCCCCATCTAATAGTTGAAGAAACTGAGGCAGAGAGATGGATTAATTTGCCCAAGGTCACATAGATGGTAAGTGGAGCCGTGGGGATTGGAGGCCAGGTGGCCTTGGTGACGCATCATAAACAGAGCCTTTTCATCTAACAGGGTGTGTGACACACTGGCTTCCAAGGTGACATGTGGAGGGAAGGGGGCATGGAGTCTCAGGGTTGGAAGGGACATTTGAGAACATCTGGACCAATTAACCACTGGGGCTCAAAGTTCCCATTCAGGTGTCTTTATGAGTCAGAAGTTTTGCTTTCTATGAACTGAAAGTGCATCTCCCAGAGAGGGGTATATACTTGAGACCAAAAGTTCTGCCAAAGCAGGAAAACACCCAAAGTAGCAGGCCCAAGGCCAACCTCCCAATGAAAGCTCTGTGTTCACTCTTCTGCTCTTCTCACCACTGCTGAGAGGACAGGTGTCCCTGAGCCAAGGCCCCATCTTCCCTAGGATGGCAGGTCTAACCCATCACGAGTCACTGCACACTGAAAGGATCCTGTTGAACCTCCGTCTTCCATCCTAACCTTCCACGCCAGTCTAAGACCAGCAAAGACCAGCAAGGCAGCCAGTGCTGCTCCTGATGCACAACCAGCTCTCCCCCGCCAGCCCCTAGGGGTCAGACGCAGGAAATGGAGGCAGGTGAGACAGAACCAGGTCACACGGAGGATGGGCTGGAAGCCACTCAGAGACAACTGGTATACCTCCCTCCTCTGCATGGTGACTTTTCTTTCCCAGCATCCCTGGCCTTTCCCTTTGGGTGAACTCCTTGGCCATCACTGTGCTCAGTCTCCTTTACAATCCAAGAAAAACTTTGAGGAAATGTAATCCTGGACTCCCTTCTCCAGCATCCCCATGGAGGTTCCTCCAGAGCAGGGACTAAATCCTATTTACCTTTACATTTCCTAGAGTAAGTATTTATGGAACCAAATGAAATTTCTGATCTTCATTAAAAAATGAGACACTTAGAAAGGGGAAAGGTAATATGGAAAGACATCATGAATGAAGAAGCCAAGAAAGTAGGATTTAAGACTGGGAAGAGATGTTCCAGATGTCTGGTCCAGGCATGACAGCTCTGCTGCAGGAGACTGGAGGATTTCCATGGCACACACCTGGAGTCAATTGCTGCAATTCTTCCTGAGGCAGACATTACTAGTCAATCACAGAAATCTTTCTGACTTTCCAGATTCCATTTTGAGTCAGCCTCTAAAATGTTCTCACCATAGTACCCCACTCCAGCAGACATTTGAGTTGAAACCTAATGCCATTCCCTGATTTCTTATTCTAAAGAGGAAGAAACTGGGGCCCAGAGATCTGCTTCAGATGGTTAGCTGCCAGCTGGTCCCAGTACCTGGATGGTCTGATGACTGAATCCTCCACTCCCCCATACTGGTTTCTAAACCTGAGGGTGGGAGGACGAGATTAGCAACAGAAGGGGCTAAGCTATTGCCTAGCACGCTAGGATGAATTTTGTTTGCTCAGAAAAATAACCACATTTATTGTTTGGGTATATGTGTTTTCAAAAGTAATTGATGGTCATTATAGAAAATTTGAAAACATAGGTAAATTAAAGGAAGAAAATAAAAGCTGTTTGTAACCCACATCTCCAAGATAACTGCTGTGAACATTTTGGGAGGGCATGTGGGTATGAGTGTGTGTATATAAACACATACATATTTTAACAAAATTGGGACATATTGATACATGTATATGTATGTGTGTGTACATAGACACATATATATCTTTGTTATCTAATTTTTTTGCTGTTTGCCCAGCATCCCTGTTGCTCATACCGAGTTATAGTGAGATGTAGGATGGGATCCAGCTTGAAGCATCAGGGAGCAAGACAGATGCATGCTACTGCTTGGTACTTTGACAGTGTTCTAACTCCCCTTTCTAGGGCTGTTGGATCAGAATCACATCTTAACATAATATTTTAGCCCACTGGGGGCGCCTGGGTGGCTCAGTCAATTAAGTGTCCGCCTTCAGCTCAGGACATGATCCCAGGGTGCTGGGATCGAGCCCCTCATTGGACGCCCTGCGTGGTGGGGAGTCTGCTTCTCCCTCTCCCCCGCTGTGCTCTCTCTCAAATAGATAAATAAATAAATAAAATCTTTAAAAAAATATTTTAGCCCAGTAGGCCAAGATATTAAAATATCTTTAAAATACTGGCATACCGGGCGCCTGGGTGGCTCAGTCGTTAAGCGTCTGCCTTCGACTCAGGTCATGATCTCAGGGTCCTGGGATCGAGTCCCACATCGGGCTCCCTGCTCCGCGGGAAGCCTGCTTCTCCCTCTCCCACTCCCCCTGCTTGTGTTCCTGCTCTCGCTGTGTCTCTCTCTGTCAAATAAATAAATAAAATCTTTAAAAAAATAAAAATAAAAATAAAATAATAAAATACTGGCATACCCACTACGGGGAAAACCAGTGTCCTCACCTTTGGCTTGAAGAAGAGCCCATTAGTGCAACTTGTCCAGAGGGATATTTGTCAGCATGGATCAAAAACCTTGAAAATGCACATTTTCTTTGCTTTAGCAATTCTACTTTAAGGAAATTATTTATAGGGAATATACAACAAACATGCACGCTGAAGTAGTCATTATGACTGCAAGGAATTAGAAATAATGTAAATACCCAACTGTAAGATAGAGCACAATGCAGCCATTAAAAAGATGTTAACTAAGAATCTCTAAAGATATATGTACGACGTTCTGCTAAGTTACAATCAGTAGATTACAAAGTAGTGTGTCCGGGACAATCCAGTTATTGTGTATACCTGAACGTATGTGTTTACACGGGGCTCTGTCTGTATGTATATATGGTACGTGTGTGTTTGTATGTGTGTGTATTAGGCTGGAAGTAAATGCCTCAAATGAGCAGCTTTTTCCTGAACAGCATGGTGAGATTATGGATGATTGTTTTTCTTTGAGCTCTTCTGTATTTATCATATTTTCATCAATGAATATGTATTACTTTGGTAATTTGAAATAAAAAACTGTTTTAAAAAACCACCAGCCCATTTGCCACCTGACAGATGGGAAACTGCTCAAGCACAGAGAAAAACAATTGCTTTAAAGTTTTAAAATTAAAATGAATACTTTTTAAAAATCAGATTTGAGTCCAGAAAGTGAGCTGCAGACAAGATAATCAAGGTGCCCCTGTGGTTTCAAAACTCATTGTGTCGTTTTAAATAAATATCACTAACTTCAGCTCACTATTTGCTAAAATGGATGCTTTTAAAAACAAACTCTTCCGATTCCAAATCACGTTGATTCATGCAAACACCTTCGCTGTTCAGTCTGCTCTTTCACTGGGCTCCTCTCTGTGATTAGATAGGCCCCATCTGCCCTTTTGCTTACAGGCCATTGTCTAGAAAACTTGTAAAATACCTAATAAAATTTGATTAACTGAAAACCTTAATTAATCAGACATGTGGGGCTTTGGTTTTTAGAAGAAAGATCAAGGGAAGAGAAAATAAAATATTAAGGGCTTAAAACCAACAAAAAGCCCAGCTTTGAATGTGTGCTTTGTGCTTTCTCACTTTTCAAGCTAATCTTAAAATTCGAGGAAAAGAAACCCAAAAGGCAATTAAAAGGAAATTAACATTGCCCATAATCTCCTCACTTTAATTTGGCCATGATCTGTGATTTTGTACACATGCTACCAGTTTTTGATGCATGCACGAAACACACGAATGCACAAGCACACACACACGTGCACACACCCACACCCACACACACACACACTTGCGCACACACACACCCATACGCACACAGTCGGTGACAGGGGGACTGCTGGGAATGCTCCCTTCCTCATGGAAGCCTGTAACTGCAGGAACAACATTTGAAGCGTGTTGACAGTTTTTCTTTTCTGGAAGTGGAGACATCATTTCTCCTTTAGAGCAGATTTCTAATGTTTTTAGAAAAAGTCCAAGACTGGGCTCTTTAGTGACACAAATGTAAAGGACTTAGCCAGCATACTGAGAGAAAAATGGCAGGATCACACAACCAGGACTGAGGCTGTCCAGTATGGCATGGTTACTAATGGAAACGGAGAGATTCTGGAGTCTGTGCCTCCGATGAGTTGGAGAAACGATTTTTATCTAAATGACAATTTGCGTGGGACTGTCCATGTTCCTTACGTTGTGTTATTGTTATATAACTGACTGACTGGATTTGGGAATTGTGCGGACACCGACTGTTTTTGCTTCTTCTAGGTCAGAGAGGTCAGACCAAACACTGTGTGCCTGAATGCACATGGGGTGTGTGTCTGTGGGCGGCGAGTGTGTATGTGTGGTATGTTTCCCTTGAAGGAAATAAATCTTCTCTCTTTCAGGCATCTGGGGTGCGCGTGAGGGTCAGCCCTTGTGCAGGGAGGGGTCCCTTCCTCACTAGGACTCGAGGAGGGCTGGGCTGGGCTGGTGTCTGCTCTGTTGGGACCCTGAGGGTGGCTTCTGGTCTGTGAGCCCAAAGGGATGTGAAGCTCTTAGCTACCAACGCACTTGACCCTGGGTTATTCCCCCAAGCATTCTGCAAAGGTTTGCTAAACACCTGAGCTTGGGTTTAGGCAGTTGGGACAGCTAAGGAAGGGAGCCTGCTTGGAGCCAGTGGCCAGGAAAGAGAGCTACTTCTCTTTTCCACTGGAGGTGACCCACAGGGCTTTTGAGCAGTACAGCCCCCCCCCCCCCCCCCCCCGCAAAGCAAGGCTGCAGAGGGAAGAACAAGCAGGTTGAATTTGTGAAACCGCCAAGCATTCCAGGCACGTCCCAAAATGACCTTGGATGGGAGCTGAAAAAATGGGTTTCCTGTGATCTTTGGGGCAGAGTCTGGAATCATAATTTGGATATAAAAGAAAATGTAAACTTATTTTGTGCTCCAGCTGGGAAGTGGGTGGCACGTACTAATAACATGCATATTCTGATTTCCTTTAAAAAGGGAAATATAGTACATTGTGTTTTATAATCTGATTGCTTCACTTAAGAATACATTATGAAAAGTTTCCTATACCATTAAATATTTTTACACAACATTTTAAACATGGCCTGGATGTACTGCAATTTATTTCCAGTGTCTTTATTATCAGCAATACTGTGTTGAGCATCTTTACTGCTAAATCTCTAGATACACTCATGACTATCTTTTTAGACCAAAATCCTTGCAGTAAAATTTCTAGATCAAAGGATATGGACTTTTGACATTTTGCCATGTTGTCCTGACCAACAGTTGTATTTCCACTCGCAGCCCCGAGTCCTTAGCAATACTGGAAATTATTGCCCTTCAAACCAAAAACATTTGTGAGTTTTGATGGCAAAATAAAAAGGGCATCTCTTGGTGGTGGTGTACCCCTGCCCAGATGTCCTCAATCAGGTGGCGCGTCGTCGGTGGTGAGTTTTAAAACAATAGTGAGATGTACTAAAGTTGGTCTGCTTTTTATCAGCACCACGTGTCAGCAATACTAACCACTATTCGTGATAAGTACCCCTCAAAGACAGTTTTTTGGTCTAATTTCTACACAACAGTTAGGCAGTTTTTGTTAAGTTTTAATAAGATAGATGTTATCTTAAAATTAGTGCATTTTTATTACATATCCTTTAATATAAATAGTTTTCTACATGGGAGTTAATTCAGATAACCCCCAGTTATGGGGTCACCTCCAGTTTGGGAAACCGGTAGAGCAGCTGGTCAGGTTCCTTTCAAGGTTCACTTCCTGATGGCTTGAAGTCATCCAAGTTTTCTTGTTCAAAGTGATGGAGAATTTCAAGATGGCGGCAACAGCACAATAAACCAAGCTTGGAGTTCCTCTGAACATGGGGCCCATGTGGCTGCACAGGTCACACATGCATGAAGCTGGCCCTGGTTCTGAGTACCCAGTATGCTGGGAACGGCATCATGTCCAGGTTGGTTCCTTTCCTTGATTACAGGTGAGGCTGCCAGATGTGCTGCCCCTCTCCCCTAACCTTCAGAGAAGAGCTGCTCCAATGCCCTTCAGATTCTCCATCATCCCCCACAGAAGACATCAGCTCCACCCTCCCATGCCCAGCTGCAACCCAAGTGCTGGGACAACCATACACCTCAGTTCCCCAGAAAAGTCGATTTCCCAGAATGGCATACTCCCAGATCTTTTTGAAACAAATCATTGTTTTACCAAGCGAATAGTTCTTTATTGGAGCTCTGGAAAATCTGTTGCGTAGTTGTTTCCTTATCGGCAGTCTCTTTGGGCCTGAGATTTATGCCGAATCTGTGCTGGGTAAAGAGAGGTCAAATGTGGCCTACTCATTTCCCAGTGCACCTTCACAGGAAAACACCAGGGATGGACGCCACAGAATTGCGACTACTTGAAGATAAAGCGATGATGGTGAAGGTTGGAGATTTTTATCCAAGAGCACATTGGGTTCCATGTCTCATGGAGGGAAACAAAGGAAAAAGTACAGTCCAGCCCTCCGGGGCTGAGAGGCCCACTCATCCAGTACCAGGGACAGCCCACCTCCAGGCAAACAGAGACTCATGAGAGAACAGATGAATGAGGTGGGTGGGGGTGCATGGCCTCTGCGCTGTCCCCACCAGATGGAGAGCCTGTGAGGGTAACTGTTCCTTGGCCTTCATACCCATGTCTGTAAGAGGAGCATCTATAAAACACGCCAAGCTTCATGGGTCGCTAGTGGGAAATAACTAAGAAGAACCCACTTGTGATTCTTAAAGTGCATTTGACACAAACTGAAACCATACAAAGGAATATGCTTCTAGGGTTTTCTTGTGAAGGGCTGGGAGTAAATGACCCACAGCCTTTGCAAAGAGGCCACCAGAGTATTTCTGAGACAAGAGTCTTGTTTTCATTCATATACATAAAGGGAATGACTCCATGAAGCCAAGAATCCCTGATGTGCTGGATCAATGGCGGCTAACGTGCCCATTTGGAGCTGGTAAGAAATTAAACAGGGATTTCAGAAGATTTGTAATTGTAATTTAAGATAAGCCAGGGATGCAAATGAAGCTGACATTTAATTCCAAGTGGCTGCCTGTGTATTGTGGTCTCGGGGTCCCACCAGCACCACACGCAGGCAGACTCCTGGCGCACCCCTGCCCTGCACAGTGCCTCGAGGATGGAGCCCCTCACAGATCTGTATGCCAACCTGGCCCTGTCCTGGGTCACAGGTGACAGACACTCTACCATTCAGATATTGGTCTGGCCCCAAGCCCAGAGCACTTCTGTTATTTGGATGAATAGGCTCCTGCCACCATGGACTGGGGCTAATTTCTGGAACACCTGCTCCAAGCTGAGAAATAGCTTTCCAGTGGAAGTCCTTCCAGACAGGTGAAGGCCATCAGATGTAGGGACCCTTTCTCAGTGAAGCTCATCTCTTGGCCTTGTGGGACTAAATCTGAACCACACCCTGACACCTTGGCAAGTTATAGTCTAAACTTCACGTTCCATGTCCTTAAAATGGGTGTAACCATAATATCTACTTCAATCTTTTTTTTTTTTAAAGATTTTATTTATTTATTTGAGAGAGAGAATGAGATAGAGAGAGCATGAGGGGGGGAGGGTCAGAGGGAGAAGCAGACTCCCTGCTGAGCAGGGAGCCTGATGTGGGACTCGATCCCAGGACTCCAGGATCATGACCTGAGCCGAAGGCAGTCGCTTAACCAACTGAGCCACCCAGGCGCCCACCATAATATCTACTTCAACACCTAGCACTAAGTGTTTAATAATTATTAGAAGAAAAATAAGCATTTGTTTTTCACTTAAAACTGAGACAGAGAGACTGAACTATATACTTAAAAATGGTTTCAGTGGTAAATTTTGTGTTAGGTACATGTTACCACAATAAAAAATTTTTTTTTAAATTACAAAACTTATGGGAGCTTATGCGTTCAGCTATGACAGAAGAACAGAGATTGGACTTACCCTCCTGTCTTAACTAAAACTGTGAACAAAACGTACGAAACAACACTTTTGAGGTGTCAGCCAGCAATGCAGGAAGTGATCCCCAAGGGAAGAGAAATAAACAAGGGAAAAGACTTTCCAGGTAGAGCACAGGGAGGGAAGCCCCCGCAGAGCCTGATGGTCTTCCTGAGTTGTGAAGACAGAGTTGAGAATTCAAGCAGGCCACGGTAGCTAGAATTCACAGGGCGGAGTATCTGTGAGAAGAGAGTTGTAGAGCAAGGAGGAAGTTACGAAGGTAGACAACACTGAAGATCTGACCTTGACTGACCACTGATGAGTGCGTGCATGTAAAGAAATTACCTGGAAAAATAACCAACAAAAAGAGCAGGCTGAGCAATCCAGGGGGGCTCACCCAGGGCCAGGAGTGGTTCATGTTCCCACCAGCCAAGATGGGGGAAATGTTGTAATATGCAGGACATAGAAAAAATCCTCAGAAAGCGTTGTTCCAGCAATGGGAAAAAATTAGCCCTACATTAAAGGAGGCTCTGAACCCACCTAACAAAGCTTAAAAGCAAGCCTCAAAAGGATTAAAGTAATTTAACTATATCCCAGAACAAAGTTCAAGAATATGTAAAGGGAAACAAAAATATCCAGCACCCATCTGGAGCACCCATCACAGCATCTGGCATCCAACTTAAAAATTACCAGGTGTGCAAAGAGGCAGGAAAATATAACCCAAAATGAGGTGAAAAATCAGTCAATAGAAACAGACCCAGACATGACATTGATGTTGTAATTAGTAGACAAGGACATTAAGACAGTTGTTTTAACTGTTTCTGTATATGTAAGGCAGGGAAAAACATGAGCATGTTAAGAAGAGACACAGAAGCTCTAAAAACAGACCCCAAAAGAACTGACCTACTAGAGATGAAAAATACAACATCTGGGGGTGCCTGGGTGGCACAGCTGGTTAAGTATCTGACTCTGGGTTTTGGCTCAGTTAGTGATCTTAGGGTTGTGAGACTGAGCCCCACATCAGACTCCACGGTCAGGGCAAAGTCTGCTGAAGATTCTCTCTCCCTCTCCCTCTGCCCCTACCTCCTGTGCACTCTCTCTCTCTCTAAAATAAAATAAATAAATCTTTTTTAAAGAAAATACAATATCTACAATAAAATACACTGTGTGATGGCAACAACAGATTAAACCTGGCAGAGTGAAATATTAATGAACTTGAAGGTTGTGCAGTAGGAGTCATCCAAAATGAAACAGAGAAATAACTGGGGAAAATAAAATAAGCAGAGCACCAGGGAGCTGTGGAATGACTTCAAGCAGCCTAATATATGTGTAACTGGAGTCTCTCGAGGAGCGTGGGGAGGAACAGAAGAAAACATTTGGAGAGATGATGGCTGAGATTTTTCCAAATTTAAAGAAAATTGTAAACTCATGGATCCAAGAAGCTCAGTGAATCCCAAGCCCAATAAACATGAAGAAAACAACACCAAGGCAAATGACAATTGAATTGCTAAAAGCCAGTGATAAAGAGAACATCTGAAAGTAGGCAGAGGAAAAAAGGATACATTGCATACTGAGCAGCAAAAAGAAGAGTGGCAACAGATTTCTCACCAGAAATGATGTGAGCCAGGAGACAGTGGAGACACATCTTTAAAATAGTGAAAAAAACAAACAAACCCCATGTACCTAGTATTCTATACCCAGCAGAAATATCTTTCAGTAAATGAAAGCCGACATGCTAAAGCAGAAAGAACTCATCCCCAGCAGACTGGTACAACAAGAAACATCAAAGGAAGTCCTTTGGGCAGAAGAAAAATGATACTAGATGGAAATATGCATTTATAGAAAGGAATGACAAGCACCGAAAATGGTATCTGTAACAGTGAATATAAAAGACTTTCTTCTTACTTTTTATTTATTTATTTATTTACTTACTTACTTATTTGACAGAGAGAGACACAGCGAGAGAGGGAACACAAGCAGGGGAAGTGGGAGAGGGAGAAGCAGGCTTCCCGCTGAGCAGGAAGCCCGATGCGGAGCTTAATCCCAGGACCCCAGGATCATGACCTGAGCCAAAGGCAGACGCTTAACGACTGAGCCTAAAAATTAAAGCAGAGAGGGTGCCTGGGTGGCTGTCGGTTAAGCATCCCACTCTGGATTTTGGCTCAGGTCATGATCTCAGGGTCGTGAGATCAAGCCCCAAGTCAGGCTCCGCACTCAGCAGGGAGTCTGCTTGAGATTCTCCCTCTCCCTCCGCCCCTCCCCCGCTCAAAAGCTCTCTCTCTCTAGATACATAAATAAAATCTTAAAAAAAAATTAAAGCAGAGGCTCTCCTTCTCCTGCTTTTTAAATTGTCCATTTTCTGGAGTGGAGCCTTCACATGGCTGGAACTCCTGCTGTTTTGGCCTCTAGCACGTGACTGGGGCTGATTATTTGCCTCTCCAGGCCTCAGTTTCCCTCACTTGTCAAATAGGAGATACTGCGTCCCAGCTGTTTTACAAGGTGATTGTGAAGATGAATAAGCTAATAAATAACAAACCCCTTGTAAAATTAAGGCAACCTATCAACATGACTGGTCTTGTTTTAGGTTTGCAGCCCCTTCCAAGAAAGCAGCTACTCGTGGCGAGTCTGCCCCGCCGACGCCAAGGCTGAAGGCTCTACCTGTTGCAGCACGCTCTGTGTCCTCTCTCCTTCAGGGGAGAGGCCTCCTCTATCCTTTGGGCTAGGCGCGATCGCTTGGGAACACACCTTCTCTCGCAATACGCTCCCTCATTCTGGTCAAGCCCACCCAGTAGGCCTGCCCATCCAACTCCGAGGAGCAACAGGGCCCCCGTGGCTCTGGCTAGCTTTGCCCGGTAAAGGAGTTAGGTTCATGGAACAATACCGTCTCCTGTCTGGGCATGAAACAAGGACGTGAGCCTCCTTCCGAGTGGCAAGAGGCCCAGTCTCTCCGCCTGTTGACTCTTCCTGTTTGCTCAGGCGAAGGTGGCCCTGGGGTGACCCATGCAAGGGGGGTGCACCAGTGGGCAGAGGGCCCGGCCCAAGTTTGAGGTTTAAGAATGATGAGTCATCCTGGGGTCATGCCCTGGGCTGGGAGAGGTGCCCAACCCCAGCAGATTGTTCCGAGCTGCTGTCCCTTCTACTTTTGCTCCCATAGACCTTTGCTGAGCACCCACCACATACCAGATTCACTGCCAGATGGTTTCTACACACTGCTTAATTTCTTCTTCCCAACAGCCTGGTGAGGTTGGTATCGGCATGCCCATTTCACAGATAAGGAAACTGAGGTTCAGTTAGTTGGTGGCACAGTTGGGTCCAAGCCCTTTGCTCCCAGAAGAAGAAGAGTAGCCATAGCCAACGTTTATTGGAAGGGCGACTGTGTGCCAGCCACCGTGCCAACTCTTTGCGAGAGCCGCCTCATTTAATCCTCAGACTAATTCTAAGAACTAAATACTGCTTTTCTCGCATGTCATTTGCCCAGCATTGCACAGCTTAGAAGGGCTGGGCTGGGCTGGGCTTTGCAGCAGATCCATTATTTCATCCCAGAAAGGCCATGAGTCCTAGGTTGGTTCCCCCAGGAGCAGATCTGGAGACAACAGAGTGTATTTGGCAGGGGATCCCAGAAAGCAGTGCGGGAGGGCAGGGGGAGCAAGACACGAAAGGGTAGGAAGTCCGTACAAGTATGGTATGGAGCAGCTTACTACTAGGGACCACCAGCACTTCATCCCTCTGGGGGCCCTTGGGAAGCAGCACAGGACGGTGCTTCTCAAACTTTAACTCACACACCAAACTCCTGGGACCCTGTTAAAATGCAGATTCTGATGCACCAGGTCGGGGTGGGACCCAAGATTCTGCACCGCCAACAAGCTGCCAACGGTTTCCCTGCTGCAGACCCGCGGACCGCACTTTGAGTAGCAAGAGTATGTATAGCACACACCTTACAATTACCCTAGCAGAAAGCAGGGTGCTGCACCCCCTACAGTCCTGTTAGCAGGGGCTGGAGCATGCATGCTGAGGGGCCCCGGGGGGGGGGGCACCGACAGCTTCACTACACCGTCGGGTTGTCCTGATCCCACCGTCCTCCCCGCCCAGGGCTCCATCTGTGGGAGGGAAGCCTGCGTGTGCCCATGTTAGGTGCTAAGAGCATCTGAGCGAGCCAGAGAGACACCCCTCCGCAGGGGCCCCAGGCAATGTCCAGAGAACACCACTGGGCTGCTCCTAAATCCAGTCCAGACCCCCAGATCCCTGACTGGGGGTTCCTCCCCACTTCCTCAGCCACTCTTGAGCTCCAAAACTGGGGAGCAGCTTCAACAGACCCTTCACTGATGAGCAGGGGTTTGGCAGGGTCATGGCCAAGCTCTTACTGGGTCCTACCTCTGTCTTTAGCCTGGCCTGGTGGACACAGCAGCTGCTCCCACAGCTCGGGGCTCCTGAAGAGGGTGGCAGAACATATCCCGGGCATGAGACCTGCCCACGGGTCGGGGTGCAGCCACGGGCTCTCGGCAGTACCTAGAGCGGGAGGGAGAGTTTGGGAGAGTTTCCCGAGCTGTGGGGGCTGGGACAGCAGAACTGGCCAGCTCATGTAGCCCTGGGCGGAGGGTGGACGGAGAGGCCGGAGCTGCATGGAAGCTTCTAAGGCGCCCGTGACAAGGCAGTGGGGGTGGGGATGGAGTCTCCCTCACCGCGTCCTCGTTCTGAGAGGATGACTTGGCTGCTTTTCTTTAGATGGGCCTGGAAAGCTCTGGGTTCAAGCCTCATCTCTGCCACTTAAGAGCTGTGAGGTCCTGGGCGGGTTCCTTAAGCTTTTAGGTCTCGACGCCTTCATCTGTAAAATGGGGCTAACAGTCCCCCTCTCACAAGGTGGTGAGGAAGGCCCCTAGCCCAGGGCCTGGGTGTGGTAGGTGTGCCATAAACATGAGCTGAGAATGTTCCTTCTCCTTCCCGCATTGTTCACTCTTCAACTTGGGGACAGAGTTCTTTAGTAAAAATGGAGTGAATCCCCAGATTGCTAGCCTAATAAAGCCCGGGAGTTCTGCTCTGATAAGAGGTCAATATTCGCAAAAGCAGGACATGCTTGTGGTGGAAAAGCTCCAGCAGGAAGAAAGCAGGATGCCTGGTAACGCTGTGGTGGGAGTTGGGGACCCAGGAGGGAGCCTGCGCCCCCTAGAGCGTGGGGTTTGAGGGCAAGGGAGAGGGGCCGGGACGGAGGGAGACTCCAGGCTGTCCATCTGCGGGGCCTCTGCGTGACCCGAGAGGTGCAGTGACCGCAGGAGGAAAGGCAGCTGAGCGTCCTCCTGGTGCCAGAGCCGAGCTGCCTCATCCCAGCCTGGGCAGCTGGGGCAGGAGCCCCGCACCTGCGCTCAAATCCTAGCTCCCCCACTTACGTCTGCCTCGTCTTGGGCAAGTCACTGGGAGTCTCTCTGCCTCCAAGTGGGGAGAGGAGAAGAAGCTGCCTCACACACTCGTGTACACAAAGTGCTTGCTGCGGGCCCGGTATACAGTCAGCGCTCAATAAACGGAAGCTCTGCTCATGCTCCCTCACAGGCTTCAACACCCCGTGTCAGTAGCTCTTCTTCTTCTCTCTCTCTCTTTCTCTTTTTTTTAAGATTCAGTTATTTATTTGAGAGAGAGAGAGTATGGGAGCTGGGGGAGGGGCAGAGGGAGAGGGAGAAGCAGGCTCCCCGCTGAGCAGGGAGCCCCACATGGGGGTCCATCCCAGGACCCCGAGATCACGACCTGAGTCAAAACCCAGAGTCGGTGGCTTAATCGACTGAGCCACCCAGGCGCCCCGGTAGCTCTTCTGTCTCAAATCCTTTGTCTGCCAAAAAGAGCCCCATACCCCCAGGTGAGGGAGAGTCCAGAAAACAAGAAGTGTCATTGCTTTGCATCCTTCACCCCAGGACCTGCGTGTGGATTGCCGGGAGCGGGGGTGGGGTGGGGTGGGGGGGGCGGGGGGTGGCCCTTGTGCCCACGTTGGCTCGCTGAGGGCCCCTCCAATGGCAGGGACACGAGGCAGAAGAGGGGAGAGTCCTGTGGATGGAGTCAGGTCCTTCAGTGACCCCTGCCCCCCCTTCGCCCCACTGTGGAATCCCACAGAAGAGGGAGGGAAACGCCGCTACCCCGGGGACCGCACTGCACACAGGGGCCCATGCCTCGTCCCAGATGGGAAGAGCAGTGGTGTTGATCAGGATGCTGGGAGCCCAGCCTGGCCTTGCGTAAAGCTTCGGGGGCAGACTTGCTGTTTACTCTAGATGCAGAAAAGAATACGTAAGTTGATTAAGTTGGGTCCCTGCAGAACAGCCTGATTCCACATTTAGCGGAGACACAAAAACAATTGTAGAGAGGACGCAGGGCTCCCGGGGCTCCGGAGTCAGCTCGTGGTGCTTCCTCAGTGCTTGTGAACATCCCCGGCCCCCTTCCTGCCTCGATTCCTCTCAGCCTCTACCACAGGCCTGCCCTACCATCAGCTGGAAGAGGACTGTGCTTGGTTTTGCTTTGTTTGTTTTTGTTTTTAAGACTAGGCTTCTGGTAAAATCATCTCACCCTCCCTCCCTCCCATTGCCCAAAACTTGATCGCTTTGCCTTTTTTAGCTTCTTTTCAATTTGTTGATTCCTATCCTGCTTTCTTCCAAAAGAGATTTGAGGTGGCTATTGTCATAGTAAAGGAAAAATAAAACCAACATTCATGAAGAAAAACAGAAGGACAACATGCAGAAAAGGGGAAGGAGAAAACACTTACCAAGAACTCTCGGCTAAGGGAAGTCGCAGGAAGGAAATCCCATGCTTCGTTGCCGTCTGAAGAAACAGGGAAGGGTACATAGCGTGTATCTTTCATTGTATACAAGTTCATCATGTGGGAAAAAAATAAATAAGCAGAAGCCCAGCTGATTCTTCGCTCTGAGCTTTGAGAAGATTTTTTTTTTTTTTAAAGATTTTATTTATTTATTTGAGACAGAGAGAATGAGAGAGAGAGAGCACATGAGAGGGGGGAGGGTCAGAGGGAGAAGCAGGCTCCCTGCTGAGCAGGGAGCCCGATGTGGGACTCGATCCAGGGACTCCAGGATCATGACCTGAGCCGAAGGCAGTCGCTTAACCAACTGAGCCACCCAGGCGCCCCATCTTTGAGAAGATTTTGCCATGGGTCACCAGGGCTTTGGCTCCCGGTCCTTGAGTAACTTAAAGAACAATATCTCCAAATGGCAGTCATAAACGCAGAAGACTTCCTTGCCTTGACAGTTACTTACATCAGTTCTCAAAACAAGATGAGTGCATAATAGAGCAAGTTTCCTTCGAGGAGTTTACAAGGCTACCTTATAATAAAGAAAGCCAAGAACTTAAATGTTTCATTTTAAAAGATTTTGTTCATAATACTAATAATGTGATTAGCATTTATGAGTGATGGCCGATTATCCTCAAAACCTGAAGATTAAGGTTCCTTCCCAGAGTGAAATTAGGAGGGGTTTACCCATAATGGCAGAAAGATTCGTCGCCCATAAAGGCAGGTCTATTTGTTGGTGGTATTGGTTTCCCAGGGGTGCCTTAACAAACCACCACAAACTGGGGGGCTGGACCAACAGAAATGTATTGTCTCACAGGTCTGGAGGCTGGAGGTCCTAGATCAAGGGGTCAGCAGGGCCAGTCTCCCTCTGAAGGCCCCAGGGAAGTATCTGTTCCAGGTACTTTCTTGCCTGGTGGTAGCTTACCTCACAGTGTCTGTGTCTGAACGTCCTCTTTTTATAAAGACACCAGTCCTATTAGATTAAAGGCCCACCCTATTCCAGTATGACCCTCACCTTAACCAATCCGATTTGCAATGACCCTATTTCTAAATACGGTCACATTCTGAAGGACTGGGGAGTCAAGACTTCAATAGATGAATGTGGGAAAGGGGGAGGCACAATTCAACCGAGAACTGGGACCAAGGACATGAGTGAAGCCTGAGATCAAGTCATGGGGACCAGTCTGTGCACTCATGGGTGGGAAAACTGACATGTCACTGAGCTGAAACCCCATCAAATGCCTCCTGTCCAGGCTGGAGGAGAACCTTATAATCAGAACAGCACAATTCTTCTGGGAGCCTGGGAAAAGAGACAGCCAAAGAATAAGAATTTGTCCATGTTTATCCAGCCCTGGCCAAGAGGGAAAGGCAGCAAATGTGGGGATCTGGGCACTCTGGCCTCCGTGTAGTTACACGTGGTGGCCACGCTGGAAGCATCCGCTGGGTTTTTCCATGACTTTGATAAAAATCTCCCTTCAGATTTTCTTGGTTCTAATACTGAGCTCACCAAACTGACCAATACATCTTCTCGGGAACCCTGATACTGGGAACCACCATGTACATTTGACATCATAGGACACTCTGTGTAAATGTTGTCCCCTGGCTTTGTGCATTGCACACCCCACCCTCATAGAGTATAAACCTAGGGTCAGGGCTCCCCCACTGAGGAGGGAGCATACAGTCCCCAAAAAAGACTCTGTTGTCAGTTAACCCGTGGGCACTCTGGTTTATTCATCAGTCTTTTGTGACCTTGGTTAATGGTAGTCTGCTCTGCTCCACCCAAGTGCCTGGGGAGCCAGAGAGCAGTTCCCCGAAGATGCTAATTCAGGAAGTAGGTAAGAAGAGGCCCGGTGGGAGAGGTGGGAGGAGGAGAGGAAGGATCCTAGCGAGGGAGGGTGTAGTCTTGGAGCTAGAGGAACAGCGCAGAGCAAACAAATGTCCTGTGGGCTGAAGTGGAGAGATGGTTTAGGAGTACTTGGCAGTGGGGGTGGGGAAGTGGCAAAGGAAAGGCTTCAAAATAGCATGGAGTGCAAGGAAATTGGGACGAGAGGAAATGAACTGTGAGAAGCATGAATGGTGCTTATATGTCGTTTTTCAAAGAGACACAAACTGAAGATCGAAAATTCCTGGGTATTTTGTTTGTTGTTCGCCTTTTGTCGTTGTCACCGTTGATTACCTTCGGCTATTTGATGGGACTTCTTTGAGAGCAACTCCATGTAGAAAGAAGAGTGCTGTCCAAGAGACATAGAATCTGGGCTGCATATGTAATTCCAGATCTAATAGTAGCCACTTTAGAAAAATCAAAAGAAACAGGTGCAACTAATTTTAATGATATATTTTGTTTAACCCAATATATCCAAATATTATTGCAATATGTAATCAATAGTTTCAAAGGTGTTAATGAAATGTTTTACATTGTCTTTCCCATACTGAGTCTGTAAAATCCAGTATATTGAGAGCACATCTCAATTTGGATTCTGTATTTCAACTGTTCCTCAGTGGTCATATCTGTGTGTCAGCACAGACAGAGGCTGGACTAGGCAGTTCCGGGATTCTTAAGGATAAAATGATAATAATAGTAGCAGTAGTAGTTAATAATAATGGCCATTTATTGAGCCTCTTAGATGTGACACATGTCACATGAACCCTCTTTTTCATGCATCATTACATTTAATTCTCTTTTATTTATTTATTTAAAGATTTTATTTTTTGACAGAGAGAGACAGCGAGAGAGGGAACACAAGCAGGGGGAGTGAGAGAGGGAGAAGCAGGCTTCCCGCAGAGCAGGGAGCCCGATGCGGGGCTCGATCCCAGGACCCCGGGATCATGACCTGAGCCGAAGGCAGACGCTTAACCGACTGAGCCACCCAGGCGCCCTATGTTTAATCCTCTTAACAACCTTACGTGGTAGGTACTATTATTATCCCATTCTACAGATGCTGAAACAGAGCCTCAGAGAGGGTGAGTGCTTTGCCCAAGGCCACACAGCTGGTAAAGGGCCGAGTTGGGACCGGAAACCTAGTCTGCCTGACACCAGCGTGTGGCTTCAATTTCTCAGGGTCAGCAAAGAGACCGGCCACCACCCCGGCTCTCCCCAGCCCCATCCAGGCTCAGGGGCAAGGATGGACTTCCTTTCCTGATTAGTGGGGTTGTCACATTGACTTAAAAAACAGACCGGAAGGAATATGAATTGTACAGCTGAGCAGACCGGGTGACTGAGAACAGGGCAGTAACAAGACGCTCAGACTCCCATCAGCTGGAGGAAGCTGCAAGTTCAAGGCTGGCGACCGGGTTCACAAATTGTTCTCAATGACACTTACTTAGCAAAGAGCCAGGGAGAGAATTGATTGTCATTAAAAGCCGGACAAGAGCATCGATTGTCCCCCCCAGTGATGATTTGAGGATTCTGACTTAGCCATGCTGAGCGTGTCCGTGTGGACACGTTGTGATGTGACTTCCAGCACGGAAACGGGCTCCAGCGCGGCCAGGCAGTGTAACACTGGCTGGAAACCGAGGCCCGGCAAAAGACCGGGGCCGCCTAGGTCGTGCCCACGCCGCCCCACGCCCCGCCTCCACCCTTAACAGCCATAGGCAGCAGGAGACAAGGATGGGCTGGCCTGAGAGGTGGGAGATCTGGGGGGGCCTGCGGTAGGGGTTGTCCCTTTCTCTGGTCCCATTTGTGCAGATGTTCTAGATGCCCTTCAAGCTGTGACATTTCTGGGGGTGGGGCTCTGTGGGAGGAGGGTGGTCCCCTCACCCTGCTGACCACAGCTGCAGCATCGTCTGAAGGTACCAAGTCTGGGCATGGATGTGGCCTGGACAAGCCGAGCCCAAGCATCTCCTGTTCACTCCTGAACACCCAAGCAGGGTGGTGAGCGAGGCCTCACCTCCAGAAGCTTTCCTCGGCGGGAGGTGCTACTCTGTTCTCAAGTGTTCCCAAATGCATTTCCAGCTCCTCTCCCCTCCATCCTGCTCTGGCCGCAGGTGGAGAAGAGTGCGCGAGGCTCTCCCGAGGAGCACCCAGGTGAGGGGCCGAGCAACGACTCGTGCTCCTCCATCTGTCCATTCAGAAGGAGCTGAGTGACCCCTGAGCGCCCGGATGCTATGGCAGGCCCCGGGGATAAAGAAATGGACAGGGCAAAACACCTGTTCTTCAGGAGAACATGGTACGGACGGACTGGGAAACGAACAGCTAGAAAGAAGCGTGGTAAGTGCTAGAATACAGGAATTTTAACTACAGGTATTCTGGTAGCAGAGAGTATGGAAGTTGAACACAGAGAGACTGGGTAGGGGGACTGAGCTTTATGGGATGAAAGAACATTCCAGAAAGGCAGAAAGGACAGTCCATGCCAAGGGACAGGGACACCAAGGGACTTCCTAGCAAGTGTAGCTGACCTCGCAGCTGGAGCTCAGAGTGGGCATGGCAGGGGTAAGGAGATCAGGCTGGGGGCGGGTGGGGGCCAGGCATGAAGGGCTCATGGGCCAGGCTGAGGAATCAGGACCCTAGGTCAGAGTTTGGGGTGCATGGGAGGATTTTAGACAGAGGGAAGTCTCAGATGGCTGTGTGGGACAGACACCCTGTGTGCAGGGGACGGGATGCACAAGAGACGGGCAGGACCAGTGTGCTGGCCTCGGGCCTGTTGCGTCCAGTTTCATTTCTTGACCTTCCTCAGCTGAGCTCAGGCTGGTGTAGCAGGGCTAACCCCAGGCCCTGTTTCCTGCCTTCACACCAGCCGACAGAGGTGAGGAGTGGAGAGATGGGGGGGGGGGGGGGGGGAGAAAAAGGCCGTACTGTTCTTTGCACCAGTATTTTTAGGCCTAAAAAAGACCACCCACTACTGAGAAGTTTGGGGAACGATATCCCAGCTGCCAGTGAGACACCCATTAATCACCACAGCTAGATTTTGGGAGGTGATCACGCCGGAAGGTAGGAACCAGATTTCTCCTCTGCATTCCCGGCACCTATCCGGATTGGCACGTAGCAGTCGCTGAAAACAAGTGTGGGTTGACTGTGAGCGCGAAGGAGAAAATCTATTTTAAAACTTTCTGAATCTATTTCTTCTTAAATTTTTCTTTATCCTTTCATGTTTTTGGACAGGCTTAACTGTATATGCCATGCTGGATAAGGTGGCATGTATTTAAAAATAAGTAAGTGCCAGAAGTAACCAAACTCAACTTCTGAGTTTTTTTGTTTTTGTTTTTTTTTTAAGGAAGCCCAATTATTTTAAATGCATTTGACTATATTTAAAGGCTAACTATATGGTAGATATGACAGTCTCCTAAAGAGGCTTGCACATAGACTGAAGAAATACCACTAAGCATTATGCTGGAGTTTCCTGGTTGTAAACAGGAGCAGGCTGTCTGCAAACCGTGTATCTATAGTCTCAGTGCTCCCCTGGGCAATATTCTTGGATAGATTATTACAAGAATGGTTTGTAAGCTCTTGGCAAGGAAGCCAGTTTGGGCTCACTAAGATATAATAAGTGAATGAAGGAAGGAAGGAATGGATGAATAAACCATGGTTGCTTTTATGAGGGATACGTTCCCTAAGACCTCATATAATTTAATACATGCATAAATCAAGACTAATTTCCCCATAGGAATAAAGTAGGATTTACATCACTTCAAGTTTTGTACATTAAGTGAAACTTTATTCTTTACCATTGCCTTCTTTCAGATTGGCATAATTCATATTAGCATACAGTACGACTCTTATGTCCTCTTTTATAAAAAGGAAGACTACGGATTTATATCTGGAGATCAAGGATGTACTTGACAGTTTTGATCAGATGGAGAAATGTAGGCTACGTTTTCATAAAGCCAAGCGCATCTGCCCTCAGAGCGTGTTGATCGGAAGGAAACTGACCGACCAGGGGTTCCCCAGAACCGTGCCGCAGGGCTCCAGCTTTGTCCTAATCAATATACAAAAGACATTCTCAGATCTGTGATCCAACAACATCTGGAGGGAAAGCAAGTGTTTCGGACGGCAAAATCAGGACCCTCACACCGCCCCCCAGTGGTAAACTCAACTAGCCTTGAATAGTGGAGGTGGAATTTAAGAGAGATAAATATAAAGCCCTGCACTTTGATCCCAAATGAGTATCTGGAGAAGGACACCAACGGCTGGGATTTACTTGTTTTAGTTAATAGCAGATTCAGTCTGAATCGGTGGCGTGATGAGTCTTCTGACAATAAAATTCAGCCTTTGGTTTCATGAATAGAAACAGAAGATCTAGAATGTTCCTCCTCCTCAAACTTACCTGGAATTCTGTTTTCAGCTCTCAGTTTTTATCATAAACTGGAACATGTCCAGAAGAGGGAGAGAGTAGACAGAACTTGAAATGTTTGTTCTGGAGAAGACTTAGGGAGGAAATTACTGTTTCCACACAGAGAAATGGTTGCCATGTGCAAAAAGACTCAGGTTTGCATTTTTGTGGACTTCCAGGCTAGTCCAAGGTCCTTCCGGTACAAGTTTTAGGGAGTGAGATTTTTGTTTCGATAGAAGGATAGTTAGAGGGTCTGAAGGTGAAAGGGTCACCTGAGTTCAGGTGCTGGGTTGGGTCATCTTGGCACCACTGAATGGCTCATCGGGAACATGGTACAAAAGAGTCCATGTATCTGATTTCCTTTTCTTTTGAACTCTTGGGGAGCTGGTTACAGATGATTGAGAAAAGAGAAAATAAATGACCAGAAAATTAGGAAAAACAGTTTTAAAAATTATTTTGCTAGTAATGAAATGACAATTCAAACAGTAATAAGGGAGATTTTACCTGTTAGCAAAAATTAAGGAGGAAAATAAATTGCAATACCGCTGAGGGTGTAGAGAGACTGGTGTTTTCACTCGCTGCCATTCACACTGACGCCTTTTGGAAAGTATGGAAAGACCTGTGACATTGCTAATACTTCCGTGCCAACAGTCCAAAAGGCAAGCTAACAAAAGACAAGATGAAAAAATGCAAATGGCCACATGCCTGAAGATATCCATTGTGGTATTACTTATCATAGAGAGAAAGCCTAAGCAATGTAAACAATGAAAGGGAACAGCTGAAGATGACAGGCATTCGCTCAGTAGAACGTTACGTATCATTTAAAAAGTCCTTTTCACAGTAGCTATAGGGAAAATGCACAGGACAGAACGTTATGTGTGCACCTGTGGGGGATGGCCACCTACAAAATTCCACAGATGTGATGATTATAATTGCATGACAGATGGGTATGACAAAAGATAAGAAGGACAATTTCTTCTTTTGAGTCCAGCTTCACCACTAGCTAGTTGTGGTATCTTGGGCAAATCCCTTACTTTTTCTGTGCCTCAGCTGCCAAGTCGGTCAGACACGGAGTTTGGACTCAATGGTGTCTAAGGTCCTTTCCAGTTTTACAATGTGAATAGAATGGACCTAGTTCATGAAGACACCATATCCCGGAGGGATTAAGAAATCAGCCACTAAGTCTTGCTTTCACATTTACCCCATCATACTCGACTTCTTCCGTAGTCCATATTTTTAGAAATCAGTTTTGAAATGAGATGAGAAAAAATAGAATTCCTTGATCTTTCTCAAAGAAATTAGTGTGTTTTGAAGGAAATTTAGCCATATGTTCCCTAAGTACTTCAGTGTAAAGTAGCATAACACAGTTCTCAAGTCATTAGGATACTTTATTCAAAAATGCCCAAGCATGATTTCAAATCACGAAGCTGCTGCAAGGACGTGACTTCATTCACACAAAACCAAGGGAAGGGGTGGACATTTAACAAACTGGTCTATTTACTTATATTTGAGTCTTTTTTAAAAAAATTGTCTTTCCCCAGTTCCCTGGTTTTGTATCCCAATCCACGGAAAAATGGTCACTATGTATGTCACGCAGGGCCTTTTCATCCGTAGGGGTCTGAGAAGCAGGGTGACAGACATGAGCTTTCAACACATAAACAAAAGCGTCCTCGTCATGCCCAGACTCCCTCTGAAATTGCCCTCATCTGTTCAGAACTTTCTGGAAGGGTGGCGACTTCTGAGTTCAGACACTTCCTCTTCATCAGGCGGAGCAGTCAGGAGGAGAGAGACTAGAGGAGAAATGCCACGGGCAGCAGCACCAACACACAGAAGGGTCCTCGGTGTCCCTGAAGTACCAGGGAGACTTTCACCGCTCTGAGGAGTAAACTTCACAGACACTGTTGTCTGATCTTTTCGGAAAAGAACCCATTTTCAATTGTCCAGGAAGAATTTTTAAACTGCAGGGACAGCCCACAACTAGATTACCTAAAAATGAGAGGAGAGCTTGTGTATTATTTAGATATGCAAATAACGCATCTATCCAGCAAATCATTACATCTTCCAGGCAGAGTCTAGAATCTTCTAGTTTGGCTCAAAGAAGCCTTAGACATACAGCTCCCCAACCGAATGCACAGCACAGCCCGGCAAGTGCTGCAATTAAAACCAGGGCAGGAAGGACAGAAAGTCACTTACAAGTGTGAGTTTTATTAGTACCTTTGATTTCTTCTTTCTCTGCATTTATACCAAGCTGCTTTTAATAAAATACACTGATCATCCTTTGTTGGCCTCTTTTCAGGGAAGGAATTGGGGTGTGAATTGAAGAGGGAGGAAGGGGCGGCCGGGTACCATCTTGAGGGCAGAGAACCCAGATGCGGAGGCATGTGAATACACGGCAAGAAAGTGAACACACATAGGAGCAGCTTAGAGACACATCTGAGTGCTGTCCTTTCAAATCAGTCACCTGACAATACTCTGGACTTGTTCCAATAAGATTGCCCCTGCTTACCCCTCAGGAAGCTCTGCTCCAGAAAGACAGGCCCCAACAGCTTCGGGGTGCCATTTAAGCCCGAGCATCTGCCTTCCACGCCAACTCAGGGCTCCATTAGCTTGCAAGCCCCTTCAAGGCTGGCTCCACCTGTCCCTGTCACCCAGCAGTCACTGGGATAGAACTGTCGCTAAATGAATGCTTCTTGAATTAAAAAGGAGAAGGGCCTCGCGAGGGTAGCAGATGAATCATTACCAAAAATAATATGCAATACCTAATACGATGAATTTGACTTTGGTGGCAGTTTTTTCTACTGCTGTGGTATTATTTCAATTCTTTGCTACTCATCTCCTTTCTCACACCGTATTGTAGCCCAGAGGCCTTGCATTTTGCTCTTCACTGCAGGTCACAACTGACTACCAGATTTTCCTCCTTCCTCTCTTCTGTGGGATGGTCAGTAGCCTCTGGAGGTCAGATCAGCATCTGGGACGTGTTATCATTTGGGCAGAATTCCCTCCGGTATTCGGACACTCAGTCTTACTGGGCGTCTTTTCTAGGCATCTTGAGGTTCCCTTATAAAAAAGGTTTAATATGGGCTTCTTATTGAGGCCAACCACCCGTTATACTTGACCGTAAGCATACTCAACTTGGTCAACTACCTGATTCATCAGATTCGACCCAAGGAACTTTCTGCTTTTCCTCCCAACCAGGTCTCCTCAAATACTGAAGGTCTGTCACCCGGGAGGTGACACCACAGCTTCGTAGGTGATTTCAGCAGTGGAACTGGAAATGGCAGCAACACCAATGTGTGGGGTCCTGGGTGACCACTTTGAGAAGTCTTAGGGGAGGGGCCTTCTAGTAGGATCACTAGACTAGATGCGCCACCCCCACCCCCCCAGTCTTGCAGTAACACCTCAACCACAGGGGTTACGGGCTGAGAACCTCGAAGACACCAGTGGATGTGGGGGGGCCCAGCAGGACAGGGCACAGGCCAGCTCCCCTGGGGTTCCTACTGCTGCTGCTGGAATCTATAGATCTCCATGGTCCGCTGAGACAAAACCATCACAAAAGAGAACACCCTTTCTGCTCCTCCAGCATGGTGACTGGTGCCCCATGACCTATTAACCATCTCACCACTCCTTTAGCCCATCCAGCTCCTTGCTGGACCTTGGGGTGTATTGCAGGGGTGATGGATTGGTGATAGGTTAAATCTATAGGAGAAGTCTAAGGGTTAGAAAGTTATCACAAGGTCCTCAGGACCTGGGATAGGTGGCAGGCTCCAGCCCCAAAGCAGAATAATCAACTAAGTTTGCCAGCTTCCAGATGAAAGGCAGAATCTGTCTAACCACAAGCTCTAAGCTCTGTGGTGGGAGGCTTGCTGTCCGACGATTCTTTAGACCAGAGCTGAGAGCCACAAGTGAGCCCAGCCTCTGGCTGGGAGTTTGCGTATTTGCAAAAGGTGTGTCATTTTTTTTTTTTTTTAAACCACAAGGGAAGCATGCATGAGGATGGATGGGTCCAGTAAGTGCGTCTGAGACCCTAAAACTGAAGTGGAAAAAATGGAACACACACCCTAGTGCAGGTAAGAAATAGAAATGATTTTACTGCTCGGCATTTGCATATAGAGACGCGGTGCACACAATACGACGTGGCATTGTTCGTCAATTGATGCAACTCAGTAATTTTTATTGCAACTGGAAGACAATACATCACAGAAACTTTATGGTAGGTCTCGGGGAAAGTGTTATTTACAATAAATGATGAAATAGTTTGTCTTTGGCAATATGATTACATATGAAGAATGCGAAATGCATGTATGGATGCCTCCAAAGCAACACCATCAGGTCCCTAGAGTCCGGCTGATTGTGCCTGCCTTCACAATGCTCCTGCAGGGAACACAGATGCAACTGAACGTCACTTTCCTTCTCCTTTATGGTTCTCCCTTTCTATTCATGATATTATTGGCAGTTTCATACAGAAAATACAGAAAAAAAATTGGCTTTTGAGAAATTATTACTCTAGTAAATTAGAATTTGGCCATGTAGGTCTATTGGCCAGCAAAGGTCAGACGACCCTAAGCATCGATAGTAAACCTCTTGGTCTTCTGATTGCTTTATCACTGTTATCTTTTTTTTTTCTTCTGTAAAACAAAAACGCAACTCAGAAATGTTACAGAATCAGAGTATAAAAAAATGTACAAGTGTCTAATGCTTCCCAGACACACCCGGATACTCCCCCCCCCACCCCGCATTTTCACCATGGCAGTAATAAGTAGTAAGTGTGAATAAAACAGCATGAAACTGGTTATTGAATCAGCTATGAGCTTCAATGGCCTCAACACACGTACTCAAGAAATGCTTCATGTTTAAATAACTGAACTTGTGCTAAGTTTCATCTAAAAAAAGGAGGTGGAGGTCGGGGAACTCAGGCCACAGTAATGACAGGATGAAATACAATTTGTAGGTTTGACAGGCTCACCATATCGAAGTCTGTGCGAATCCAATATGGAATATCAGTTATTTGCAAAAGGTAGGGAAGGCTGTTCTCAACTTTTGCAAATGAAATACAGTGGGAAAAACACTGTTGAATATATTCCAAATAAATAGTCTTGATTTCAACGCTAACAAAACGAACAGGAAGGGTACTTGTGAGCATATCACAGTAAAGTCAGAAGTGATCTTTCACCTAGGTCTGATTTCAAAAGTAGGACAGACAGCAAAATGCAGCACCATAGACACATCGGTTTCGGCCGTTAAAAGATGGATCACTTTGAAAATCGTATTTTCCTTCCTTAATTTTTGGTCAGTGAAGCTAGCACTTGTTTGCTGAACTGTGGAAGAATTTCAAGGTCACACGCATTATTCATGATAAAGCAACCGAGCTGACGAGTCTGTGCTTAATTCAAGAATAACCAGTAGAAGAGAGAGAAAACAAGGAGTTAACCACCTCCGGTGCTCTCTCAAAGGAAGAGGGGTTAACAGATGAATTCACAAAGGTAGGCGGGTCTATACAGAACACTGAATGCCATGTGTAAATCCTCATGAAACTCCAGAAACAGGAACACCACACAATGTATATACTTTGATTTACACATTCCGTTACAAAGAAAAAAGACACCATTACAACTTTGTAACTGTGTTAACTGCAATATAAACCAAAGTCCCGAGTTTGGCAGGTAACTAAAAGAGGGTTATCACTTAGGTTATATAGCAAAAGTGTTGATGTATATTATATATAGTAGTATAAATAATAAAAAAGTATTATTTAAATTAGATCACAGTGCTGCATTATGTGCATAACAGTGTTTGATATAGTATTGGAGGGCTGGGACCTACGACACTAAGGATTTAACTGTCAACACTGGTTAAGTCACAATCAAGAGGGGACACAGAGTTCGAATGTGTTCTTTTGGTGGCAAAAATCCTGAAGATGAAAGGAAAATACTTCTCTACAGAAACATAATAAATTGCAACATCTGGGCAGCTGTGATCCACCAGAAAGAAACCGAGTCCCAACCTGAATCAAGTTTAAAGGGAAAAGAGGAGTCACATTGAATTTAACCCAATCCCGTATGGAAAACCCTCCCATGTAGGTCACTTGTACAGAACTCTGATTCCTTCTCCAAAAGCCCTTCGAACGAGAGGCTAAGAGCCCACATGCATAGTGTGGGGGTCACTGAAATGTGAGTTGGTAGCACTTGGTGCCGGGCAGTCCCAGTGTGTCCCAGCACTGAGCTGGGCACAAAAGCCATCTGGACGGTTTTCACAGCCCACAGCCTGAAGTCCCTGGGGCAGGAATGCCATTCGTGTGCAACGGCAGCTTCTAGAATGCCCTGTGGTAGCTACTGCCGCACCCAGCAAGGACCAGACACGCTGAATGCCTCTCCGAGAAAAAAATCAGCTCTTGGGAAAAGCCTCTGACACATCCCTTCTTAAAGACTCAGCCCCAAGACTGAAACCTGCAGCAGTCGTCTTGGCCATCTCAAACCACCACCTAAACGTGGGTTTCGTTCATTTGAGTTTCAAATAGACAGCTTTATTTACCAAAGAACTCTTAAAAGTATATTGATTAGAGAGGGAAGGGAAGTAGGAGCTTATGGTATATAATAAGGCTGGGAAAAATCTATGATGCAGACCCTTTCCACGTAGTACTAGATAAAGATAAAAGACAATTAGAGTAGCATAAAAATAACTGTCTATGTGTATATCATTTAAGAAAAAAGAGCTACGGTCTCTTTCTCTTAAATGTGTCCGAGGGCCAACAGCAAGTAATTGTAGATGTCACGGTGCTGATGTGTTCATGGATGTTTTCCAAAGCATCTTGAAATATTGCTATAGTTCCCCATCTCCCCCTCCCCCCCGCCCCACGTGAGTATGTGAGATACTGGAATGACATATGAAAACACCCCTTCTCCCAGCAGGAGAAATGAAAGCAAAAACACCACACCCCTTGAACGGTGCTCAGGCGATCTGTCAGACTCATGAATACATATGCTAGTTTGGAAGCTAAAAGAACACCTGACGTTTGGGAAGTAATTCCAAGACTAAAGTGAATTACATTTGAGCAAAATAGTCTTTCACAAATAGGCTTGTGCTTAAATCCTCTACTGCTCTTGGAGGAGGGAGTGAGAGAGGGTGCCTCCCGCCCCTTGGCTTGGCAAGGACACGGACAACCTCATTCTGCCATGAATTCACTACAAACGGCCACATACACATCAATACTTTTTTTTTTTCTCAACAATCAAAATACAAAGTTAAACACAATTGAGCCATTGTTTTGGTTATGCATAATGTGTATGCCTCCAAAAACAGAAGAAAAATAGAAAAAAGTACCCTCACTGAAGTTTCCCCTAGAAGTCACCCAGCGGGCTCCTACACGGGTGCTGAGGGAGACTCAGGAAAATAACACTTAGAAAGCTGCCCGATGAGGTATTTATGCAAAAAGAGTGGTTCTGGAGTTAAGAACACACTTTTATAAGATATTTATCTATTTCTCAAAGAGATCAGAAAAGTAAATCACACACATTGCATTTTATTATTTTCTAAAAGACACCTTGCTCCTTTAGAAAAACGAAATGAGGGGAGACAGCCCACCGCGGGGGTTTTGACTGGAAGAAGTCCCCGCCAGAAACAGTCCTGGATGTCCGCCTCTGCCTTTCGGGAGGGAAGCCTGAACTTTATCCTGGGGGGGGGGGGGGGGGGGGGCGGCGCGGGGAGGGAGTGGGGGGCGGAGCCGAAGGGGGTGTCTTCCGGGTTTGGTCAGGCAACAACAGGTATCAAAGTGTTGCTCAGGCTCCGCGACTGACACAGCTTTTGGGGTGTCAGATACTTGGGGAGATGGAGGGAACAGGGCCCTTCGGTAATACATCCTTTTCCCATCTACACCCGGGACAAATGTGCTGGAAGTATTCAGGTTCAGGTCCTGAACTTGACCTGTCATATGGGCGTAGACTTTTCCCCCCCTCCCAGGTTCTCTTACCAGCAACCCACAGGAAGGACAGCGCGGGGTCCGCGCCAGTTCATTCCCTCCGTCCTGGCTGCTGCTGGCCACTGGGCTCCACGACGGCCCCCGACTGTCCCGTCTTTAAACATCACCATCTCCCCAGTGCCCCCCGCTCTCCCTCACCACCACATCCTGAGCCCCGGTAGTGGGTGTTCCTGTTTGTGTTTTAAAATTCCCCTCCATGTGGGTGGAAGATCATATTCTTTCAGAGATTTCTCTCTGGATCTCTCAAGATAATTTCTTTTAGGCAAAGGTAACAGGAGTTTCTGGTCTGCGTGACATCGTCCGGTTGTCTAAATTCAGCTCTCATAATCTAGGTGGGCTTAATTCCAGGTTGGTTCGTGTGCTCAGGTGGCAGAAGTGGCCGGCCCCTCCTTCCCACTGCGAGATGGCATCACAGGAAAACTGTCTGGGGCTGGTCCTTCCAACACCCATGTCACTTCCTCCTTCGCGTGCACCCTAACTCACACCCTCATCCAATAAGGCCCATTAGCGTGCTTTCCCTTCTTCCGGCGAATTTGCATAATTATTCACTGCCTTTTTGCTAGGACCAAATCACGGTAATGGTTTTCTCAAGTCAGCGTCCCGTAATTCTCTTGATTCTATCATACACACTCACTACTAAGTTTGCCCTCAAATTATTGCGTCATGGTAAACATGGACAGACAAAGAGAAAGGACACACTTTTCAACAGAGAACCAGGGGGTCGGGGGCTGAAGTGCAGACAAGGCAGTTAGAGCTCCGCCATCCAGGCCCTACCAGAACACGAAGATATTTTATATTGCAGAGTAAGATTCCCCAACAGTCAGAATTTGTCCCTGAAGAAGGTTAAACCTTAAACACCTGCTTCAAAAAACCAAAACAAAATAATTGGGAAAAAAACAAAACAAAACAACAGAAAAAAAATTAAAGAAAGAAAGAAAGAAAGAAAAAAAAAAAAAGAGAAAACCAAAAGAAACTCTAAGCCTAAGGGCTTAAAAATTAGAGGCATAGCCTTTTCTCTATTTTCTATATTTATATGAAAATAATTCATGCTTCATGCTAAATACATTATTTACCTTACAAGAACTTTGTTATTTTTGAATAAAAAAAAGTTTGTGTTTTGTGATTTTTTTTTCCTTTTTTATCTTTTTTTCTTTTTTTTCTTTTTTCAAAGGAATCCATGCATTGTGGATCAGAAATTTCTGCTGGCTACACTGGCTGAATGTGGAAATCACTGATTTTGCAAAGATGAATCCTGATATTAACTGCAAACTCCATTTTGAGGGCAGTATAGGACTTTTTTGTTTTTGTATTTTTTTTGCCATGTTTTTACTTTTGTTTGTCCATCAATCTGCCTTTAATCTTTTAGAAATACACCACAATACTAATGGCAGGTTCTGTAGCTTTTTGTTTTCTCACTCGGATCAAATAGTTTTGACAGACAGAAAAAGATCTGTACCATTATTTTCTTCCTTAACAGCTACTGTAATTTCCTGGACTTGATTTTCACTTGGGCAGTTAAGAAGACATAGCTTGTTTTCTGCATCAGTTCTCTCTCTCTCTCTCTCTCTCTCGTGTGTGTGTGTGCGTGCGTGTGCAGGGCCAACCTTCAGGCTTATGGCTTGTGGAACATTCTCTTAATACAGAACAAAATTCAATGATGAGCAACACCACTAAAAACTGACCCAGTTTCTTCTCATTGTCATTGACACCTGGTGTAAAAGGAGTGGTCCAGTATGTCCCCCTCCTAAGATGCTACTAGGCTTTCCAGCGAAGAAGCACAAAGGACTGGAGAACGCCCCCCACTCTGTCCACCCACCCCTGCACACTTCATGGCAATGATACCCATGGCAAGGCCAAGAGTTTTCCTGGCACAGCTGGATGCCCCGCACTACGAGCCTGGGTCTGCTCCCAGGGGACCAGGGTTCTTCCTTGTCCCCAGTCGCCTTATACGCATTCACTCAGTGACCCCAACTGGGGGGCCATCCTGACCTTTTAAACCTGAGGGTTGGGCCTGATGGATGATTACTTTGCACACGTGCCGAATGTGTGTTCCGTGGCATGACCGTTGGCGTCCCTGCGGATTCAGCCACGTGTTTCTGACAGAGCTGGAGGAAGCAATGGTAATTTTGGCTTTTTCGGTTTTGTCTTCAGATAATGAAAAGCTTTTGTAAAACAGCTGAGTGTCAATATGAGTTCTATGGCTTCAATCTCCTTTAAAAATAAAATTCTTAAGGGTCCAAAACAAAGGAGGGGCAAATTAAAAAAAAAAAAAAAAGGAAAGAAAAGAAAGAAAACCAAACCAAAAAAAAAAAAAAGAAAGAAAAAAGAAAAAAAAATTGCTGATATTGCCACAAATCATTAGAAATCTCCTGACATGCTAAAACCAAATGGCCGAAAGTTCAAAACAAATCAGTGACTTGTTTTTAATTTTTTGTGGTTTCCTTTTGCTCTTTCTGCCCCTTTGCCGTCCGATTGGTGATGTTATTCAAACAGGACCGAATCCCTGCCAAGTGCAGGAGCGAGCCCGCCGCCTCTTTCATCTCCTCGTCGTCGCTCTCGGGGGGCTTCTCCGTGCGTCTCTTTTTGAGGGGCAGCGTGTCGCTGGGCACCTTCCGGGCCTTGGCGAAGTGCTGGCGCTTCTTGTGCTGGGCCGCGTAGCCGCTGTCCCCCAGGGCGTCCTTGCCCTCCTTGGGGCTGTGTTTGCGGTCGTCCTCCTCCGTGTCGCTGTGGCTCTCGTGGCTCTGGAAGCTGCCCTCGCTGCCCTCGCTGCCCTCCTGGCTCCCCTTGGGGGCGAACTCGTAGTGGTCGTCAGCCGAGGAGGAGGAGACCGAGTCGCTGGCTGGCGAGGTGCTCCTGGCGTTGGACTTGGCACTGCTGTAGTTGTGGTCCTCCTTGGGGTCGCCGCTGACCACCGGGGAGCCGCACGACGGCTCGCTCTCAGTCCGCAGCCGGCAGCCGCCCAGGCCGTTCCTGCGGACGGGGCGGCGGGGAGGGGACACAGAGAGGACACAGGTTAGCCCCCCGCGCTCACGCCTGCGGCCCCCTGACCCGCAGCCCGGCGCTCTGCCCGCCTGGGGCCCTGCAGGCGGCCCTGCTCTGCGGACAGCGCCCCAAATCCCGACCCCCGGCCTCCCCGCTCATGCCCCGCTCGCCCGCATTCTCCCTCGGCTTGGGCAGAGACGGCAAACCACTCTCTTCTGCGGTGACGGCGGTGGAGGGCCACCTCTTACATTAAACCAGAAAAATCAAGCCGGGCTTGGTTTCGCACGCCCGCCAACACCATGGGGTAGGCTCTGCCAGCCTGCCTGGGTACTTCAGGGGGACAAGCCCGCTCTCTGCCAGAGCTGCGACATTAGGAGCCTCTTGTCAGGAGATGAAACCCAGGGTTCAGCAGAAAGGGCCACCTGCTGTGTGGTGACAGCGATTCACTCGCGCCTTCCCTCCCTCCCTCGTTCATCCTGCAAATATTCGCTGAACACCCCACATACAGACGCATGGTCTTAGGGAGGGTCCCCAGGAGGCATCCGTGGCGGGATCAGATACAGACACTGTCGCAAAGATGCTTAAAGTTGAACAGAGAAGCAAGTCGTGGTCACACCACAGGTGAGAGAGCAGTAAGCTGCCACCTACTATACTCACCACCTGCCAAATGCCACGTGCCATCTGCCAGGATGGCTGCATTTAACTCTGTAAAGCGGTGCGAGCATCCCTATTTTACTGACGTTGGAAGAGGGTCTGGAAAGCCACACAGCTAATACGTAGCAGAGATGGGATTAAGACCAAAGTCTGATTCTTTTTTTTTTTTTTTTAAGATTTTATTTATTTATTTGAGAGAATGAGATAGAGAGAGACAGCATGGGAGGGGGGAGGGTCAGAGGGAGAAGCAGACTCCCCGCTGAGCAGGTAGCCCAATGCGGGACTCGATCCCGGGACTCCAGGATCATGACCCGAAGGCAGTCGCTTAACCAACTGAGCCACCCAGGCGCCCCAAAGTCTGATTCTCAAGATGGGCTCTTAGTGCAATCTGATGGACTCTCGCTGTTTTTCTGATTTCCCTATAACTAGGTCCCTTCCATACACTCCCATCAGAAGCCCACACCACTTACCACAGCACGGATTACTGTCTCGTGTCTTTACGCCTGAGTGATGAACTGAGCTCCCTGGGCTTCCATACTGGCAAAGGGGAGGGTAACTGCACCCACTTCGTTGTGGGGCTGAGGACGGGGGACCGGTGCCTGGCCCAAGGGTGAGGACTATGATGTTCATTCCTGCTTCGGCCACACATTCCCAGGGGTGGGCACTGAGAGGACACAGTAGGTGCTCAGAAGAGGTGGTGATGAGAGAGGAATATGCACAGGAGAAAAGGGGTATTTGCAGCTGGAGGGGATAGACGGAGGGCAAGAAAAAGGTCTGCGGAAGACATGGCATCTGACCTTGGACATGAGGGCTGAAGGTTCTGGGCAGGGAGGAGAGGTGTTCTATTGCACCATGTTGACCCCGTGTCCTGTAAGCCTATCCACCTGATGATGCACTTCTAGGAGCTCTGGGGAACATGAGCACACTTTTCCTTCCTTCCTTCCTACACACCCCCAGCTCTACGCTCTCCTACCATGTTCCCTCCACAGACAGCACGTCCCACCTCTGTATGAGCTGTGTGATGCCTTGTTCAATGTCTGTGTGCTTCCCATTGGAGTGTTAGCTCCACAAGACAGGGCCCAGTCATGACATGTCCTCCAGCACCAGGCGCAGAGTGGACACACGAGATAGACTGAGCAAGGATAGGAGCAGATGGAACTGTGTGGCAGAGAGCATGAAGTTTGGGAAGATACTGTGGGTCTCCCCCAACATGCCTTACTGGACACTCCCCGAACATATGGCATCTATGGAAAGCCTATGGGGTTGGGCCCAACGAGAAGATTCGGTCACGAGCTGTTACCCTCTCTTTCCTGCCATCTCTATGGGCCCTGAGGCTCAAGAAGACCCTGGTTGCAGCCCAGGGAGAAAGTGAAAGGGGAGGAGAGTCCTTGGTGTAAATGGTGTAGCAGGGGAGTGGAGCCAAGGAGTCTCCCTCCTGGTGTTCGAGGCCCTGCAGTGGGTGCTCTGCTAAATCTAAGCGGGTGGTGAGAATTCCCACTGAAATATGCACCAGCAAAATGCATGAGGGCCATTATCCAAACCCAACCTTTGCTACATGCCTGGAGATCATCAAAATCAACCCCAGCAATGACAGCGCTGCCCAACAACAATTAATTTGCACTATGAAGTCCTAGCAGTCTCCAGAACGGCCCCAGGCTGTGTCCTGCACGCTGTGATCCCAGAATCCACAGCACCTCCGCCCAGCCCTTCTGGAAAGAGCCTGGCTCTCAAGACAGACAGGCTTCTGTTCACAGCCCAGCCCTGCTTATTAGTGACCTGCCGTGGGCTCATCTCCCTTACAGGGCGGGGTGATGATGAAATGAAAAGTTCCGAGCGCAGAGGATGGCTTCTTCAGTGGTGCTTGAGAATTCTGCCTTGGTTTCCTCTGTTGCCATCAGACGGCTCACCACTGCTTCTTATGGCTGTGACATGCTTACCTGAGCACTCGTTTTCTTTCTATTCTGGGTCGGGAGGCTTATGGGAACACGGCATAAAGGAAGAGGAAAGAGGACCCGAGAGAGGGATGCCTCAGGGGCTTGCCTGTAAACACAGCCCCTGAGCTTTGGGGAATGGCCCCTGCGATATCTATTTTCTGCAGACTTTCTGTTTCTTGGCTCTGTCTTGGGTGCATAGAAGTGACTAGGAAAAGATTACTTTGAGGTGTTTCCAAATATGAAACTCAATAAATGTAACTAATTGCACAGGTAGCTATTAATAGTTATTAAACAAATGAAATTGAAAGTCTCGGATAATGGTTCTCTTGATCTTTGTTGTTTCAGGTAACTGCTGTAAAATGCAAAATAATCGGTCTACTGAACTGGCATAAAACAGTCTCAGAGTGAAGCCCACGACACTTGGAGAGTAAACTGGGCTATGGCTGGCTTTTAGAAAATCAATTTAGTTCTGAATCCTCATTTGTTAACAACATGGGCTTATAATTCACTTCACTACCACAGTTAAGCAGAACAGGCTACCTCGGAACACAGAGAGAAAGAGAGAGGGGGAGAGAATCATGGGAGCAAGAGTATGAAATTTGGCAAAAATTAGCCAAAAGTTAATTCTTACTGAATCTAGGTGAAAGGCATATGGTGTTCATTGTGCTTTTCTTCTTTCCCACAGGTTAAGACATTTTTTTGAGTAAAAAGTTTGGAGTAGGGCGTGGGAGATATATGAGATATATGCTAGAATGACAGCAAGGACAGAACATTCTAGTTCCAAACTATTACAAGAGGAAAGGTTCTGGGCCTGAGAACTTCTCTTTCTTAAAGGAGATAAACAAGCCTGAGAGAAGTACTAAAGACACACTACAGTCAAATGGAGAACAGAAGAGAAAATCATTTTGATAGTCCATGAATTAAATGTTATGTAGGGCAAGGTCTCTGGTACCACTTGGAATCATGCTGCACGCCAACAGGGATTCCATAATCCACACGCTGGAACACTGGCTTAACTCAACGAACCGTTTTGCAGATTAAACAAACAGAAAGTAAGGAAGTCCCATGACTGGTCCACGGTGCCCCAATTAGTTCTCAAAGACAGCTCAAGCAGGAATTTGAAATATCTTTCTGTCTCTCTCAGGTAAGGAAACCAATACACCCATTGACCGTATTTCTGGATAAAAACAGGTATGCAGACGTTAAGTTCAGGGAGCAGGAATTAAAATATAAATGTATCTCTCTCAGTGGATAAAATTAACTTTCCCTAAGATTGCAGCATGGGCGCATAATCCATAAATTACACACAACTCGGCAGGGAGTGACAAGCTCCTTCAATTATGAATAACTTGATGCGATGTTCGTGGTGGCACAAGGCTGCCAGGGGCCGTCATTACGGGGCGCCACATACTTAGAAGGAACCAGTCATCCCGAATATGCTGGAAGGTAAGTAGCTAACCACCTCTTCAAAAATCATTCATTGAAATGAACATGGGATACGTGAGAAATGCCTGCCATTCTTCAGGTGTAGTTGAGCTTACATGTACCACCACTCACAGCAGTCATGTTAATTTCAAAAACCTGGTATTCATTCTCTTGTCAAACTGATGGGCAACAGCAAACATAAAAGGTGAGAAATCACATTAGTTCAGGCCGAGAATGAGCAGTGCTTGCAACTAACAAGTCAAAGTACGGCTTCTAATGAGACATGGCCATTTTGCGGTCTCCTCTCTTGGTTCATTATTGGTCTAACCATATGTATCACCTCCACCTTGCACCTGGGCCCAAGGGTTTTCTCTGGAACTGATGGTTTTAAACCTAGAGACCAACATTTAGGGTGAAGTGGTCCTCTCAAGGGACTGACTTGAGAACTCTGGACTTTTGTCAAGCGTGCAGTTAATGGGATCCTGAAGGCTAGAACTGGAGCCAGTGCAGTGATTCTGTCTAAAACCAAACACAGGTAGAAAGACAACGGAAGACAAGAGATGGCTGGGGGCTTTCACTTCCAGCCGGGAGGCAGAGAAATCATCTGGAAGGCACTCTTCCGACTATCACACAGAAGATCTTGGACGAAGTACAGCAACACAGTTTTAAGTCACTGCTGTGTTCCCAGTGAAGCCTTCACTGGAAAAGGGGACTCTTAGAAACCCATGCAAACACACGTGTACCAAGAGAATGTCACATACACACAAAGTTAAAAAATAAAGGGACAAAATCTGAAATGGGAGCAGTAGGCAACCAAGAAAGCCAGGGTTTCCCCAGAGCAGACACCAGCACTGTGACAAGGGCCCGAACTTATGGTGATGGGGACAGAGGGGCAGAAGATTGACTCTGGCAGCTGCTGTGGCTCCTCAAAGGGGATTAAGGTGGCCTCAGGTGTACTGGTCCCTAGGTACCCAGCATAAGTTTTGAAAGCAAATCCTCTCTTCAAGAACACAACCTGAATTTCAGCCATCAGGATTCCCCCATATTACGGTTAATCAAATATTCAAGTAGAAAACTCATAACCTAAAATCATCAAACATACCAGCAAGCAGGCCACTAGGAATGTATAAATGTAAAAATGTCATGTAAATGAAAAAGCTAAGACGTCTGAATAATGATAATCTCAATGAGGTCCTAGGGAAAAGTAACTTGCCCATCACAGGCAGACAATGGGGCTAAAAGCCAGCCTTAACCTCTGCTCCAGATGGGACGCAAAATAAGAAAAGCATCCCCTTAGATTTTTTAACCACAAGCCTTGAGTCTTGTGGGGATGAGGCCAGAATTTGGGTCCACTGTGTGGACCCAAAGGCTTTAAACTAAATTTAATTTAAAGTGCCCAATGGTGCCTACTAGAAGAAAATACAAATCCTTTCTGGAAGAACAGTCTTTAATCTCAGGCCACAATGAATTCCCACAGATAAGACTTTAAGGAACATAGGTTCATAATAATAATAAAAAAAAAACCAATTGAACACAAATAAGCCGCCATAAGGCAGAGACAACAGAAAAACCAACTATAGAATCTGAACTGTAAAGCTGACAAATATTGAAGTAAGTAGGTACACGATGTCAAGCATGTGTACAGAAATAAAAGAGGGAACTGAAAAGTATCAGAAAGGAAGAATAGATTATGAAATCTAAGTAGACAAATTTTGGAAAGCATCAGAGTTGCTTGAGATGAAAAAAGTATAATCCCTGAAATTAACCTCAATGAAGCTGAAGGAGAAAAATTAGTTAAAAAAAAAAAAAAAAAAGAGCAGTGAATTGGAAGATGAATCTGAAGAGACTACATACCATGCAGCAGAGACAAAGAGAAATATGGAAGACTGGGCAATGTGGAATACAGTAAGAAGACCCAATGTAAATCCAACTAGAGTTCCAGAATGAAACAGAACATGGGGGCGAACCCAACGCCTGAAGAGAAAACGGGCTGAGAATTTTCTCATTTTGATGAAAGGTACCAATCTTCAGATTTAACCAACAAATCCCACAGAAGGTAAGTAAAAAGAAATGTGTATCTGGAAACATCATAGTCGAACTGTAGACATTTAAAAAAGGAGAGAGAAGACTTAAAAGTAGCAGAAAGAAAACACATCACCTAAAGAGGAGTATCAGTGGGGAGCCTGGGTGGTCTCAGTCAGTTGAGCCTCTGACTCTGGATTTCGGCTCAGGCTGTGATTGCAGGATCCTGGGACTGAGCCCTGAGGTGGGGCTGAGCCCTGGAGGTGGGCTCTGTGCTCAGGGGAGCGTCTGCTCAGGATTTTCTCTCTCCCTCTGCCCTTCCCCCCATGCATGCACTCTCTCTCTTTCTAAAATAATAAAAATAAATCTTTAAAAAAAATAAAGAAGAGTACCAGTTAAGATAAAACAAGCAAAATAGATGAAAGTGGAAAAATATTCTCAAAGTGAGAGAGGAAGGAAAGAATGGTCAAACTAGAACTGTATGCATTGTAACATTATCTTCTAAGAAAGAAGGCAAAATAAGTATGTTTTCAGACAAGATGTCATTAGGGCTTTAACTAAAAGCAGATACTCAGTATAAGGAACTTCTTAAGAATATATTTCAGGAAAAAAGGAAAATGAAGGTCTGAGATGCAAGAAGAAATGATAAGCAAAGAAAATGTAATCAAGTATTGACTGAACAGCATAATGATGATGATGACTAAGTGACTTAAAAAAAAACTGAAATAGAACCAAAGTACTGGACAAATGTAACACATCATTTGGGAGGCAGAGAAGAACAGTTAAAGCATTCCAAGGGCTTTGTATTGATCAGGAGGTTAAAAGTATTGATTAACTTTAAACATTTTAAAATATTCATGTTACAAGTTCTGGGATCAACACTAAAAGAAAAGAAACGAAATGTATAATTTCTAAACCATTAGAAGGGGAAAAAAATGAGGAATGGGAGACTCTTGATCAATTTAAAATAATGCAAGAAACGAAAAAGAATCTGGAAATAGCAGAGCAAACAAATACAAAATAAAATGGTAGAAATAAATCCAAATATGTTATTAAAAAGGGGCTAAAAATCTTCACTAAATGGTAAAGATCATTAACACAGAATTTAAAAAAAAAAGCTGTTTCTAAGAGAAAAACCTAAAACACAAAGACAAAAAAAGGTTAAAAGTAAAAGGATGGAAAATGTTGTCTCATGCCATGCTGGTGTAGCTATATTAAAACCAGAGAAGACAGATTTTTAAGGCAAAAATCATTACTACAGATAAAGAGAGTCATAAAACATTCATAAAGGTTCAGTTTACCAGGAAGATACAACAGTTCTTTTTTTTTTTTTTTGAAGATTTTATTTATTTATTTGACAGAGAGAGATACAGCGAGAGAGGGAACACAAGCAGGGGGAGGGGGAGAGGGAGAAGCAGGCTTCCTGCAGAGCAGGGAGCCCGATGCGGGGCTCGATCCCAGGACCCTGGGATCATGACCCGAGCCGAAGGCAGACACCTAATGACTGAGCCACCCAGGCGCCCGAGATGCAACAGTTCTAAACATGGATACCTCCACTAAGATAGCTTCAAAATATACACAGCCCAAACTGAAAGAGCTACAAGGAGAAACGGTCAAAATCCACATTGTAATGGGAGATTTTAAATACATCATTCTCAGTATTCAATTGATCAAGTGTGCTCCCCCACAACAGGTTAGTAATGCAGATTTGATCTAACGGACATATACAGAACATGTATTAGTAATGAAGACGACATATTATTTTGAAACACACATAGAATATTTATAAAAACCAATGTATACTAGATCATATAGCAAGTCTCCCCAAATTTTGAAGAAGCGGTATCTTACAGATCAACTCCCTGAACACAAATGCCTGGTAGTTAAGAATCAGTGTTGAAGAGGTAACTAAAAACCAAAATAACAAACGATTACCTTCTCCTCAGTTTGAAAATTTAAAAACATGCTTCCAAAAATACCTGTGAGTCAAAGAAATCAAAATGGAAATTAAAAAATACTTTGCACTGTTAATAATGAAAATAAAAGATATCAAAACTCATGGGATACAACTAGGCAGTAGTTTCAAGGAAATTATAACCTTAAACTTTTATAGAAAAAGAAGAAAAGTTTAAAAATGAAAGTAACCAATCCAGGCAAAGAGAAAAAGAATAAACCTACAAAAAGAAAGCCAATTATAAATGAAGGAAAAAAAACCAAAAACAAACAAAAAAAACCAAAACCCCAAACCAAAAAACCCAAAAGTTGACTTTGAGAGGAAAGCCAAAAAACTATGGCAAGATTAAGCAAGAAGAGTGACGTTAAAATGAAATAAGGAATGAAAAAGGAGCATAACTACAAAAGTATTTTAAAAGACGGCAGACACGTTATGAATAACTTTCCGCCAATAGACCTGAAAACTCTGGTGAAGTGGACAAATCCCTACAGTTACCATAATGAATTCAGAAAGAAATTAAAAATAAGCCATACTCTTCTTGTGGCATTTCCTTCTCTCCCTCCTACCATAAAGCATAACCTATTTCTGAGTTTCAGAATTGCCTTCAAAGAACATGATTTCAGAAGATGGAAGCTGACAGGTGCATGGTCTTTAAAAACAAAACAAAATATAATACAGAAAGACCGTAGCAGGTACCGCATCGGGAATATAGTCAGTGTATTGTGACAGCACCGTATGGCGATAGATGGCAGCTATCTATGTCTGTTGTGAGCACAGCGTAATATATAGACTTGTCTAATCACTACATTGTACACCTGTAACTAATGCAAAATTGTGTGTCAACTATACTTCAATTAAAAAAAGCAAGCCCAGGGGCACCTGGCTGGCTCAGTCAGTACTGCATGCACCTCTTGATCCTGGGGTTGTAAATCCGAGCCCCATGTTGGGTGTGGGGATCACTTAAAAAATAAAGAAGGGGAAGATTTGTCTCCTTAAAAAAACACAAAAAACCAAATCTCAAAAAAAGAAAAAAGAAAAAGAAAGACTGGTGGCAAATCTTCCCTCAAGTTCTGTTGTTAGACTACACTCTATCTTAAAATTGAACGTTGTCAGCGTCCTGAACTCCTGTGACAAACATCTTCTCAAAGGGGAAAGACAAAGTTAGGTGACCAGGAGCAGATCTTAGGCTGAGAGGAGTTTTCCTGATGACTCTATTCTGATAGCACCTTAGGTATTAATGCTCTGTATTACAGTAAGACCATTAATTCCTGACTCGCTTCATGTTCCATGGGAACTGCAGTTTTCACTTGAGGTCCAAATAAAATTAAGTAGCTTTAGCTGGTGACTAGATGGAACTTTCTTATAATTTTATAAACTGCTGAGGTTCAGATGACTGCCCCCACTCCTTAAAACCAATGGCTTGGGCAGATATACACTGTGCTGAAGGGGGCATAAAAAGCTCAATCTAAGCCTTTTCCTGGGGTTTGGGGCTAAGCTTCAGGTGCTCAGAAAGGGGACCTGGGAAGGTGTGTGGAGGGCAAGCTAGATGAATCCAAGACTCCCCACATTATTAATCTTATTTTTTTTTCCAATTGGCTTTACTACGGTAAAATACACAAACATGAAAAACTTACCATCTTAACCATTTTTAATTGTACAGGTCAGTGGTATTGAATGCATTCATAATTATCGTGCAGCCGTCACCACCATCCAACTCTAGAACTCTTCATTTTATAAAACTACAACTCTGTCCCCAATAAATACTAACTCTCCACTCCTTCCTCCCCTTAGCCATCGGCAACCACCCTTCTACTTCCTGTCTCCAGGATTCTGACCACCCTAAATACCTCATATAAGTGGAACATAGAGTTTGTCTTTTTGTGACTGGATTACTTCACTTAATGGAATCTCCTCAAGGTTTACCCGTACCGTACGTGGCATGTGTCAGAATGTCTTTCCTTTTCAAGGCTGAATGAGATTCCATTGTGTGTATACACCACACATTGCTTATTCATTCATCTGCTGACGGAACCTTGGGTTGCTTAAACATTTTAGCTCTTGTGAATAGTGCTGCTATGAACACAGATGAACGAAAATCCCTTCAAGACCCTACTTTTGGTTCTTTTGGGTACAAACCCAGAAGTGGAACTGCTGGACCATATGGTAATTTGATTTTTAATTTTTTGAGGAATCGCCATACTGTTTTCTACAACAGCTCCACCATGTTACATCCCTACCCATAGCATACAAGGGTTCCAAGTCTTCCACATCCTCCTCAACCCTTGTTAGTTTCTGCTGTTGCTACGAGTCGTCCTAATGGGTGTGAGGTGGTATCTCATAGTTTTGATTTGCATTTCCCTAATGATTAGCGATGCTGAGCATCTTGTCATGAGCTCTGGCCATTTGTATATCTTCTTGGGAGAAATATCTATTCCAGTCCTTTGCCCATTTCTGAATTGGGTTGTTTGTTTTTCCACATTATTTATCAAGCACCTACTTAACACGTATCATACGCCAGGCACATAACTCTGCATTACCCTAATGACCCGTAAGACTGGTTTACTCATGAGAAGCCCAGGCACACACATACAACCACAGGATAAGGACTGGGGAAACTTGGTTCCTGAGTTCTCGCATGTAATTTCTGGCCCTGCTGCCTTGTGAAGGACCCCCACCCCCTCAGCAGTTTTCTCCCAGTCCTCTTTGGCAACCCTTGGACATTTAATTCTTCTCAACCACCTGAATGATCACTTGCAGTCAAAAGAGCCCTCAGAGTTGAAAGCAAGGGGGCCCAGATCCCAGAGAGCTGCTATGGCCCCTACCTGGGAGGCAGCCCATAATGCTATAAATGTGAGAAATTTGGGGCTCCTGTTCCCCAAGAGAGCCAGAAACAGTTCTCCTAGGGCTATAATCGTTTGTTCCATTCAATGTATTCTCTGCAAAGAATGTCTCTGGGAAAACCGAAGACACAGGCATGAAACTTTAAGACGTGTGAGAGTCATTTTGAGGATGATGTGTCTTGAGGATTCTATGCCCAGGCAAATTTAAAAATAAGCAGGTTTCCAACGACTAAGGATGGGCCAATCTCTGAGGTTATTGAGTAAAAAGTCAACACTGTAAAGTCAATTACACTATTGACAGATACTCTTACAAGGAGATTTCACATCATAATTATATGCAAAGGAACCCAGCAAATACAAGCTGTGTAATGATCAGCTAATAAAAGTAACACTTCATCTATGTCAATAACAGTTTCAGAGTTAAGACAAACAAACATGGCCTTTGCCACTCAGTGGTGGGGAAAAAAAAATCCCTGAAAGACAAATATTTTCACTTAAGGAGAAGTCACTTAGACTCACACAGAAAACCTGCCACACAAAGCAGAGTAGGAAATTGGTCTTTAGTGGGTGCTAATGATTCTCTGGCCCTCCCTCCATCCCCCGCTGCACTGATTGGGGGGGAGGGGGGGCAGTGGTGGGAACACGAACACCCCCAGAAACCCTTGGTCACCAACACGGGGTCTGGCCAACATCTGCTGTTGCTCTGTTCTCCTGTGGACTGTTTTCCTTTTAACCTCAGATACATGGTCAAATTTTTAAAAAATTTTAAATTACAATGAGTGTGAAAGAGCAAAACAAGATCCTCCCACCCCAAGACTTATTAATGGGTTTTACATAGACACTGGTTCTACAAACACCCCCGTGGCTATGTTTATGTTTATTCTTTCTGAAAGCATCTCAGTACCTATTATTTGCCAGGCATTTGGGGCATGAAGAAGGCAAAGTATTCTGAGGGTATTCAAGGGTCCTTGACCTTACAGAGCTTGCAATACTCCTCTCCCCTAATTTCTCTTAAAACTGAGCTGGAAGGTGCCGAACTTGTATTTGGAGAATGCACTGCTAATGCACAATGGTTTTCTTGACTGGTTCTCGCTTATTTATGCAGATGGAAACCTGTCTAGTTTTGCAAACCAGCAGTTGTGCATTTCACCAAAAACTTCTCTGATGCTGACGAAGGTCACTCTTAGACTATGTGTGCTTTCACAGTGTACAGACATCAAGCAAGTGGTGCCATTTTAAACTACTGTCACTCAGCCCCAAACCCACCCTTCCACAGTGCTTTGCAGGCTGGGGCTGGGGCTGGGGCTGGGCTGTGCAAGCCCCACGTCTGCTGCACCATCTGGCTCCATGTTAGGCTCAAACAACACGAGGTGCCACGGAAAGACTGGGAAGGGGGTGGAGGAAGAAAGGACACGCCCTTTCCTGGGTGTATCCTGTTCACCTGAGGCCGCAGCTCATTCCTGTAGAAGCTGTTGAATCCAGCTCATGGTCCCTCTGATGCTTACAGAACCAACTTCTTCACGTTCCCCTACAGGGCTTGCACCAGCAGGAGATCCTGAGATCCCTCTGGTCCTTCTACAGGTCCCTCCTCTGAGCTCAGAGACTCCAGCACCCTGGGGAGCGGTACCCGTCAGAGGTCTGGATCCCCGCCCCCAGCTCCTCTTCTGAGGTCTGAGCCCCACCTCTGCAGGGCAACCATCACAACCTCTCCCCTTTCTCTTAGCCTGAGGGGATGTGGCTGCTTCCAGCAACTGCTCTCGCCATGATGCCTGGAGTTCTCTTTTTACCCTTCCAGTTACTTGGTTCATTACTTGGTTCATAACTCCCTACCTGGTTGATGGTTCTTTACATGAAAGTCTCCCTGCTCGAACACCTAGTATGCTTTCTGTCTCCTGACTGCACCTGAAACCTGTTTTGTGGTCTTTCACTGTGGCAGAGCCAAAGTGAGGTGCTCCCTTCACTGGGGAAGCGGCAACTCTTTAATGAGAGACAAGACTTCACTGTTTTATGGTGGTGCTTTGTTATCGCCCCAGCCAGAACATAACCAGGAGCAAAAAAAAAAAAGGAAATCAATATTTTAAATGATCCTCTAGGGAGTACTAATCAGTAGAATGTATGATAATGGGAAATGATATACGCTACAAGGATAATAATTAAAATTAGGGGATGGCTCCTGCCGAAGGCCAACCTGGTCTTATGTCTCTCTCCCCGTGCGCCCGGCTCTCCTGTGCTCTGCTCCGAGGAATGGCCGGAGCCACATCCAGATCCATCCTGGAAAGGGCTGAAAGGAATGCTCAAGATGACAAACTGAAATCTATACTTGGAATCTGCTAATGAACATAGATTGTTGTTCCACGAGAAACAGTCTACAGTCTCAAAGTCCTGTCAGCCAAAAAGGTAAGGTGGGAGGTGAGGCTGAAAAGATTTTAAGTAAGAACAGAAAACGGAGTATGTCTCTCTCATAATGTGACGCAAAGGCACTGATACTTTGGCTTCATGGAAGAGGCTTTTCATTTATGAACTCAGGAATTACTGATCTACAGATCATGGAAGATACTGGAGAAATACAAGAGAGAGACCCATCCCCCCATCTATTTTTGGAAAGTATCACCATGTTGGGTTAGCGGAAATGCTATGTGGTTTTCTAACTTTATTACTATTCTAATTCCGAACAAATTCCCTCCTCATCAGATCCTAGACACCAGTGTCTGCCCTGAAGATTGGGGGACTTCCACCTTGGCAAGAGTAGGTTGGTTTGCCAAAAGAGCGGCAAGACACAATTGAGCGGGAAAGCTTCACGTGGTTCCTTCACACGAGGGAGCTCGACCTTGCATCTTCCCTCAGGCCCCCCAACAGACCTTCTGGGGTGGTTTCCTTTGGGACATGAGACACTATGAAAGGAAAATGGCCTTCAGATGCGAACTTGATCCAAAAGTGCAGAGTGAGCAAGGAGAGGATGCTATGGAGGGGTACAGCTCAGTGTGACGGGCCTTCCAAGCGAGAGCCTGGGCCCGACACTGCAAACGTGAGGAGTCATCAGCCATCAGCCAAGTGAGTGAGAGCCAGCCCTATCTATAGCAAGCGAACCCGAGAGCAGAGGGGGACACACAGAGGAATTCTACCACACAGGGTCACCCATCAAAGGGCCGCAACCAAAGCATGGGGCTTTCAAAGGAAAGAGAACTCCATCCAGGGTGGCTCAGAGGCCACGTTCCCAAAAGCTTTGTGAAGTAATCGTTTTTGTGATGGACCTTGAAGGAGGTGCTGATTTGCACGCGGAGGCTGAGGGAAGCCTACACAGAGGCAACAGAATGGATAAGATGGGCCAACACTGGGGAACAAGTTTGGCTCAAGGAGACAGAAGGAATGGGGTGATGTCAGGCTGATATGCGGGAGGCAGTGGGCAGAGAAGCAGCAGGAAAATAGGAGGTTTAATCCACACTGGCCCCTTTGAGGGGTCAAAGCTAGTGAGAGACCCTAACCCAGGGCTGGCAATGGAGTAAGAAGGATGGAGGGAAACAATTTCCCAAGGAAGAGTTCACGTGGTTTGGGCAACTGACCTGATTCTTGGAAGCAGGGGGAATGATGCCACCTGTTATTTATATCCCACTTACCAAGGCACTTTTCACACAGGATTTTGCGGTTCATTCTAGAGGTATACCAGTTGGCCTAGAATCTAATGAACAACTTGCTCACCACTTCCTTCCCCCTACCTTGCCCCACCTTCTTAGAACAAAAATGCTTAATTTGTCTTCATCTCCTTATCTGCAACGGGACCAAGATAATTTGAGCCCAGAAGGTGAAGCTGGCACGTGGACTGGGGTCCCTGGGAATTACTTTGACTTTTCTAACACCCAAACCAGGTTTATGGTCTTCACTGTTTAGAGGCTGGGCCTCTCCATCCCAAGTGACCCTGTGGGACACATGATGATGCCCTTCCCACTTCTTAGGCAGGCTCTGCCCAGAGAGTGTCTCCCTTACCTCACAGCTGCCGTCATTCCAATGGGAGTGATTGGCAAAGGCCGAACTCCAGGAAACAGCCCGCGGCTCAGAACCCGTGCTCCATTTTGTATCACTCCTGGAGGAACTGGAAAAGCAAAAAGGAAAGACACCACACATGAGTTCAACTTCTAAGATTTCTGTTGAGTCAGAAATTCTGGATACACCAAAGGAGAGAGAGAGAGAGAGAGAGAGCGAAAAGAGAGAGACAGTATTACTGGCATAGAGAGTGAACAGAGAGAGAGAAATACGCGTGTGCGCGCGTGCACACACACGCGCACACGCATGCACACCGAGAGGGAAAGAAAGATACCATGCCTCAAGAAAGAGGCTCAGTCAGCCGTGTCAGACCATTACCTTACAATCAAATTATTGATGCATTGGTTTAAAAAAGGGTGAGTATTAAAAAAATGGGCTTCAAACATTATTTGCTTGCGCTTATTAAATATAAGCTTTTATTTCCAGTCAGACCCTAACAAGATCTCAAGAACACTGACAGAAGTCTGATAGCAATGACCAAACAAAAGCATTTCCTCATGCTTCTCCGATCATGGTCAGAAGCTGAGAACACCTTTCTATCTGTCCTTAATCCAACAACGGAAAAAGAGAGCCAAAATAATAACAAAGCTGATTTTACAAAAAGCCTCTTGGCACCTCAGTGCTCACAACACAGTTCGTGCTCACAGTGATTTCTGCTGCCGAGGAAAGACCCTTCCTCAGTGTGGTGGGGTAGAGGGTTGGCAGGGAAGCTCTGGCTCCTGCCTCAGAATCATGCAGAGCCCGCTCTGGAGGGCCCACTTCCTCCTTTCTCGAAGCTTCCCCCCAAGCAAATCTCCAGAGAGTTCTCTCACCATCCTGCCTTCTCCTAAATACCCTCGTCCCTGGAGCAACAGTAAGCCAACCTTTTTGCCAGTGAACATCAGATCCCGTCCGTTTCCATACAATCCCACAGGAGCCTCACACCTGTCGGAGGAGTCACACAACAGGGGAACCACAGGAAATCCGCAAGAGTCCATCTTTTTCGACCTCCCAAATAACAGTTTCATTTGGTTCAAGCCAATACTCTTCCTGTACTACCAATTCTCCTCCATGCGTCCTCGGGGCCAGGCGTGCTTCATGAAGTGAGAGCCCTGATGCGGGGCTTGGAGTCTTAGCTTTAATCTTAATTCCTCTTGTGTGACTTTATGCAAGTTACCAAAATCTCTTCTTCCTTCTCTGAACAGCATCCTGAGTCCCCCGAGCTCTGGCTGTGTTCATACAGCCCGCCACTCTGGCTGTGTTCATACAGCCCCCCCACAGTCTCATCCAGAGGCAAGGTGGATAAATCAGGCTTTCTCAAACAAATGCCATACCAAAAAGGCTCCAGAAAATTATACATTCAAAAATGAAAACCCTTCTGGATATTAAGTTTTTAACGTCCATATTGAGTAGAATACTCTCTACAAAACACAAACATTACTTTCTTTTATTTATTTATTTATTTTATTTTATTTGACAGAGAGAGATAGTGAGAGCAGGAACACAAGCAGAGGGAGTGGGAGAGGGAGAAGCAGACTTCCCGGCAAGCAGGAAGCCCGATGTGGGGCTCGATCCCAGGACCCTGGGATCATGACCTGAGCCGAAGGCAGACGCTTAATGACTGAGCCACCCAGGCGCCCCAACATTACTTTCTATCCTGTAAATTTTAGGCTTCTAAGAGCATGTTTACATAAATATTCCAAACCTTTAACAAGAGGTCCCTCATATAGGATGAATGTCCACTCCTGAATATAGGATAATGTTATATAGACTGATTCCTCGAGAATTCTGTGGCTCTTGCTAATATTTTTGCTACCTTTTTTTCTAGGTCTGTGTAAAGCCCTTGCCACTGGGTTTTCTAAAAGGTGGATGGGAGACAGAATTAAAACCAGTGCCCAAAGTCAGTACTGCCAATGCAGTCCAGTGGTCCAGAATCTTCCCATTCTCATACCATATTTAACTGTGACAGGAGGCTGAACTAGATCAGAAACCCTTAACCCGTGTCCCTTACTCTCAGCCTGATTTCAGACAGCAGATCATCTGAGACAGGAGACTTACCAACTATCTTAGAAGCATGAAACCTGTATAATGTGATACTCTGGGTAAGTATCCTATTTTGCTTAGTTGATAAGTTCTAAGGAAGAGTACCTAAAATTTATATTAACTGACTTACATTACTGATTTCAAGATTTCCTATAGAGCTACGAGACAAGAGTGGGATTAGTGTCAGTAGAGATATACAGATCAGGAAGAACACAGAATTCAGAAATATACCCACAAATACATGGCCAACTTGATTTTTGGTGGAAGTATCAAGACAACACAATGGGGGAAACAGAGTTAGAACAACTGGAGATCCATTTGGGAAGAAATGAACCTTGGTCCTTACCTCATGCCATACATGAAAGTTAATTAGACACGGATCATGGACATAAACACAGGAACTAAAATTATAAAACTTTTAAAAGAAAAACACAGGAGGAAAAATGCCCATAATTCCCCAGGACAGACACGCAAAAATCAGAACTCTGGAGTTTGTAGACAGGTGCTTCGGGTTGTTTGAAAAGAGAGGCTTTTGGTTTGTCTGTTTTGGGGATTGTGGCAAAGGGTTTTTCAGTTATTTTGCCGTATGGTAGTCTCTTTGAAATGGCCCGACAGCCACAGGCTCAGTTAAATTCTGATAATACTGTTGAAGACATCGGTTACTAGGGATCTCATCCAGAACAGCAGGCAAATCTGATAGAAACGACTACTTGTTAAAATAACTTAAAAATTTAAAATCGATACCACAGTTATAATTCTCGCCAGCAAAACTATTATAGTCCCATATACTGATTGTATCGATTAACAGACTAACATACCAAGTACCTGCTTAGGTATTAGATGAAGGGGACAGGGGGTTGCCACAGTTAAGCGGGACAGAGAGAGAATTAAAGTGACAAGGGAAATATACTATAGTAAGTGCTGGGGCAGGGGGTCTCTAGACACGGAAGGATGGAGACACCTGACCTGAAGTAAAGGGTCCCTGGGAAGGCTTCCTGTAGAAAGTGCCATCGAAGTTGGCGTTAAGAGGCAGAGGAATGGCACATACAAGGCCTGGAAGTAATAATAACCACAACATGCACAAGAACAAAAAGAAATTTTGCTGAAGCATATGATCCCCTGCAGGAATGAGGTGCTTTTGGGCTTCGCCCCATGGGTACTGGGAAAACCATTAAAGGGTTCTGAGCAGGGAAGTGGTCCAGAGTGTAATGGCTGAGAGCCAGACTCTGGTGCTGGAAGGCCCTGAGTCTGTGTTCCATCTCTGTCATTTACTGCCTATGTCGCCTGAGCGAGCCACTTCAGTAAGAGGATGGGGACAGAAATGGGATTTAGCTCAAAGAGTGGAGATTTAACTGAGTTAATAAAGGCACTACTATTTAAATACATCTTAGTCATCAATATCACCACCAACATCCTCAGAGCATCCTGAGGCCACCTGTGCTGTCTCCATTCCAGGCGAGCCAAAAGTCCGTAAGGACTGAGGGAGACAAACCCGAACCGTGCTGGAAGAACTTAGCCGTTTTCCTGGTCACAGAGTGCAGCTGGAGGAGCAATGGCTGCTCTTAACGGCACTTCTGCTCCCATCGTGCAAATCGTGTCAGAGTCGCCCCTAGCGGGGCGGGGGTGGGGGTGGGGAATGCCTAAAACACCTAAAATCTTGGGACAAAGACTGGGGTGCCCTGGAAAGTGAAGACAGCAGATGGGAGTCCTAGAGCACAGGTTCTCTGGACCTGACATGGCCAGTGAGTCATCTGCCAATCAAAGGAGAAAAGCAACCCCAAGGTGATTGCCCCAAGCCCAGAGTCCTCTGCCCAAGCGCCTAGAACCTTTAAGCCCCAGGGACATGGCCAACAGGGAGCGGAACAAAGAAAGGAAGCCAGTCCTCGGTGCGCACAGCCTGGAGACCAGGGTCCATTGATGCACCTCACCTCATTTAGGCCTCCAGGGAAGAAGTGTTCTGCAGTGGATAAGAGTACAAGGCTGGGGCAACATGGCCTCCGTCCCCGCCGAAGTCTTGTCCCACCACTAGCTCTGCAGCTTTGGACAAGTGCCTTAACCTTCCTGTGCCTCAGTTTCCCACAGCTCCTAGGATTGTTTTGAGTATTAAATAGGAAGACCGATGTAAATTGGTCCATTCTGTAAGCTCATCATCACCATCTTGTTCATCCCTCCACCATCGCATCCCATCTCTCTAGCATCTTCTTACCAATTATCTGTAAGGAACAGGACCTGTGGGGGGGGGGGGGGGATGGTGCGTCAAGACAGGGAGAAGTTCTTCCAGCCTTTTATGCTTTTTGTAGTTCTCCCCAACTCTGCATTCACCCTCTAAAACATCTTCCTGATTAATGAAGTGTATTCACTTCAAAGAGAATCTCATGGACAAAGCTATCCCGCAGCATTAGAAGGCTTTCCCCGAGCTATTTCCTGAACCTCCTGAACCAAGACTCCTGGCACATAAACTAGGCTCTTCTCCTGACTCCTGGAGTTTGCTTTCAAATGAGCTGCAACTGAATGCTGCTTCTGCCAACCCTGGCACTTCCCAGCCCTCCTCACTGGCAACACTCTCCATGTTGGGATGGCGATGTGTTCGTATTTGCTCACGGGCTGCCAGAAGCCAGCTGTGACACTTAACTATTCTCCCATCTTTCCTCCTTCCTGTCTCCATCCCCAAGCGTCAGGAACGAGGCTTGAGAAACGAATCACAGCCAGTCTAAAATGTCCACGAAAAGCATTCCGAGGTCCGTATTTAACTAGTCTTGGATGTGGAGGACTCCGAAGGAGCATGAATGCATTCCTCAGCCCTTTTCCTGTCAGCATGCCTCTCTTTGCCTTCCTCTGCCTCTGTATCACCCTCAGGGTAGACCAGAACACCTACAGACCAACCCCTTTACAACCAGCCTACCCCTCCCAATGCACTGAGATTGGTACCTCGGCTCCAGCTGGGAAGGGCTGTATGTAGTGAGAAACTGGACATGTCTGTGCTCTCACTGCAAAAGGCATAGGCCTCCAGCACCATCCTGTTCTGTTAGATCAAGTCAATGTTCAGCTTTTATCCGCAAGAAGACACACGTCTGAAATTCTCGATTTGCTGGGATGAGGGGCCGAGGACAGGAGCCACAGAGCGCCCAGTTCTTGCTGATCGACCACTTTCTCTTATGCCACAGAGCGACTCTAAACTTCCTTATTTTTAACCAGGAAGACAGGAACACACACAGAGTTGAGTCAGGCAGCACTGCTCACCAGGATCTAAATGCGATCACCTTGAGAACCTAAAAAAATGTCGATGGCACAAGACAAACTTCCCTCCGGGCTCCACCACCCTCAGCACTTCCCCACCCCAGTTTCCTCAGCTTCCCTCCTGATGCTCAGCTTCCTTGATTTTCACAGCTTCTAAAATTAACCTCTGAGCTCCTACTGCTGCCTTTGGAGGGCAGCCCTGGCTAACGCTACCAGAGGCCATAAGCTGAGCAGCAAGTGATTCCGATAATCCTTCCCTTTCCCAAAGTCGGCCTTTCCACCTGCTTACTTGGAAGGATGCTGGGGAGGGGGCTGGAATGGGGGAGCCTACGTGCCAGTTGCCTTTCTTCTCCAGTGCCTGGCGTGTTGGATACATATCCCACTTCGAGGCAGGGTGCAGAATGCCACCTCCATCCTCCCACCTGCTGTCCCATTTTGTTGTTTTGTTTATGATCAGAGTTCCTCTCTGGGAACATTCCAACTAGGGATTATATAAGCCTTTGAAGATGTGTAATGGTGATCTGACTTCATTAACAATCCCCCCATTGGGGTTAAAGATGACTCCCAGCGCTTGTCAAAGGGGAACTGCAAAGCAGGTACTTAAGTAGACTCTAGAAGCTGGAATTAAGTCTCCGTAGCCACTTTTATGGGAGGACGGGGTGGGGCGGGGAGGGTAGGTGGATGGGACTAGGAGCATAATCCAAAGTTCAAGAGATAAGGAGGCAGCAATGTCCTGTGCTGATTTTTCTGGAAGTAGCGTCCTAGAGCGCATGCAAGACAGAATGGCACATCTTGTAGAATGTTCCCCATGCTGCAAAGTGGCAAAGTCTGGGAAAGGGAACATCATCACTGGTGCTGCTGGGAGAGGGGACAAAACACTGAAGCCTGTGGTTTGGATTAGATGCACACAGCTGCCTCATCGAAAGCGAAGCATCAGGTCACCAGGGGAGGCTGAGGGGACCCACAGGGAGTCCAGCTCAAGCAATACACGGGGCCGGGGGGTGGGGAGCTGAGCTGCCATGGGGCAGTGTGGGACCCCTCAAAGATAAAGGGGCTTGGCTGACTGGAATTCTCACCAGCTTCTTGAGGAGCTTCCTTTGTACGATCTACTCAGCTTGTGGATGGTGGCTGGTCTGCCAGCCCCGAGCTAGCTTTGCAGAGGCTGGGCCCCGGGAGGATGAGAGGAAACCATCTAAGTGGCTGCCATCTGGTAACCTTAATTGGAGCGGCTACGGAGGTCGATGGCAAAGGAAGAGCCTTTCAAACCACCCGGGCCAGCCTCTTACGGCTGGAAATGACCACGGCAGACAGACTAGGCTGGTGGCCTCGGTTCAGACAGGGCATCGCACAGCCCCGGAGGGGAAAACGAGGGAGTATAAATGGCAGGATACAAGGAGACTCTGTCAACAGAGCTCGGCTCAGCCCAGCCGGGGGCTGCGCGCGCACGCGCGCGCACGCACACACACACACACACACACACACACACACCAGGACAAATGCACACCAACACCACCAGGCGGGCCGCCCATCCCCCAGCACTGCGGCTGGGGCCTGCTGCCTCGGAACCTTTTGGGTGAGGAATCACCTACTTTTTCCAGGCCTCGGGCGAAGCTGCCAAGGCAGGTGGATGGCGGCCACACGAGGCACTCACCGAATCTCAGGAAAAGAAACATGACACAAGTAAAATGAAAACAAGGGGAGGGAGGGGAAGAGTGAAGCCAAGAAATGCTAAGAGAAGACCAAGGCCCCGGGGCGTGGAGACACACACCTCCGACTGGTTTACCAGGAGGCTGACCAGCAGCTGGCTGCCTGGCTTCCCAAGTGCACACAGCGGACACTCAATCCAGGTTCACTTCCTTCCTGCAGTCCTAGTCCCATTTTCAGGGGCTTTACTCTGGCCTGTTGACCAGGCTCTAGCTGGACCACTTGGGGATTTTACTAGAGACTGGGGCCAAACAGGAAGGTGAATACAAAGATGGTGCTCCTACCCTCTCCCCTGTCTTAATATCAATTTTCTTGGCTGCTCCTGCCAATGGGCCTCTCCTTCCATGACTTTTGGGGGCCTCCTGGTTCCTTCCTTCCTGGAAGGACCTGGAGCCCCCTTCTTGGCGTGGCACCTTCACGAAGGCTGAGGCTGGATTTCTAACAGTGGTTAAGACCAAGGTGGGAAGAAAGACCTCTAAAAACGACCCTATAGCTTCAACACATAAACACTGAGCTTTCAAAACTCGAGTTCAGTATTTTCATGTTAAGTAAGACTACGGATACCTTGAAAAAATAATTATTTATAGTCTGAGTGTTATAGTGAGGGAGTGGGGAGAAGTTCATTTAGCCACGAGAACATTAAAAACCATTAATTTGTCAACTAATCAAGATCAATCCTGTTTCTCTTCTACCTGTGCTCAAGAATTCAGTAATAATGGGCTTTTATGGGAGCTGCTGGGAATCCCTTAATGACCAATCCCCCTGCCTCTTTCTCTCTTAACTCCATTATTCTGGTTCATCAAAAGCATCTCTCGAAGCCAATGATCACTGTGTACAGTGGCCGGGAGCTAAGGAAGATGCTGCTGAATCTTGCACAGCTCTGATGAAAAAAGTATGCTTTCCTCATGACAAGTTATGCAACCTGATTTTGGAAGCCCTTTCAGACCATAACTTGGTTACAATCTGGTCTGTACTCTTCCTGTCATGTCATCTGAGAACAGAGTTTTTTGTTTTGTTTTGTTTTGAATTTCTCTGTCACTTCAAACATCATTTAAAAACCACATCACAGGGCGCCTGGGTGGCTCAGTTGGTTAAGCGACTGCCTTCGGCTCAGGTCATGATCCTGGAGTCCCGGGATCGAGTCCCGCATCGGGCTCCCCGCTCAGCAGGGAGTCTGCTTCTCCCTCTGACTCTCCCCCCTCTCATGTGCTCTCTCTCTCTCTCTCTCAAATAAATTAAAAAAAAACAAAACCCACATCACAGGGTAACTGCTAGTTACTGGACTGTACTAGTTATACCAGCACTTAGCAGTGGTGTGTGCTTTTCGGCGGGGTGGGCAGCCTAACACTTCAATTGCTGGTAATCTGAGTTTAGATCAGGAGAAAGAACAGGAACTTGGCACCTTTTGGAGCAGGTAATGGTAGCCCCTGCCAGAGGGATGAGTCTCTCCTGAGAATGTGTGGCCGCATCTCTTGGGTCTTTTAAAAGAAGGAAGGACAAAGGATAGAGTCAAATTTCCTAAAGCTCTGGGGAAGGCTGTGACCCACGGAGGGCTATGAAGGATGCTGTGGAATTCCACATCAGTCCGCTATTCACAAAAGCACCCAAGAACGGATGTTCTCCAACATGAGGGATTTCCCTGACTCAGGAGGCCATGCAGCCCTCAGGGAGCCAGAGGCTGCAACGAGCTGAAGACCCAGCCCTAAGAATGAGCCAGGCAGGCACAAGCCCCTGGAGGGTGTCGTGGTGGGGTCTGCCGTGTCACGTTATCATCTCTGACCAGTGCGTTCGTCAACGGGAGGCTGCGATGCAGCGAGGTCCTGAGCAGACCCTGGCAAGTGAGCTGGCCATCTGCCAACGGGGTTCTGGCTGGGGGTGAAGTGTGGAATCTAGAGGAACTAGATTCAAGTCAGTAGGAGGAGGGGACAGATCTCTCCATTTAAAGTCATCACTCAGGAAGAAGACCTTTCTAAAATCACGGTAATCTAGCTCCAGAGGTGGGAAAAAAACGTGAGGCGGTGGATAGAAGAGAAGTTCAAGGGAGGAAGAACGCGGTCTCAAGCTTGACATTGCTCAATGGCCAACAGAAGGTGAAGACAGGAGCCCTGCTTAGCTAAGTGAAGCCTGCCCTTCTCTATGACAGCGTGGAAGGCTGGTGGGGAGGACACCTGGGGGCACCCATGGTCCATTTCAAGGCCACTCTGAGCTCCTGCACACCCACCTTGCCAGCTCTCTTCTCTAGCTATAAAATGGTAGCCTGCTATTAATGAGGTCCCAGAAGGGAAAGAAATTTCTAGAAACTGTTAAGCTGGCCCCATATAGCCTTGTCTAGCAGAAACTACCAACTCACAGGAACTACTAGTGCAGGAGAAATCAAGTTCTCTCCACTGGGACTCATTATGGGGTCTGCTTCCCTTCCTCCCAAGTCTTAAGCCCTGAGATTACAGAAAACCTTTGTCATCTTGGAAACACATCTATGCATTCATTCACACATATGCATGGCTGCATGTTTGTATGCATATGCATGTAATTGTGCACTGACGTAGTTTTAAAGTAATTCTACCAGGGAAGTTCTACTTGAGCATTAGTTCTTCCTATGGCCCGGTATATAAGTGAGAAGGTTAAGTTCACGAACTATGGTGCCGTAGGCTATAGACATATCTACTCACAACCTGCTTGTATCTCAGGGGGAGCATTCAAAAGCATCATGGCACCAGCAGCGTCAATGTCAGGATCTGGAAAAATCAACCAATAAACAACATTATTTACAACAGGGCCGGTGTGTGTGTGTTTCCCCCTGCAAGTCACAGTTTATGAAAGCAACAGAGAAAAAAAAAAAAAAAAAATCCAGGAACCAGATGAGCTAATCCCAAAGGTGACTTTCTTCCCATTTGGATTTGGGAGGAAGAAAGGTATTCTAGAATGAGATTTAAGGGGCAGGTTGGTAAGTTTTTCAGACAAAGCATGGTCCCTCCTCATTTTGCTAATTTCATAACTGGCACTGTATGTTCCTGATAAGCTGCTGACCTGGGCAGCCCCATGCTTGCTCCCCTGGGAGTAGGGGAGTGGGGTGACAACAGGAGGTTTAGCTCTAGGAATCTTTGATGAACTGGGGAAGCTCACAGCACCAACAAGAGACAGCCCTAAATATACCTGCATCTAGTAAGATACACACAAGACGTCGGGGTATTTCCATCTGTCAGCAGAATGTAAATTATGTTTTCCGAGACTGTGTGTGCGCGCACAGTGGTGGTAGAGGTGGTGAAGGCATTAAAAAAAAAAAATGCACTTAAAATATAAAGAAAAAATTAAAGTTACGATGTCGAGGGCACAATGTTGGCTTTCACATCTATTACTGCTTTTAATATGGGACCAAAAAAAAAAAATACTCCTCACTCTGTTGCTCTAATTCTTAATAGGTTTCTGAATCCTTACTGATCCACGAGTTGACAGATGGCAGGTTATATAGAGACAGAGAAAAATATTATCCTTTTATAACTAAATTCATTTTCCTCTGAGAAACAGCAGTGCCGCTGCCATGGAAATGAGAGTTGCCATGGCAACAGTAAACAACCCCCAAGAATGGTCACTGAATAGGCTGAAAAGAACATCTGCCCCAGCGCGGCGTCCCAGCTGCCCCGGGGCGAAATTCGCTAATAGTGCGGTGCTGCTTCGTGACAGAAGCTGCCGCCTGTGCCCCGTCCAAATAAATGAAGTGTGCAATTGAAGTCGACATCAAAATGCCCGCCCTTGCAGACTACTACCTCGGTGTCCGCTAAACCCAGTGACTAATGATGGGGGGACAGGGGGGCTCACACTTGTCACTTTTTGTACAAATTACATACCAAAAAATTCAATTTACTACTAATGGTTCCATGGCACTTTACTTTGGGTATTACGCGAGGAAATGACTTTTTTACTGTTTAAAAAAGTACATTTTTCATACTTTATATGTGCAGTTTAATTCCAAGGGAGTAACGTGATGCAGTATACAGCCCCACAAGCAATTAATAATAAGGATGACGCTCGTTCTAGAAGACAATGTCTCAAAAACAGGTGATGGGGGTGGGGGGAGGAACTTTACTCCACAGGCCTTTTTCGATTTTGCCTGCAGGAGGTCCGTTACTTACACTCAATGATGGAGTGAAGGTTTGTTTTAATAGTATATTGTGTGAGAAACAGGTAAATTAACTTATTTGGCAACTCCCGGGGTGAAATTCCTAAAACAGTCATCGCTCCCCACTGATATTAAAATATATATATACATGTTAGTTGAACTGAAAGACTTAAGGCCCCTCTCACGGCTCCCAGGGTTCCTGCTATTCCTGTGCCTTTGTCCCCCACACAGCCTGTGGCTAAGAAGCAGGGCTCATAGCTTCTGGAAGATGCTGTGGAGGGACTGAGGCCTTCTCCCACTCCCTCTTTTTGGAAAGACCCCCTTCCCCTCTCAGGACTGAGAAAACACACCTGGCTCTCGGCAGAGCAAAGGTTCCTTACCGTCTTCAAGAACACAAGTATGGCGGGCAACCCAGGGTTGGCCTGGCTGCATGGCCCCCACCTCCCCAGGTGACTCTTACCCAGACTTTCCCTCAACCACCAGGAGGTTCGATGGGGATAGAACAAGAGGAAATACAGGTTAAAAAAAAAAAATCAGGAGTCTTTTCCTATTTATTTCCCCAGAAAATGAAACAAAGTGGTTCTTTATTCTTCAAAAACACACGGGACCATAGGAGGAAGGTGCAAAGGGCCACAGACAGACATAAGGAAAGAAAGGAGAAAGAAGGAAGAGAAAGAGAACCTTCAAAAGAGCACCATCAACACCCACATGAATTTCGCAGAACCTAAGGGGCAACAAAGAAAGTGCTTCAGACCCACAAAACATCACCACAACCACCTCCCCCATCCCAGCTGAGCCAGATCAACACATCAACTAAGTGAAAACAGGACGTTTTAGGACAAGTCCCCCAATCCTTCCTTCCTTCCACCAGACCAGACCTGCCATGCCTGAGGCCTCCACAGACAAACATTCCCACGCCACCCTGGCCCTCCTGCTGGTCTCCAGGCATTTAGCGAAGGTGCCACACCCAGACTTGTCGTGTTCTCGTTCATGATCAATTCCTACGGCCCTACTCTTCATTGTGCATGGACCAGTTCCTGTGTGGTATACGCCCAAACATGCAGCCCTGTGGGCAGAATGGAAGGGAAGGCAAGGCATGCAATGCCCTCCTCTTGACACCTTGGCAGTTGGAATTAGCAAACACGTGTAGTGTAATGGTCTGAGAAAATGTCCTTCTATGTTCATTGTGTGCATGCTGACACCACGGAGGGGCTGCCCAGTCCCCAGGGAGACACAGGGAGCACCTTCCCGGGTGTACAGTTTGATGAATTTTATACCAGGGTTACCATCACCAGAATGAAGACAGCACAACCAAGATACAGATTTCCATCACCCCAAAGTTTCCTTGTACCCCTTGCAGTCCTACCTGCCCTTGCCCGGGGCAAATCCTGGTTTGCTTTCTTTCTCTCTCTGATGGGGCACCAGCAGCTCATTCCTTATTCCTTCCATTATTGAGCCATATTCTGCTGTCTGGACAGAACTATGCTTTGTTTACCCATGCGCCTATAGATGGACGTTTTGGCTGTTTCCAGCTTGAGATCTTATAGAAGCCCCTATGAGCTTCTGCATCTATCTTTGGTGAACATGTTTTCACTTCCCTTGGGTAACTGCTGGGAAGAGCATGTTTAACTTTACAGGGGACCAACAAACTCTCTTCCAAGGAGGCTGGACCATGTATGAGAATTCCAGTTGTTCCACACTTTTGTCAATACTTGAAACTGTCAAGCTTTTAAAATTTTCCCCATTCTCACAGCTGTGTAGTGGTCATTCACTGTGGTTTTAATCTTTATTTCCCTAATGACAAATGATGTTGAGCATCTTTTAATGTGCTTAATGGCCACGGGTGTATCTTCTTTGGTGAACATTCTGTTCAAGTTTGTGACCACTGCTTAATTGGGTTCTTTAACCCAATTGTAAAGTTGTAAAGTTCCTTAAACATTCTGGATAGAAGTCCTTTGTGAGATATATTTTTTTCTCAGCCCATGGCTTATCTATTCAGCTTCTTAATAGTGTCTTTTAATAAGCTGAGTTCTACATTTTTATAAAGTCCAATTTATGAATTTCTTTTACAACTCAATTGGGTTTTGTTTGCCCCAACTAAGAAATCTTAGCCTACCCCAAAGTTGCAAAGATTTCCCTCCTGAGCAGCTTCTTTTTGAGTCTCATGCGTTAGTGTAACATTATCTGGGTTCCATACTCAGATTTACAGGAAATGAAAATGGAACTCATTAACCAGAACTTTCTTCATCTAGTAGGCTGGTGAAGCACAGACCTCCTATTACAGATCAACACCAGAAAGACCTGCCTGGGCTACAGGTGGGTTGGGGGAACCCCAGGCAGCCTGAGAGATTTGGTCAGCCACGTTTCTATGGAAAAAGCTCTCTAGGACCTGCTGCTAAACACCTGCCGTGTCCTTATATTCACCACACCCTGACGTCCTGTGTGTGCTTGAGCTGACAATCTGCTGTCTCTCCTCTCCAAAGAGATGCTACAATGCTTATTCACCTACCTATTATTTCTTAGTTTTCTTCCCTTTTTAAGAAAATATGAAGGTAGTGCGTTAAAAAAAATATACATGAGGTAGATATAATTTGAGAAATAAATGTCTTCCCCACAGACCCATTCCCAGATTCACATTTTCTCCTACAGATGTCCAGAAGTTGGCTATACAAATACAGACATTTAGGGGAGCTCACCAATGGGAGGTATTTATACTCATGCACACGTACCGACTCTTTAAAAAAGGGGTTTATGTGGAAAATACTTTTCTGCATTTTTTTTTTCTTCAAGTTTTCACTAGATAAGACATCTTGGCAACCTTTCAGATGCGTGCACGTTGTCTAAAGTTTTTCTGTGGTGACTTTTTCATGCATAAAAACAAGCCACACTGTTTGGACTGACATCCTCTTTTCTTTAGGCTGCAGACTATTGGGAGAGCAAAGACGAAACATCTGGAACCTGTGCCTAACACGCTGCTGTTCCCTACCAAACTTGAGCCCCTAAAGACACGGCCTCAGCACAGCAAACCCCCTCTCCTTCCCCGCGTCCCCCTCCCTCAGAGGATGCAGCGTGGCCCATTCCCTCCCTTCTCTGCCTGCTCACAGCTCTTACTTCCTCAACCTCGCTGGGGCTCACCCCTACTTGCTATTTTTTGTGAGCACACCTGAAAGAGTCCTTTCTCCACGGTCAGGAGAGGTCAGTGTTGGCTTACATCTTTAGGCATGAGGGAGGCTTTCTGATGGAAGCTTTTGAATAGGACACTTTTGATCAAGGACACTGGTCGTGGAGTTTTTTGGCCGGAGGGGTTTTAGGAGACGAGGCAACTGTTTGGGGGCGAGGGGTTGCTTCTGCTCTGGAGGCACGGCTGCTTCTGAAGGAAAAAGGTCCAGGACTAGATGCAGGGGAGGGTGAGCAGTGGGATGACTGCACGGGATTCTCTCCGGGCTTAAAAGAGAGGTTTTCTTCCCCCCAAATTGTTCGATCCAGCTTATCAGCACAAGAGGAAGATATTTTGGTCAGGAACTCTTTCTAGGAATGAAGATCCACCCGGCAGGAGTATCCTTCACATGTTGCCTCCCTGGGGAACTGGGGTGAGGGGTACAGGAGAATAAAGAAGCATTACCCTCTTTATTTTTGGAGAGGAGAGTCTTCCCAAAGTACCTAATTCAGCATCCTCATACAGAAACCCCAAGTCATTTACCACTGCTTAATTCAGTAGAACAAGTATGCCATCGTGGATGCTTCGTGAAGTTAGGACCATCCTTAAAATGGAGCCAATCTCAAACCCGGATTAAAAAGATTTCCTCCTCTGCTCATGTTTCAGTAACAAATGTTACTTCTCCTCTGGACCAGTTCCCAGCGTCCCATTTCAATTTTCGTCTTTAATGTGGTTGTCTTATCACATTGCCTCCTCTCGGCAGTACAAGACTAAAAAAAAGGCCACACATCTCAAAAATGCTTTCAAATCCTCTTCTTGTGAAGGTACATACACAATTACATTACGCTATAGAGAGAGGAGTAGGTAACAAAGTTTCTAGAATCAATGGTTCAGCTTTTTAGATGAAAAGATATATATTGCACTTCATTTTCCCAAAATGTAGAGATGGGTTTCTTTGGGGCACAGGGATGGGGTCGAGGTGAGGTGGGAAGAGGCCTTCTGTCTGGGGGTGTGATGGGAAAAGAACTGGTCAAGGCACGAGGATTCTTCGGGTCAAGTCTTGGGTCTGCGGCTAATTAACGGGTGACTTTAATTTTGCTGGGATGGAATTCATTTCTTTTAAAATGGTGGGGGGTGGCTGCAGACTTGGGAGGGGACAGATGGGTTTTTTTTACCGCATTCCACATAGTTACTCTGCCTCTAAAGTCCCCCAACTTCCTCTTCCCTTTCCAGCTAGTGGCTGCCAGAACTATGGACTCCAAGGAGCACCTACCAAATGGTGTTATTTGTTCCAACGCCTTTGGAGAAAGCGAACGCTCTTAGTAAGGCTGGAGGAATACCCTACTGTTTCTGGAAAGCCATGACCTGTCATTCTGGGCATCTGCGGGGTCTGCTTTGAGCAATCCATCTGGCCTGATGTGGGCATCTGGTGGATTCCTAGTGCGGCTGCTGTCTGCATTCACTCTCCTTCCTCTGGGATGTGGGGTCATAGGGAAGTGACTGCCAAGACCACCTTATCCTGACAAACTAAGAACACAAAGGACAGGTGGAAGCCCCTGGTTCGTGGCCCTAGACTGCTGCAAAATGTGAGCACCATCCTTAGCATCACTGAGCTGACCGATCTAACAGAATGATAACAGATTCCCATATGGGAAGCCTGAGAATTACAACCAATGATTCTCTTAGAAATGGTTTAATTGTCCATAGGTCTAACGTGTTTATTTCTGCCTGCTACATCCCCATCATACCTGAACTGTTTTACAGGAAGGTGAAAGATCTTTATATAATTAAATAAAATAGATTCAAGAAGCATAAGAAACCACCAAACAATAGATGACACACAAATGGACAGAAATTATGGGACAGAAGGACCCGATGCTCCTTCAATCAAGTGCACACACCAAAGTATTCATATTCTCTTGCATTCTCCACCAGAAAGTGAGCCCTACTGCAGGACTCACCCCCTGCAGCCTGTATTCCCAGCACCTGAAACAGCACCTGGAACATAGGGGTGCCAGATAAATAGCTGTTGAACAAATTAATGTATGGCTTATCCAACAGCTGTCTGAGGCTGATGATGATGATGATTACAGGGCATAAGCCTCCTTTTTTTTTTTTAAAGAAAGTTAACACTTTTGTAAAAATCATTCATTTTTAAGTAAACTCTAGGCCCAATGTGGGACTTGAACTTATGACCCTGAGATCAAGAGTGGCATGCTCTACCAACTGAGCCAGCCAGGTGCCCCAGGGCATAAACCTCTTGATGTGCGGTGGAATCCCCTGGAAACTCCAGAAAACCGTAAGTCAGGCCCCACCCCAGATGACACAGGGAGTTTTGCAAAAATTCACCAGAGGAGTCTGTTGTGTAGGAAAGGTGAAGAACCACTTTACTTTAGTAGTAGCAAATCAAGGGCATATGGACGCCATCCAAAGAAGTCCACTGAGGATGACCGTGCTCCCCAGAAGTCTGTTATCACCTGTAACATCACTAGATCTCTCTGCTTTGAAATATCTTTATCCACTTTCTGCAACTCTGCATGAGTGACACATCCGAAAGTATTTGGTTAATCCATGAAAATGGAGAAAAAATACTTGGGATAACTTTCAGGGCCAAGGAGACAAGAAATAGATGAAAATAAACAAGCAAGCAAAAAAAAAAAAAAAATCCCAATAAGGTATACATTTCCGGGCGGGGGGCGGGGGGGGATTCTGGATCTGCCTGATTTCATTTATGCACATGCCATATTACTAAGTAAGTGGTTCTCCATCAGGGACAGTTTTGAACCTCTTCCTTCCCAGGGCATATGACAGTGTCTGGAGACATTTTTGATTGTCATGACTGGGCAGGAGTGGAGGGTACCCCTGGCATCTCGTGGGTAGAGCCCAGGGATGCTGCTACTCAATGTCCTATAGTGTACAGGACAGCCCCCCACATGAAGAATTATCCAGTCCAAGATGTAAGCAGGGCTGAGGTTGACAAACCCTGTACTAAGCTTACATGTACATGTGCTGTGGTCAAGAAAAGCAGTTTTTTTGAATCAAATGATCTCAAACAGTACACATCAAAAATAAATGGATATGAAATTTATTTTGTTGTTGCTTTTTTCTTTTTTCCTTTTTGCAAAGGCCCTAGGCCTAGGTGAAGAGAAAGGATATCCATGTTTGTGGCTGAAACCACCGAAGTAGGGCGTGGCACTCTTTGGCCACTGTTGAAATCAATCAAGGAATCTCCAACAGCAGCTTCTGATCTCAACGGTAGCAGCTCAGGGAAGCACTGGCAGATCTACTGAGATCATTTATCCTGAATATTTCTCTCACTTCCCTGTTGGCCAAAGGTTCTTTTTTTTTTTTTTTAAGATTTTATTTATTTATTCATAAGAGACGGAGAGAGGCAGAGGGAGAGGCAGGCTCCCCGCTGAGCAGGGAGCCTGATGTGGGACTTGATCCCAGGACCCTGGGATCATGACCTGAGCCGAAGGCAGACGCCCAACCATCTGAGCCACCCAGGCGCCCCTGGCCAAAGGTTCTTAAGACGCAGTATTCACCATGGGTAGGAAATGCAAACATTTGAGGGGTTCACACAGACAGATGGGGCATGGGGGCGTGGGGAAGTGGCACCACAAAGCCCAGTGGACAACCTTCACAACGGATGGGATTTTAGGGAATGAAAACCTCAAGCAAAGATTGACTCCAAGTGGTGACTTTAAAAATCATCTTTATGATGGAAGTTTGAGCTAGAGAACACCAAGAGTGTCCCTTCTCCAAAAAACGGGAGTCCAAGAAAACCCCAAACTCCTGCTACTCTGAAGAAATGAGGCAAGTTGAAACTAACAAGCAAGTTGAACCTAAGAGTTGTTTTCACAACAAAAGAGAATCTAAATTAAGCTGAGGGGGGAGGGGATGAATGATCAATAAGTGCATCTGAAGTATTATTAGGCTCCCATTCACACATCTGATTCTTTCTCAGCTTAAAAGCAGTGACTGGTGAACTCTAGAGGAGGGATGTATCAGCTCTGAGGAGCAGCGTCACCATCAACTCTGCGAATTAGGAACGCACTTATCCAAGTCAGCTCTCTTTCTAACTTGTGTAAATTGCCCATTTATTGCCCCAATTCCATTTCATGCGGAAGGGGATTTGAGGAAAAGGTTCTGGATGATTAAGTACAGAGCTCAGGGTGCACCCTGGGCTGGGAGTCAGATGACAAGGGTTCTCTCTGAGTCAATCACTGAAAAGTAAAAGCAAGCTCACTGACACTCCGCCCGGCAGATGCTTCCTGCATGTTTTCTCTGGACAACAAGAAACGCTTTAACTTGGATGTCTGCTGGGTGTCTTCATTCAAATGTCCCCTTTGCTTCTGCGCTCCTGAGAGGTCTGCGTTTCATCGTCTACCTTTCCAAATCTGTGCTTCCAAGCCCTTTCCTGGGGGCACAGGAGGGTCCACCCCGTCCCTCTGGCAACCGCCACTCCAATACCTCTTTTATCCAACACTCTGAATTTCCCTACTGAATGCATGTTTACCTCTTTAATGTCTGTGACCAGTTGCTGGGATCTTTTCTAGCAGCCACCTGGGAGCAAATGGAAAGGAACCATATGGATCCAGGGTAACAGTACAAAGGGTCTAAAATTCTAGAACTTGAAGACCAGGGTAAAGGTGACAGGAGACCCAGAACAGGGTATGACTTCTGTCCTAGGAGTCAGAACCATTTTTTAAGAGGCAAGGAAGGAGTTCTGGTTTGGTTCTGTTTGGCTGATTAATCTGTGCTGCAGCTGCTTGTCTGTGATGGTGTAAAAAAAAAAAAATTTTTTTTTAACGTCTTGCAGGTGAATGAGAAACTATATTCCTTGCAGGTGCCTTTCCCTTGGCACCTCATTCAGTTGTAGGTCCACTTACTGCGTTCTCTGATTTTTGCCTCCCTGGAGAGGCAGAGAAGCTGTAACCCACAGCCAGGGGCAGAGGAGACATCCGGGGACGTTGGAAAGGGGCTTCTGACACTGGGAGGGAGGAGTACAGGGAATTAATGCTGAAGCCCTCTAGACTCTGGTTTGATAACCTCCTGCTTGGTCCTGGCTTCTTGAACCAGGGATGGAGCCAAAGTCCACCACTGAGCTGGCACCTGGAATGGGGGCTCTTACGAGAGCCCTGAGACATGGCCACACTCAGGTCTCAGTTAAGGATGTCAGAGGAGAAGCCCGTGACAGAACCAGGCCCAGAGATCCCCAAGGCAGGAACCAAAAGCTGGCGGGGCAGTCAGAGCACCAGAGGACAGACAGGGCACGCCACTGGCAAGAGCACTGGGGGGCACCAGGGCACCCATCTCTAGCCCTCTTTTCCCTCTCCACACTGTTAGCTCATCTTTCTCAACCACCAGTTCTCCCCACCGACAGGAAGATCCATTCCTGCCCAGTCCCCACCCTGGAAGCCACTTCCTTCCTCCAGTCAAGGTCACAGGGCTGCAGGCAACCCCGGCACGCTCTCTCCCACAGCTCTAGCTGTTCTCCGGGCAGCCTGGCCCCCACCCGGCGGCGCAGGCTTGCTGGTGCTGACAAGTGAATATTTCCACTTGCACGGCATCTTCCATGAGGTCTGTCTTCAACTGGGTAGACGTGCAAAGCCTCTTTTTCCAGAAGCAAAGGTCCCAGCTCGGAGTGACACTGGCAGGTGTGTTAGTGACAGTAACAATCGCTCAGGACCCTGACATCAGAATTCCGAGGCGCAAATCAGCTGCTTGCCTGCCTTGCAGTTGCCTTCTTCCCTAAGACACAAGCAACAAAGAACTGGAGGGGAGAACTCCTAACACAAGGCTCACTTTGTCTGGGAATGTATGTATTACGCTGACTCACAAGAATTTCACAAGGGGCCATGGAAGCATTGGTTTTCCCAGGTCTGACAGTAGACGGTCATCAGACAGACACGTTAGAACTGAAGCTTAGCCCGTGCCTTCTGCACAAACGTCTGCCATATTGAATCAGACACACGGCCCCAGAACGGCTCTCCCCACCCCCGTGCCCTGTGTCTGTGGCCAACAGGGGAGACCAGTCTGCCAGGTTTGCACGTGTAGGGAGACGGAGGGCAGCAGAACCAGCACCTGGCCCACAGTGTGGTGTGAGAAAATGGACAATGAAGCCAACCCACAGGAAGTCATGCTCTGGGGAGGCCGAGTGCGATAGGGAGGTGAAGGGCAGGGCAGGATGGCTGAAGGCTCACATCACTGTCTTCAGGTTTTTCTCTGGCTAGTCAGGAGGTCTCTGCCCGTCCAGAGGGCCCCAGGGCGGGAAGCTGATCAAGAGTGCACCAGGGAGGCAGGGGACTTCTGTATGCCTTTAGGTCTCAGAAAGCAAGTGGCTTTCTGGCCACCCTGCTCCCAATGAAAGTCAGAATTTACTACTAAAACATAGTTATTTAAATCCTGCTTGGGGCATCTTATCAAGAGATCAGAAGGAAATACAGATACAACCAGGCTCCCTTCCCTACACGCATGCACGTGCACACACACACACACACACACAATCCCACTGACACCTGCGGGCAAGTGGGGCCTTGAAAGCCAACTCTTTCTCCCTTAGAGACCTGAGCTTCAGATACAAAGAGGAACCAAAGGAGTCAGAAGCACATTTCCCATCACAGACTTGGAGGTCCTAATTCTTACTGCAGTCCATATATGCCTCACGGAGGACCCCGGCCCTGCCTTTGGGCAGCTGGAGCATGGTCCTTGATAGGGAATGATGTTCAATGCTGCCAGTCCATCCCCTTGGCTATTCTTCCAAAGTGAACTGCGGCTGCTGATTCTTAGGATTACTGGTCACTGAGCTCTGTCTGGGCCTCAGTTTTAATGCTTAGTCTTTTATGCTTTCTGGTCTAATCCTCTCCACCCCGCCCCCGAAATACATTAGGAAAAAAAAAAGATTAAAGCAAATCTGGTGCTTGGTATTTTTTTTTTTAACCTTTGTGTAGTTCTCTGAAACACATTTATTCAGAAACAACCTACATTATGAAATATATCAGTTGAAAAATAAAAATAAAGCACCAACAAAGCACTTTCCCTTTATCCTACAGGGTAACTTCCTCTGTCTGTCTCAAACCTGGCTCCCGGGATGTCCTGAACCTTTTAGGGGTTACAGAGTCAGTGGGTACACTGAGGAGGCTGTAATATTATAATGGCTATTAATTCTGTTTCCACTGAATAGTGCATACTCAGTTGCCTACAAAGACACATGGGCATCATCCATCCATTGTTGAGAACAAAAAGTATCATTAAGCTGATAATCAGCAATTCCTTTCAGACCCAGTTCAAAATGGACATACAGATTCAAGATTAAGGCTGTAAGTAAAGGTATCACCAACATAAAAGGATTAAGTTTCCCACTCAACAAAATTTAAGCACACCATGGTGCTATTGGAAGAGAAATGTGGAGGAGCCTAGCCTGCCCCAATCCTGAAGGACATACCAACATTCTCTAAGGGTGGAAGAGCCCTAAACTCAAAGGTAAGGAGGTTGGGAATGATTAGCTTGGGTTTAAAATTTAGTCTAACCATAAAGCAATAAGCTGATCTTCTGGTGGGCGAGTGGGAAATCTGTTCTGAAGACAATCCCCACAAAAGTCTCCAGAACAGTTTCTAGGAACGGCTGCAACCCTGAAACAAGTACTGTGGTTGTAAGGAGTCTACTTTGAAGGGTTCCCCTTTCTGGGGGTGAGGGGGGTGGGGGGGTGTTTAATAAAAAAAAAATTGAGCTCTTTACTTTCCAGCCCCATAGCATAAGTGGTTAAAACACCTCGTACATAAAAATACTAAGTGAGTATAATGTGGAATAAAGTAGGCCCAAGTGCTGAGGGCAAGAGCTTGGTCAGGGAAGCATGCTTTTAAAAGAGATGAGTTCAGGCCAAGCCTGATGTCCTCTTCTAGATGCTATGTACTCATGCCAGAACTACAAATGCTAAGCCAAGTAAAGGTTTTCAGTGCATGTCTGGGGCACACCTGTTTTTGAAAAAAAAAATCAAGAGAGATGACAATCACCAGACAGTATGATTAACAGACCTGGGTAGACTTTTAAGGTAAAAGTGACAAAAGGCAACAGTGTGGTCGGGGAAGGTCGGCTCCCACTGGGGCTGCAGCAAGGACAAACCCATCTGGAGACAGCTTTGCAGGCCAGCCCAACAAGCTGGTGGATCAGGTTACTTCGTGAGAGCAACTGAGTTCATTCCCTTACCATGAGAGGCATATTTCATTTTTCAATAGGACGAAAGTTCCAGCAAGGATGATGCAAGCAAAACCGCACAAAGACTATCGGAAGATAGAAGAGGGAAGGTCTATCGACTGCCAGCAAGCTGGCACCTGGGGCTCTCCCACCCTTGCAAGACTCTTCTAGGAAGGGGTTCAGCTTATTCTTACTAAGCCCGAGGCCTGCCTGGGAGTCTTCAGGCTCCGGGTGTGCCAGAGAGCAGAGTGGCCACTGTCCTTTCAAAGTAAGGGCTTTGGGGAGGGTCGAGGAGGAGAGGGGAAATCAAACTGACGATCTGTTTTTAAGCATATCCAGTCTTTCCCAGTTCATATTCTGAAGAAACCCAAAAAGCCTGTTTCTGCAAGCTCTTACCACTGACAGACTCCTGGCGACGGGCATTCGGCCCACCCTTAGAGGCCAGGCGGGCACAGCTAAGCCAGTGCCACCAGCCCGCTGTCCTCCCAGATGATTACTGCTCCAGGGAATGTGCGTGTGCAGGGAGGCAAGCCAGGGTGCACAAGAGACACCCCAGAAATCTGGGCTTTGGCTCGAATTATGATGGAGAGAAAATGCTGGGAGGCCTTCGTCCCTCCCCTTCCCCCGTATTTATTTCTCACTCTGCTCCTCCTAGGTAAGAAAAAGAACTGGTTTTTAAAAGGTTCGTGCTTTTTAAACAGAAATGCTCTTCACAGAGCCAATCTCACCTGCGACTAAACCCACATATTCAACAGTCTTCTTAGAAAGTTATTTTTCATGCAGTCTGCTCTATTCTGCGCGTAGATGATAGAATCGATGGCAAAATGGACTGAAGGAACTAAAACCCCACGTATCCCCCTTCTGAGCAGCGCTCCTCGCCCCTCTGGGAGCACCTACCTGGTGCCTCCTGGCCGAGAAGGCTCCAAATCACTTCTAGAACTAGTCATCTGGTACCGTACTCATCGGGTGGGGGTTCGTGGGGTGCTGGCAGCTACGCCCAAGTGCGTGGGGACAGGCGGTGTCTGGCTCTGCCAAATTCAACTCCGCCGTGAAGCCTCCTCTGCAAACCGCCCCAATGGTCTCTCCCTCCCCGGACACCCAGAGCTCCCACTGTGCCCGGTAACCCACCTTGGGTTATCTTCTAATCATTTCTTGTGCATACATAGCGTCTTGTCAAAGAGATGACCTCCCTTGTCAGTAGGGGCACTCTTACCCCTCTCTGTAGTCCCTGTGGGAGGCTGGTGACCATTCACCTTCTGGAACAAGATCTCTCTTCTAACAAGCCTGCCTTACTTGCATTCTGGGAAAAAGGAGGAATTCTTCTTGTCACTGGATTCTCAGTTTAGGAAGGATGCTGGCTTCAAGAGCAGAAGATACACGGAGGGCCGCCGGTGGCCACACGTTCTAGAGTGAGCCACAACTTCAGGTATCCGAGTAGAATGAAAAGGAACCAGGAAGAACCTCTTCTCGCTTGTTGCGCTGCCAGAGAGGATTGGCAAAGTATAAAGACAGTAACTCTACCAGACTGTCAAGACCTGATCAAGAGCTTGCCTCAATCAAGGGTGTTCTGGTCCTCAAGAAATGGGCTTTCAAGGATGTCTCATTCATTCCTAGGTAACTGATTAGTTTCTAGGCTCTGCTACTTCTAGAACCTACCACACGATCAACCACAAAGGCCTCCTTGTGGTTAGCTCAGGCTTAATATTTCCATGTACTGTGGTCTAGCCTGCAACACTAACTTCAAAGGCCAAAGAAACATTAGTCTTAGTCTCCAGAGGGGCTTAGGGTTATAGGCAAACAGGATGTACTTCTGAGTAGTCTGGAAACTCATCTAAGAAGCTATACATACTATCAGGGTGCTACAAATATTTGGGTAGAGTCTGAGATCCACAGCAAACAGAAGAACTACATGGTTAAAATTACTAGTGGCAACAGACTGTAGTCTCTACCATTTCCCACTTAAAAGAAACTGGTCTGGAGCAGGAAATATACATAATAAGCCCAGAGCACCTTGTTGCACTAGAAAATGAAGACACTATCGAAGTCTACAGACTTCATGTCTAAAGGACTTAGGAACCTACTTGCGGGCCCTCCATTAGGTTTGAATTCCTATGAAGGTGGTAACTGCATTAAATTGAAATACATCAAAAATGCTTCCACCCGATAGTTTGTAATGATATTTAAAAAACCTGTGGGAATTGCTAGGGAACTGACTCATTCTTTGAAAACTGATGAAAGCAAGAAACAAGCAATTGCTCTGCCTTTCTTATATGAAATATACCTGAACGAGCTAAGTGATTGAGGAGATATTTCTCTATATAGCCTGAGCGGCTCAGTTGGTTGAGCATCTGACTCTTGGTTTTGGCTCAGATCATGTTCTCAGGGTCATGAGATCAAGCCTCAAGTCAGGCTCTGTGCTAAGCACAGAGTCGGCTTGAGATTCTCTCCCTTGGCACTCCCTTGGGGGCACATGCTCTCTCTCTCTCTCTCTCTCTCCCTCTCTAAAATAAATAGATAAATCTTTTTTTAAAAAGTATTCTAGATAATACATGAAAAAGGAATGATTAAGCCCCTAATGAATTAATTTATCTAAGCAGTGATAACCAATAGCTGTTAAAATCACAAAAAAAAGAGGGGCGCCTGGATGGCTCAGTCGTTAAGCATCTGCCTTCGGCTCAGGTCATGATCCCAGGGTCCTGGGATCGAGCCCCACGTCGGGCTCCCTGCTCGGCGGGAAGCCTGCTTCTCCCTCTCCCACTCCCCCTGCTTGTGTTCCCTCTCTTGCTGTCTCTCTCTGTCAAATAAATAAAATCTTTAAAAAAAAAAAATCACCAAAAAAGAAACAAGCAGATACAATGTATCACCTGACAGAGGTATAAACCCCACTTAGAAGTAATCTTGCCCCCCAAAAAGTGTTCCATCTGGAGACACCTGGCAATGTCTGGAGGTATTTCGATTGTTGTGCCTGGTGTCTGGGTCTGTGCACCACTAGCATCTAGGCTGCAGAGCCCAGAAACGCTGCTCAACGTCCTACCATGTATACGACGCCCCCCCCACAGCAAAGAATTATCTGGCCCTAAACATCAGTTGCCAAGGTTGAAAAACCCTGCTCTGGATTTAATACCCAATTTATAGGAAATCCAGGGGACAAAGGAACAAGTTAAATGACAACACAAGTTGAATCCACAGAATTCAGACTGTAGGAAACTCTACAGAATAACCCAAATTCTTATACAGCAGCAGCGGCGAGAAAAAATGACAGACCGGACAGTTAAGTATGGAAGGGAGTCAACAGACTGAAAGAGACATAAGGGATAGACCAAGGCTCAGGTCATGATCTCAGGGTTGTGGGATCAAGCCCCGTGTTGGGCTCTGCGCTCAGCATGGAGTCTGCTGAAGATTCTTTCTCCCTCTCCCTCTGTCCCTCCCACTTGTGCACACGCATGCTCTCTTTCCCTCAAATAAATAAATCAATCTTAAAAAATAAAAAAACCCTACAAGCAACTGGGGAAAAGTAAACACTGATGAATTACTAAGGAATTATTTTCCCCCAGTTTTGAGATACAACTGACTTACACATTGTTGTGTAAGTTTAAAGTATACAACATGTTTTGATATATACTGCAAAATAATAATGAAAAATAAACTTCCATCACCTCACACAGTTACAATTTTTTTCCCTTGTAATGAGAACTTTTAAGATCTAAGCAATTTATTATAAACTTTAAAGTGTGTTATTGATACTGTGACTGTGCTTTTTTTTTAAAAAAGACTTTATTTATTTGGGAGACAGAGTGCGTGCACACATGAGCGGGGACGGGGGGTGTTGTGGAGGAGCAAGGGAGAGGGAGAGGCAGACTCCCCACCAGCAGGGAGCCCAGCACCCTGGGATCACAACCTGAGCCAAAGGCAGATGGTTAACCAACTGAGCCACCCAGGCACCCCGTGACCGTTTTTTTTCTTTTTAAATATATATTTCTTGTCTTTTTGAGCTATATACTGAAATATATACAGAAGAAATGATACAATATCTAGGGATATCCAGAATCCCCATTACTTGGGGGTGGAAGGTGGTGGGAGAAGTACAGATGCACCACATCTGGCCAGGATTTACTGATCGTCGGGTGAAAGGTGACAGAGGTTTATTGTTTTATTCTTTGCAATGTATATTGAAATGTTCCAAATAAAAAGTTTAAATAGTTAGAAAAAAAACCCCAAAACAATGGTAAAATGTACCAGACCAACTGCAGCAGATGTGGAACATGCTCTTTTATGAACAAAAATATGGCCCATGACACGGAGCTCCAGGTGATGCTGGGCTCCCAGAAGGCCGCCGGGGAATCCAGGCTAACTAAGTCTAGGCTCACTGAAGTTTCATCTCCCTCTTGAACACGAGTTAAATTTGACCTTCCGCAGGACTAAGAGTTAAACAGTGCTTAAACCTGATGCTTAAACAGCGTGATAAAGCACAGCAGGCCCAATTTACTTTGTCTTATGGTGCATGCCTGGCTGAGGTTGGGGGGGGTGTGCGCGGGGTGGGGAAAGGGGTCAGCACCCTCCTGACCCCTCAAGGCAATTAACTTATACTTCCAAGCAGGAGGCGCCATTATCTTTAACTCAGCAGGCATAACTGTACATAATTAGAGGTCATAATTACGGTTCTCTTTTTAAAATGTGACCATAGTACCCAAACTGACCTCTTGCAGCGGCGCTGCGTACACGCTGGGAAGCACATACAAGGCGGGTGCAGGCCCCACCCGTTGTCACGGTGATGGGCAGCCGGAGTCCCCAGGCAGTTTGCGAGGTCGGGCATCCATGCTCATTCCCTGTTGAACTCCGATCTGTTTGGGGTTTACTAATTATCATTTTTCACTGAGAAACGTTTTATTTCTTTAAGTAGACACGGACTAGCCAGAGCTCTTACACTGTCTCTTTGACCACGGCAAAGAGGCAAAAGCAACCACTCGAATGAAAATGCTAGGAATGACGCGCATCTCCTGTCTAATTAGCCATGTAAGGACAAAGTGGAAAAGATCAATTCCGGATCATTTTTTCACTTGGGTGTTTTGTAAAGTTGCTGCAGAGAGACTCGACTCTACTTTAAAAATTTGGATTTATTGCTATTTTATTACACCTCCTAACTGGCCTCACCTAGCAGTATTTCTAGCTTAGATAGCCCGAATCATTATACATAACAAATCGTCTTGCGGGGAAATAAAACCCACCGGGACTGCTTTCAGTTCTCCGTGCTGAATAACAGAATTCTTGAGCTAAAAGAGACCCTCGGAAATCATCCTACAGATGAAAGGCCTGAGGCAGGTCCAGATAGAGGGGAAACAGAAGCAATGGCAGAAAATCATGGGGTGAGGAACTCACAGAACATTTTATGACCAACTTGTGGTTAGCGCCTTACTTGGTGGCCACGTTAATTTCAGTTCCTGCTTCCAACACAAAGCCCAAGCAGCTAATCTGTGTCTCTCATACTCCTCAGGAGCATAGCTTCTTCACTTTTCAGCAGGAGTCATTAAATAACCCTGACAAACAGCCAAGTTCCTTCCAACAGTATTTTAAATCCCCAGCCAATGCTTGAAAAATTGGAAAGAGGGATGGTACAGCACCAGCTAATCTTTTCCTGGCAGTAAAAAGGGGTCGAAAATTCCAAAGTTTGATAAAAGTAGTTTCAAATGGATAAGACAGCGTCAAGTCACAACATTTACACAGCCGAGTGACAATTCTCGCTTGGAGGCATGAGCTTCACATAAATGGCCCTGAGAAATAGAGTGTTGTTGTTGTTGTTGTTGTTTTTTTAAACCAATGTAGTTTTCTTGAATTGAACAGCCTGGGAGTGAATTATGGTTCTCTATATTTGTAAAAGCTCCTCTATTCAGAAAAGAAAAACTTAACGACTATTCAGAGGTGTCCAAAACCAGAGTTAAATAAAAGAATAATTGCCTTCCTGTTTTTATAGGCACGTCACTAGGAAGAAATACTACTTTACTACTTTATTTTCTTTTGATTCAGTAAGAGAAGTCAAAGGAACAAGTCTAAATACATCACAACAAAGGTATTTAATTGAGACCAGTTCATTTGCATCTCAATGTAAAGTCACTGCGTGATATACCAATGCAAATGCATTGATAAAAGTTCATTCTACCACTGTCATGAGTGCGGGGGAATGTTTCAGTGGTAAATTCTTCAAGTTTACATTATTTCTTTTTTTTTTTTTTAAGATTTTATTTATTTATTCGTGAGAGACAGAGCGAGAGATAAAGGCAGAGGGAGAAGCAGGCTCCCAAGGAACAGGGAGCCTGATGTGGGACTCGATCCCAGGACCCTGAGATCATGACCTGAGCCGAAGGCAGACATTTAACCATCTGAGCCACCCAGGCGCCCTACATTATTTCTTGAAACACTGCACGCAGCTACTTGGCTCAGAAACTCCAATTCCATGCTTCACAGGGATTTTGCAAAGTACTTGCCCTTATGTCACAGATCCAGAACTGTGGCTTGACACAGCACCTAGCGGAGCCTTGTCAACTCAAACATCCTAGTCACATAAAATGGCTCGGTTCCTAGAGCTTTGCTTCCCCCCTCAGTACATCAGCTTCCACCATATTTATCCCCAAGCGTTATTTGCTACATTAATTCATATAACAAGCCACAAATGAAATACCATCAGTTCCTCAATTTCGGTTCTGAACTGCTCACTTCATTTAGCTGTGCGTTTGCCATGGCCCCAGCACCTGGTGATGGAAAGGGTTAAAAAGAGGGGTGCTGTGAGCTCAGCCCCTTCCTGTGGTGGTTCATCAGACTGAGCATGTTTAAAAGCAAAACATTCCTTCCACATCACAAAACCCTGGCATCTGCTGAGTGGCCAATTCGGCTTACTCCGTTTTGTTTCATTATATTCTCCAAAGAAACCATACAGTTTGGACCACAGAACACAATTAAGTTTTACATATCTTCACACTCTCTAGTTGCCTATTTTCTCCATCTAAGCACTTTGCAAAAAGCCAAAACCCCAAACAGAACAGCTAATGAATCCAAAGTGGGCTTAATTTTATTGATTCCATTTCACATAAAATTGTTAATTCAACTGATTCTTTCCTTTATTTCATTACCTTTCATCTGGAATATCCCATGTCCCACCCAGTCAGCTGATATCATTCTGCACGTATCTCTCTCTGCAGTTTTCAGTGCTGGAAGGATGAGAATCCAAACTTGAAGCAAGTCTGGAGATTAAGCTTCCCGAGTAAATTCATTTTTATCACAATCTTCAATGTTCCAAAGTGGCCAAGTCATCTTGGTCATGTTTATTAACTAAAGGTAATAGGAAAGATCCCAATCAGAGCTTCGGTGTACGCAACCGCACAAACCAATTCTCTCTCAGTGAACGCAGACAGACGGTTCTGAGCTCCAGCCACTGAATCTCATTTATTGCCCTGGGACCTGATCAGCAACACCTTGGCTTCTGGATGACCACCCGAACACAAGCAGTTTGTGAGGAAGGAAAGAGCTGCTCACTGAACCCTGAACAAGAACCATCCAGAGGAGGGGCAGTCCCTAGGAAGGTTGAATGCAGAAAGTGCACGCAAACACTGGTATTTTGTGACATTCCTAGAAAGGTCCATAGCTTTTATCCAGCTCCCTCTGGGGTGGATTATACAGAACAGGGTAAGAATCACAGGCTTTACACCCACCCATCAGAGATGGAAGTCTCACCCCAGAGTGCATCATTAGGACAGGACTAAAAGCTCTCCCCTTCCTCTAAGAAAGAATTATGATTCTTTGGTTTGAAATAATTTTGAAGCTTTTGCAATGCTAAGAAAAATGCTTGTTTGTTAAGAACTGAATGTATGTATCCCCCCCCGCCCCAAGATTTCTACGTTGAAGCCCTAACCCCCCATGTAATGGTATTTGGAGATGCGGCCTTTGTGAAAGAATGAGGGTTAGATTAGGGCATGAGAGTGGAGCCCCCGCGATGGAATTAGTGGTCCTAGAAGAATAGGAAGAGAGAGAAGAAAAACTGTCCTATGCCTCTATGCCCAGGAGCACAGGGGAAAGGCCACGGGAGGATTCAGTGAGGGGTGGCCCTCTGCAGACCAGGAAGCGAGCTCTTACTAGAAACCAAACCCCACTGGACGCCATAGTTGCAATGACAGCAGCCTCTGGTGGTTAGTTCTATAGGATTCTGGAAATCATTTCTGAAAGGCCAGCCTGGCTTCTCCTCTTCCGGTTCTTTTAACAATTTTTTAAGTCCTTAATTCCCTGTATGACCTCCCTTTCTCTTTTAACCACTTAGAACACTTGCCATCCCCTGCCCTGTATCCCAGACCACAGAACCAGGACATCACTGAAGAGGACCAAGGGAGCTGTTTGCCTCCCATGGGGGGGGCGAAGGGACAGTTGGTTAAATGATAACCAGCCTGAAGCAGTTACATTCTGTAGCTCTGTTTTTAAAGAGAGAAACCAGGAAGCTCAGATCTATTTAACTGATACAATTTCAGGGCACCTGGCTCAGTTGGTAGAGCGTGTGACTACTGATCTCAGGGTTTAGAGTTCGAGTCCCATGTTGGGTGTGGAGATTACTTAAAAAATAAAATCTTTAACTGATACAATTTCAGAAAGATATTCAAAGATGGACCAGGCTTCTATGTTTTATGGGGCTGGCGGGAGGAGGAGGATCTCCTCAGTCTCTTTTTGCCTGAGCATCTAAGTACGTCCTAGGTGAGGTATCCAGCTGAGCCTCGCAGTGTCTTCCACAGAGAGGCATGTCTCCTTTTACGGTGCTTCACAGTTACTGCTGTTTTTTTTTTTTTTTTTTTTTTTTTAACAAATTGAAGGTCTGTGGCAACCCTGAGTTAAGCAATTTATCAGTGCCATTTTCCCAACAGCATTTGGTCACTTCGTGTTTTTGTGTCACATTTTGGTAATTCTCTCAGTATTGCAAACATTTTCATCATTATTCTATTTGCCATGGTGATCTCTGATCAGTGATGATGACTTGCTAAAAGCTCAGAGGATGGTTAGCGTTTTTAGCAATTAAATATTTTTAAAATTATGGCGTATACGTTGTTTTTCTTAAGACATAATGCTTTTGCATACTTAGCAGACTACAGTATAGTGTAAATGTAACCTTTATATGCATTGGGAAACCCCAAAATTCATTTGAGTCACTTTGTTGAAATACTTGATTGCAGTGGTCTGGAACGTTCGGAACCTGCAGTATCTCTGAGGTGTAGCTGTGCACAGGAAGAGGAGGAGTCAGAGTAGATCCAAGGAATGTGACCATACACCCGTGACTCCATCGCTCCCCTTCTTCCACACAGCATGGCCTAGGGATAACGTTTTTCCTTTCTTTTTCTCTTTTCTTTTCTTTCTTCTTCCTTTTTTGGTGGTTTCCTCTGTATTGGTGTGCCTCTTACCTTCCCTCCCACAATTTCAGTCCCTTCCATCTACTCCCCCAAAAAGAAGGGAATGTTGGGGTTCTGAGCCCCTGGGGCAATGAACAGAAAGCAAAACAACCACTGGATGTGACAGACTGACAATCAAGAAGTCTAAGGCAGAGCGGCGCCTAGGTGGCTCAGTTGGGTAAGTGTCCGACTCTTGATTTTGGCTCAGGTCATGAGATCGAGCCCCACATTGGGTTCCATGCTGGGCGTGGAGCCTGGTTGGGTTTCTCTCTCTCCCTCTACCCCTCTCCCCCTAAAAAAAAAAAGGAGAAGTCTAAAGCAGAGTGGGAAAGGTAAGAAAGAGGAGAAAGGAGAGATACTAGAGGCCACCTCCCCCATTAACCCTCCTGCTAAGAGGGGCTGGAGGAGAGTCTCAATCATGAGGAAGTACAGGTCCTGAAGAAGGGACATGGTGGTTGAGCCTGAGGGGGAGTAGGTCAAGGAAGGGGACCTCCCCCCCAATCTCAGGGGCAGCAACTTCATAGACTGAAGACACTTTCATCCCTGTAGACGATGTAGAGAAAGAAGTCGTCTTCGCAGTGTTCCTGGTACAGCTGACCCACTGTGGCACTGGGGGGTGGAATGACATTGTTGACAAAGAAAAACAAGGCATCCTCGGCTTGCAGATGAATTTACTTCCAGATCAAGAAGTAGAACTGACCAACTGTGAGATCAGAAGGCACCAGATAATTCTTTTTGTCCAGGTCTCTCTGAGCTTTGGGAGCTTTCCTTCCACATAGCAACCTTAGCAATGAGTCCTTCCTTTTCACCAAGGGCTTTATAAGAAAAGGGTATGCATGACACTTTTGCAGCTGTCGTTAAATTCTGTTAAAGGCACTATTTCTTACTCCTCTCAAATAAAGCCCTGAGATTGCCCTTGTTCTCAGAGCCAGGCCACTCAATGGTATGTATAATTATACTAGAAATGAGAGCAGTGTGCACCAGATTTCTCTCTTTGCCTTTGCCGCTAGGGAACTCGGAGCTGGGTTTTCAATCAATTGCTGTCATTCTCTCAGCCTGGACCCCTGAAAGATAGCCCCTGCAGAGCGCCCTTCTCTCCCTTTCCTTCCCACAGAGCTATTAAAAAAAAAAAAAAATCCTACATTAAGCACCGTTGACATTGTCGTTTCTTGCACTTTTATCATTTTGGGTCACTTTTCTTCTTTTTTTGGAGATAGGTGAGGTATATACAGATAAATAAAACCTACGTTTTGGGTAATACACTGGTCTGACGGTATGACCCTTCCTGCTCACCCTAAGTGGAAAATACTGAAGAAGAAGGAGGAGGAGTAAGGCCTTTTCCTTTTGTTGTAGATGAGACAGGAAGACTGCCACCCAGAGGAAATTTGACAACTGTGTTTTTAGGAAAAAAAAAAAAAAGCATGCAATTCCAAAAACTGTGGTGTAACTGCTCATGGACATATAATAATTTAGTAAGCTACTGCTTCTTCCAAATTTTACACTTCCTTGGACAGCATCAAGCATGATCAGGCTATCACCGTGCTTTTTCACTCATGGGTCTTTCCTCTATGATCCTTCTCACGATCCTTGAAGATTGAAAAAACTTGTCTCCTCGGGCAACACGCAAGCAAAAAAGTTATCACAACATTCTCCAAGAAGTTAGAAAACCCCCACAGATTAATAAATAAATCAGTGTATGCTCTCAACGTTGATGATAGTATCTTCTTTTTACTATCTACCAACTGGTCTCAGGCAGGTTACTTAGCACAAAGGGCTTGTGTGTCCTTATCTATTAAATGAGGGCGTTTCCTTATCTGTAAAATAAGGAGGTTGGACTGAAACTCTAAAACAGATTCTATCACCTAGGAAGCACGCTCAGGTCCTGCTCACTTCATCCAGTGTGGAGAAAGGAAGGGGTCTGTCACGGGAAGGCTCTACGGGAGAGCCAGGCCCCGGGCCTTGTCCACCCCGCACCCACAAGTTGTGCCTTCCCGGCGGGACAGGAAGGGCCACCCGCCCGAGCTGGGCCTTCTCGGTTAGTTTAATCTCCTCACATCTATTTCCTCTGCTGCCCCGGACAACCCCACAGCAAACAAAGGCCCGGGCCCATGCCGCCCATTGCAGTGGCTCCAAATTGGGAACCTGCCTGTTTTGTTTGCTCTGGGGCAGAAGGAGGGAGCAAAGAGCAGCTTTTGTAAGTCAAGCTGGTTATATTCTTCACTCAATTAGGGCCGAGAAAAGATGGAGGGATGCAAAGGACCCTTCCCAGAGCAGACACTTCATGCTGACCCACCTCTCAGAAGTGCCCTTTCACTGGATTTGCCCCCCCGGATGTGATTCAACTTTGATGGGAACTAACCATATTTTCTGTATTTTGTTAGATTGTTTTCCTCCAGCCTAGTGGGGAGCAGGTAACATGAATGCCTTCTATCTAAGCATTTTCTTTAAAGAAAAAAAACACAGGCTCCTTGGGAGTAACATAATTCCATTTTCTGATCCATATCAGAGGCCCAGACGCTGCTTCTGACTGTAAATTGTTTATCGGGTAAGGTGAGGCAAAGCCAAGCCCTTTAAAAAAGCAAGAGAATTAAAAGAATTTGCTTTCAGATGGTTAACAAGGGAACGTACATGAGAATAGCAGCGTAATTCTATGGAAAATTATTTTGCAAGGCGTCTAAACCAGATAAAAACAGGATTGGTCGGTTAATTATGTAATTAAACTGCAGTCAGCAACGGGAAGGGTCTTCTGTCTTTCAAAATCCAAACTAGTTATTCAAGCTTTCACTGGGTACAGTTTAGAGATTCTATTTGGGGAAGGCGCCCAATTTTTCTTGTCTGGATTAGAGTTAAAAAAAAAAAAAAGTGCTGCTTTGCAAATCTGGCTTCTAGTCTTGAGGATAAAACAATCACAACCCCTCCTCCTTCCTCAAATACCTTTTTGCTTCATTTCTTCAGAGGTAGGAGAATAAATAGAGGGTGTTGTGTTTTGTTTTTTGGGCAGAAAGCCAAAGTAATATCCCAGCAAGATATCTGACTTCTTTACAGAAACACATACTGTTTCATGTTTGATTTTGATTTTCAAAAGCAGAACAATTTTCACATCATTATATAAAAGGCTTCCACTATTTAAAACGTCGTTTCTAAATTAATTTTATACCCCCCAAGGCAGAAGGCATCTGACCAGACTGAATTTTAGCCATTCAATAAGGTGAGAAAAGTTCAGGGACGGGAACTTAGTGAAAAAGACAGTAAAGGGGCGCCTGGGTGGCTCAGTCTTAAGCGTCTGCCTTCGGCTCAGGTCATGATCTTGGGGTCCTGGGATCGAGCCCCGCATCGGGCTCCCTGCTCCATGGGAAGCCTGCTTCTCCCTCTCCCACTCCCCCTGCTTGTGTTCCCTCTCTCGCTGTGTCTCTCTCTGTCAAATAAATAAATAAAATCTTAAAAAAAAAAAAAAGTAAAAACTTTCAGTCTAGAAGTAAAGGTCAGTTGCCTCTGGAAGCGTGGTTTGGGTTCTTCCCAGGACATGTCACCGGTTGTCTATCCCCGCCTGTCCAAGTGCAGAAGAAAAGTGGCTTCTCTGTGCAGCAGCTGTTGTACGGGAGTCAAGAGAATTTGCTAGACCGAGAGACCTATAGTGAGTGACATTCGATACGGGTGTCTGGTGGCTGGTGGCGACACAGCTGAAACATCTGATGACTGGCTGTGTTAAAATTTTAACAGCTGGACAGATGCAGACATAAAGGTTTACAAACTTGCTGAGAATCGCTAGAGACGTGCTCACCTGTTCTGATCAAAAGTCAGAAATAGGACATTTTTGCCAATGAGCAGAGGTCAGGCGAGCAGCCCACGTGCCTTACTGGGCTGGGCCACCAGGGGCGCCTCCACTGACAGGAAACTTAGTTATTACCAGGCTCGTGCAAAAGATTTCATGTGGACAGACGGGGGGGGGGGGGCCTGGGTGGCTCAGTTGGTTACAAGCGGAGTCTGTAAGCAGGGTGTGGCTGTGTGTGTGTGTGTGATAGCGTAGGGAGCAATAACACTGGAGTAATAAAAGACATTATGACCTGATTAGGTATAAAGTTCCCATCATCCCTGCTGGATAAAAACAGAAAATAAAATTGTGTGTGTGTTAAAAAAAACAAAAATTTTTTTTTAAAACCCAAATTTTACCCCAAACAGAATAACCTGCAAAAGACGGGTCAAGGTGGGAAACATGCTGGCGGGTAAGGAGTTTCCAATACAATCAGATGAGAGTGCAGCCAGGCCACTAACTCACACCTTCAACCTTTGGCCCGAGCTCTCTCCCTGCTCAATCCCTGTCCACATGGTACCAGCCTCAAGAGCCCTGTGCCTTCTAAGCCTCTGCCAGCTCTTTGCCATCCTGGAAGACCTGACCCAACCTTCCCATCTGGCATTCAAATCGAAATGGTTGACCACTCTCCTTGCAGGGGCCCTATCCCGCCAGCCAGCTTCGGCTCCCCTCGTGGGCGTTTTAATTCATGTCACGGCCAGCCTGGAGTGCCAATCCCATCCTTTCTTCCTAAGGAAACCATACCCACCACTTAATGAAAACCCACCTTCCACACACTGTTCCCTGTTGTGTGGAACGGTCACTACACCTTGCGTGACGATTTGCTTTTCAATCTTTACCCTGTGACCAGGCCAGACACTTCTTGCAGGTTAAGGAATGTTGAATTCACATCTTGCTATTCTTTGTATCTACCCTTCTCCAGCTCAGACCTGCGCTGCCCTGATTTTAAAAGAATACCTCAATTTAGCTTTAAAAGGCTCCTGAGAAATGGGATGCAGTTCCTGGAAACTGCTCAAAAGAGAAGTGGGTGTCTTAAGAAAAGGGCAGGAGTGTGAGATCTCAAAATGGTTTTGTGCAGTCTGCCTCCCGAACCCTCAATGGTTGGTGAGAAGGGCACCAAAAAAAAAATCAGAGTTCTGGAGCCAGATGCATCTGGGTTCTAATTCACCATTCAGTTGCTGTGTGACTTTGGGTAAGTCGCTTTACCTCCCTGAGCCTCAATTTCCTTTCCAAAGCCAGGCACCCTAGTTCATAAGATGGTTTATTAATAAATGAAACCAAAAAGGTAAAATAAAAAATATATTAAAAAAAATTTTTTTTTTGGTTAGTTGCTTTAGAAACATTGGCTTCCCACTCTGACCCATCAGTCCCAACAAACTACCGATGGAAATGTACGAAGTCCAGCCCAGTAAACTTTGAAGGGGCCTGTGTCCCCTCCCCTCTGCAGGACCCTCCGGCATGCTGAGCCTGCAGAACTGCTGCCGGGCCCGGCTCACTGTGCGGGTGGCTCCCCAAGGTGCCGAGGCACTCAGGCAAAATGAACCTAACATCTGTATTCTATTTGCTAATGAGCAATCATCATTTGTACCTTTCTCCAGCCTGGGATTCAGCTGCTTGGAATACTAATGCCATTAGAAACTGGAGTGTTTTTTGAAAAACACACATTAATTTAGCAAAACCCTGTTTAACTCATCGGCATTTGTATGGTTCCCGGGATTCCTTGGCAATACATGGCTGGTTACGAGGCTCTGGAGTCCCCTCCATCCCAGTATATTTTGGTGCTTGAGTGGGGACTGGGAGCCAGACTTGCCTTGCCTTTTCTACTAACTCAATGTGTAGCATCAGACAAGCTAATTGTCCTTTTTCTTAAAAACTTAATTTGGGGGGGGGGGGCGCCTGGGTGGCTCAGTTGGTTAAGCATCTGCCTTTGGCTCAGGTCATGATCCCAGGGTCCTGGGATCGAGCCCCGCATTGGGCTCCCTGCTCAGCGGGGAGCCTGCTTCTCCCTCTCCCTCTGCTGCTCCCCTGCTTGTGCTCTCTCCCCCTCTGTCAAGTAAATAAAATCTAAAAAACGAAACAAAACCTTAATTTTTAATCACATGACCAATGCAAGAATATAGTCGCTTATTTTAAAAAGTAGCCATTACCAAGAAACGCTGCCCGATCCTATTGCCCTGCCCTTCTCAGGAGGTAACCTTCTCTGCAAGAGCGGTATCGGTCCAGAGCTTTTTCTCTCAGACAAGCAGACAAGAACTTGGATCTTTGAAACTATTTATAGTGTTTTTGTCTTACATAAATGGAGACAAATGTATACATTGCTTTGCAACTTGTTTTGTTCATTCAGCATTAAATCTTCGCCTCTATTCATCTGGGGTACAGATGGATGGAGCTCATCCCTGGGCATCTGTTTACAGTGTTTTCAATTTTGGGCTTTTACAAAGAAAGCTCCAGCAAGCATGTGTGGGACTGCTCTCCCAGGATGCACCTCAGAGAAACTTTCTGGGCCTTGCTTTCCTTGTCTGCAAAGCGAGAGGGTCTGAACAGTCCACTGGGACTGTACTTCCATTCAACATTTCGTGTCACTAGGGCCATCATGAGAAGGCTCCGTCTCCACACATGGCTCTTTTCCCAGTCCACCCCCAGTTTAGACTTTAGACTCTCCCTGTGCTTCCAAGGTCTTCCAGAATCTGAGCTCATTTATTCCTACTTCCTGTTTTTGTCCAAGACATGTAGGTATTCCAGATCTTACAATCTTTGTGAACTCCTTCCTCCTCCTACGAAATTCCTGCCTCCCCTTAATACTTGACAGGCATCCTCAGAGCTTCTAACTTGTGAGTGTGTGTGCATTCGTGTGAATGGCAGCCCCACGAGGGAGAGGCCTTGTCTGTTTGCTCATCACCATACCCCAGGAGCCGAGGGCATGGGGCACACAGAGTGGGCTCGCCTCAAATACCCCATGAACGGATGACTGACAGCCCGGCCACGAACTAGGAGTGTAGCCTGGGTAAGCAGACGCTCTGTGCCTCAGTTTCGTCAGCTGGAAAATGTGATAACGGCACCTCCCTCCCTTATGGGGCTGCCGTGCAGATCAAACAAGGTGATACACGCAAAGCCCTCAGAGTAACGCCTGGTACGTCGAAACGGTCCATTACCGTTGGCTGCTACAACAGTCATCTTTATAACCTGTGTTATGTGCAATATCCCACCGACTCAATGGGGTGGTGTATTCAGGGGTGCCCAACATTGCTGGGGTGCAGCGCTGAGATATCCCTGAGACAGCGATGTCAGAAACCGTAAGCAGTCTAACGCAGGGTCCTCTCCATTCACGGTACTAATAATCAGCTTGCAGCTGACTCTCCTTCTTTATTGTACTAATGTCTGATTCCGTACGGAGAACCACCTCCGAGCGAATTTCTGTTTGTTCTGGCCTGTCACCTATGTTTGTACAAGTTACGCTTTCTCCCGGGTTTCAAAGTCCCGTCTTCCTCCTTTGCCATCGCCCCATTTTTCTCTTTCTTCACCCAGATCCCAGAGGTTCTCCCCAGAGGAGCCAAGTGCCCTGCATGCATTTGGGGCCTCCCTTGGTTCCAATTCAGATTCCAGGGAGCGGCAGAGCGGTGTGCAACAGGCTCTGGACCAGCTCCTGCGCCTACCGTTAGTGTGCTCTCAGTCTAGATACTTCACCCCTCTTTGCGTCAGCTTCCTGACGCATGAATGGCTGCAGTCAGGATTAAACGAGCTGACGTGTGTCGAGCAAGGAGGAGAGAACGTGGCGATCACTAATTGCTGATCATTGTTATCAGACCAAAATGATGCGACCACAGCACATTACCTTAAGGACCTGCAATTCAAGCTACGTTTTCAGGTGGTACGATGGATTCCTCTGGGCTGTGTACACACACAACCCTTGCCACGCTACCTACCCCACACTCTGCCAGATCACGAATGTGTATTCATGGGCTGGACGATCAGGAGGGGTGCAGCCGTGGCGAAGTGACTGATCTGGACCCAAATGGTACTCCTGACCTTGGCTGGCCCTCTAAGAACTCTCTGGAGCTAACCTGCCCAGGCAACTGAACAGAAGAGGAACTGCCCTCCACTGTATCCAAGCACATACTCTGAAAGACAGAACCCGACTCACCTGAGGCCCCACCACCACAGGAGCACAGCCTCTAGAACCACCCAAAAGCGAAGATTAGCTTCAGGGTCGACAGTTCTACTGGAAGAGCTGTTCAGTCAAGATCTAACCAGATCAGACAAGAACTGAAAAATAACCAAGGGGAGGCAACCCTGAGAGTAAAGAGAGACACAGAAATTAATTATGGGCTCTATGGAGGTGTTCAAACCCTGAAGCTTATGGAGTTGGGCCAGTGGCTGAAAGTGAGCTCAGGGAGGCGTTGAAAACATAATCTTTTTTACACCAATGAGGAGCACATGCAAAAGGTACAAAACTCTCAAATAAAGGTAGAAGCTTCTGTGTGTGTAATACAAACCCCGGGATGGCCGTCAGGGCCACTCGGAATTATCGCTAAGAAAAAAAACGAGCATGCCTTTTACTATTTGACAATAAATACAGTGCTAACAATGATCATTTTGTTGTAACCGTTGTTCTATTCTAGCGAGTGTCTTACGACAGCTTTCTTCCTTTCTCTGGGATGGTGTTCTATTGCTATGACAACCAGTAACATTTTGCACACCGCAGAGCACTGTATCATGTATCACCATGGCAGAAAAGGAAATGCCATACTGTACTTAAAAGCCACATTCTTTTCTCTCTCGCTCTCTTTTAAAGGCTGTTATCACTACCCATGCATTATTCACCACACCATATTATATATAACCTTTGGTTACAGTCAGGCTCGTGATATATGTAGCGAAAGCCAGGAAGCCTTGCAAATCCCTTAACATCTTATAACAAATAAATGATAACGGAATTGCATTATTCTGGCTTTTCTTCAATGCAGTTATAAAGAACTTGCTTTTACCAACTTCCTCATTGGATCAAGAGCCTTTGTCAGACTTTTACAAATGTTTGTCTCATACAGCAAGAACTCTCTTAGCCACATTGTTGGGAAATACAGTATTCCCTTGAAGACAATTTTCCAGGACGTGAAGCAGTACCTCTTGAAATATTTATTTTCTTTTCATTTTAAGTATTTTAATAAATTTTAAAAATCGTATCATATACTTCCCTGTCTATATAATCTTTGCTTTAGGACTTAGCTGTCACCATGGAAACTCATCACTGGGCATTGCTATAACACATGATGGTTTCCAGGGCTAATGTCACTTATGGAATGGCCGGCTGGGGGGGGATGGGAGCTCCAGCTAGCCAAAGGTGAGGATCCACAGGCCCACGTGAACATGTGGCATTATATGAAGATCATGCACAATCCCACAGACTTGCAAGGTCTCTGGGCTCTCATGGAAAGACATCTCCAGTATGTAAGACTTAGAAAACATAAAATCCATTCTAGGGACAGCCAGAGGTTAGTGGATACAGACCTCTGTGAGTGGACAGAAGAATCTGGTAATGTTTGCCTTGAATCTAGGACCTGTGGGCCAAGGGACACCTGCTTCTTTAGGCTGTGGCCACATTCACAAAGTGACTCAAAAAAGGCAGGCTTGGCCCGGCAGTCAGGGGCACAGATACTTAACTGATTGTAGGCCAATACCCACCGGTCATGATGAAATCCTAGCAAGCTGAGAAGGCCACCCCTCCTCCACCCCCAAAACTCACTTAGGAAGGCAATGCCCCAAATTATCTGAGGTGACCTCAAAAAACAATTAATTGTTGTTCAGTCAAAAATAAGCATCCCTTCCTTCCTTTTTTCTTTTTAAGAAAATGTAGGCAACTGTTTATTTTCATAACTTGTTACTTGGGGGCAAAAGTTCTGATGCAAATATGTGAACAATGGAATGCACCCTTCGTGTTTCTGCAGGGTAAGAAAGTATCTGGGCTCAAATTTTTAAAAATATGAACCAGAGAGCCAGATTTGGCCTGACATTTCCAGTAATTTGAGTGATTTTAATGGTTCTGATCCAGGCCCGCATTCTGAATCCAACCTCTGGCCACTGCGTCCTAGATTCTTCTCTGAGAGGGAGAAAGATGGGGGACGCTGGTCAAAAGGAAGCTGGTGAGCCTGTGGTGGGTGGTCCTGACGTCAAGCCTGCAGTGGAGAAAGCACTGGGTGGGAGAGATAGACCACCGACGGTGGTGCCACGGCCGGACCCCCACTGTCTTCCGTCTGCTGGAGTCCACCGTGAAGGCAGTCATAAAGATGAAGGGCGGGATGTCTTGGGAGGGGTCAAGGCACAAGTACTGATGGCTCCCCAGCACTTCACGTAGGGCTTGTCTGTCCACCTGTGAGAACTTCTTCAGGGTAAGGAGGATTTAGAGTCTGAGGGCTGAACTGTGCTCCCAGGCAGCCTCCGGATACCTCAAATTGCTCAGACTTTCTCAAAGCTGCCAAAAGCACCTGCTAGGTCCCTTCAAGGAGCACGTGACAGGGATTTGTGCACATTCTCCCATTGGACAGTCAAGGGCAGAAGGGGGGCATTAGTGGGTGGTGGTGAATAGAAGTGTCCAAAGATCCCTGATATTTCAAATGTTCTGGAGGGCAGAGGGGAGAGGTGTCCTTTCCCCTGCACAATTTGAATGAGCACCTTTCAACCCAAGGAAGATTTAGAATAAAGCACAGAAATGTGTAAGAAAATTAGATATATAGGGGCGCCTGGGTGGCTCAGTTGGTTAAGCAACTGCCTTCGGCTCAGGTCATGATCCTGGCGTCCCGGGATCGAGTCCCACATCGGGCTCCCTGCTCAGTGGGGGGTTTGCTTCTCCCTCTGACCCTCCCCCTCTCATGCTCTCTGTCTCCCATTCTCTCTCTCAGATAAATAAATAAAATCTTTAGAAAAAAAAAAAGAAAATTAGATATATAGAATTAATTTTTTAAATAAGAAATCAATGCAGGTCTAGTATTTTAAATATCTGCTATAATTAAGAAAATTGGCCTATAAGAAAGAATAGCAGACAAACCATGAAACATCAACTAAAATGTGGAATTAAATAACCAATTTACATTTTCATTTTAAGTCGAAATCTCACTAAGGCCATATACAGTATAAGAAAAGTTAAAAGACCATAAGGTGTAACATACTTTCAGCTTAATTAGATTTATAAGAATTGCTTAAGTGCTCTGGGAGGCTTGTTTGTTGAGTCAGGCAATTGAGTCCTTATATGTTCGATTTCCTTTACAAATGCAGTTTAAAATGTTTAAAGGAGTTTTGTAAGTTTGCAAATCAGACCAAACATTAACAAAAGGCCCCCTAAAAGCGATTGTTAAAAATTGCTAGGTTTATAAATAAAATAGTGGGATCTCTGAACAGCTCTTAAAAGTCTAAGGAAGGTAAGGCTTTAGATTTTTTATCTTTAATAAAGAAATTTAGAAAGTAAATAACTTTTTCTGCTCAAAATGCTTTGAAACTCCACCCTGCCTATAAGACATTATCTTTTTTTGTCATCCAGTCTTCAGTAAGAATTTCCTGATGCTCTTACTATGTGTCAGGTATTGTACTGGGCACAAGTGGGTACATCCTGGCTCTTACAATCACCTGGTTGAGGAGATAAAAGTATGTTGACAAATAAGAAAACAGGTGACAACTGACTGATGAAGGTATAAGGTGATACTGGAATTCACAGGAAGATATCAATAAAGGCATCGTAACAGAAGTACTATTTGAACTAGATCTAGTTTGGAATCTGCTCTTTAAGCTCGTGAGATTCCCCTCCTGGCATCACCTGTGGCTCTGAGTTTGCCCTATGCATATACTCATGCTTCAGGGATCCCGTGAGCTGCCAACTCAGACTTCAAAACTGTTAGAATCATATGCAAAGCAGAGGTTAATAAGATATGAATGAACTTCCTCAGGGCTTGTACTCTCTCTCTCTTTTTAAAAAATCTTTATTATTTATTTGTTTTTAAGATTTTTATTTATTTGAGAGAGAGAGAGAGCACAAGCAGGGGGAGTGGCAGGCAGAGGGAGAGGGAGAAGCAGGCTCCCTCTGATTGTGGGGCTCTATCCTTGGGATCATGATCTGAGCCAAAGGCAGACGCTTAAAAATGACTGAGCCACCCAGGTGCCCACCACCCCCCCCCTTTTTTTTTTTTTTAAGTAAGCTCTATGCCCAACGTGGGGCTTGAACTCATGACCCTGAGATCAAGAGTAGCATGCTCTACTGACTGAGCCAGCCAGGCGCCCCCACAGGGTCCTCTTGAAAGGGTTTATTCTATGAATGTTGTGCTATCTTTGCTCAGAATTCTGTTTCCTTTGTGAGCTGGGTTCTCCATTCCCTATCCCACTTACAGGTGAGGTTACCAGATGACTGACCTCTGGACAAGCATCCTACTACCAGAAATAGGTTTATGACTGACCAATTTAGATGCAGAATGAAAGGAGCTTTATTTCCAATACAGTCCAAAGGGCAAGGTAGCCATTCTAGTGAGAAAATAGTAAATTCCCAAATGAGGGGTAAGGGGGAAACGGAAAGCTAATGGCTTCAATCCACCAGGGAGACTTATTTACTTGCTAGAATAGAATGGGTGCCAGGGAAATAGTAAATTATTCTTAAGTGTTAAGGGTTGAATTGTGTCCATCCCCTGCCCCCCAAATTCTTACACTAAAGCCTTACCCAGTACCTCATGACTTTATTTGGAAAGACGGCTGTTGCAGATAGAATTCATTAAGATGAATTCACACTACAGCAGGGTGGACCCCTCATCCAACATGACTGGTGTCTTTATTAAAAGGGAAAATTTGGACAGATGCAGAGGAAAATGCCATGTGAAGATGGGAGTGATGCTGCCACAAGGCAAGGAACCACCGAAAGTTAGGAGAGAGGCCTGGAACAGATCCTTCCCTAGAGCCTTGGTGGGGAGTGTGGGCCTGCCAACAACTTCATCTTGGGCTTCTAGCCCCCAGAACTGTGAATGAATACATTTCTGTAGTGAAAGCTACCTAGTTGCAGTACTTTGTTACCGTGGCCCTAGGAAACTAATACATTCAGTAAACAGAGCAGGAGAAAAAGCAATGTTGGGAATATCCCATTAAATTCTACCATAGACCAACTCATATTTAACTTCCAACTTTTTTATTAACCTGGAATTAGACTCCAAGTAAAACAAGAATGATCTCAGTCAACATGCTGCTACCCCTCAGCACCCACGAATGAGGAGTTTTAAGCTGCTTTGGGGTTTAGCTGCCTCCCATTTGTCCAAATCATGACTTTTTAATCTCAAAAATTAGATTGAATATGGCCACGATAGTGACATAAACTATAATATGGTGTTTGCTGTGGTTCTTCTTCCACACAGCCTAGAATAAACTCTTTTCTCCTCATTTAATACTTCACCAACTGGGACTCCCTTCGTGGTGCCTACTCCATCTAGATAAAATAAGACTGATGAATTTTTTCCCACTCAGTTACGTTGTTTTTCTTCCTATGGATGTAATATAACTACTCAGTGAACCAATGAAATGTTTGTAGGATGTCAGTCATGCAGTTTTTCAAAGGTTCCAGAGCAGTGATTCTTCTGAGCTTTTAGGAGGTGACTGGCAGACAAACACTAAGGTGACCCCCCAGTGGGTCATGGCCTTATATAATCTCCCCCCGCCCCCTTTCAGGGAAGATGGAATCTGTTACTTGCTTCTAATAATGACATATGGCAAAGGCAAGGAGTAGTCCCTCCTGGGGTTACGTGTTTCCCCAGCATCTGAAAGTACAGCATCCCTACGAAACTTTTTATAAGTGCAGAAGCGTTTACCTTTAACTTATATGAAAAAATTTCTGAGCATTCCCAGACCAAAAAAATAACCTTTTTAGGTTTCCTGACACCTTAGGACACACCTTGCTAAGGGCTGCACAAAATAAACGGAGATCCAGCACAGGTGCTCACACAGGTCAAAGTTCCAGCAGCTTGAAGCCCTGATGCAGGATGGAGTTCGTGGGGAAGCCGAGATGCAGCGTGGAGTTCGTGGGGAAGGAGCTGGGCGGGGCCACTCTCGCTGCTGGGGGTGCGCACTCCCTTGTTCTAACAAGGCAAAAAAAACCCTGAACACTATTCTCCCCTGTAGAGTGTGTGTGTAAAAATGGAAGTTCTCTTGGGATCTTTTGTTTAGAGAACACAGGTACTAACGCCGGTTTTTTGTTAAAAGCGAAGCGACGTAATGCAGACTTTTGACAAGTGCGGGATACCTGCACCTTACGTCACGCAAGACTGTGTCACAGCAGACCAGACGAGGGGCTCTTGTTGGCCTTGAAGAAATCAGCTGCCGTGACTGAGGGGACCGCGTGGCTGGGACCATGGGAGTCTGCTGGCTGCGAGTGGACCCCACCTGAGAGCTAGCGAGAAAACGGGTACCTGCATCCTTCCACCACCAAGGACTGAACTCTGGCAGCAGCCCCGTAAGCTTGAAAGAGCACCCGAGCTCCAGAAGGAGCTGCAACCTGCTGATACTTGTCTGCTACCTGGTGAGACCCTGGGCAGGGGACCCAGCTCAGAGGTGGCCGGATGCCCGACCCAAGGTGACTGTAAGATACGAAAGCGTGCTGTTTTAAGCCACTGTTCATGGTAATTTGTTACGCAACAGCGAACACGGATACAGGGAAGATGTCCTTTGAGGATCTGACGAAAAAGAAGGAATCTCTAATTAGAAAAGCTCAGTAAGGCACATGTTCTGAATATAATTTCTGGGATTTGCCTAAACCCTTCAAACTCATCAATGAACCCTCAAGATGTTCTTGGATACCACGTTATGAACCTTTCTGTCTACTCAGTAAAATACACTGCAAAACTTGCTAATGTGTGGGAAACTAACAAGGTCACAGTACATAAGCATCGCCTGCCTGCCCATTTCTGCAGTTTAAAATGTGACTCTAAATAATTGCCGTTTCATTCTTAACCTGTAAGATAGAGCCATTGTTTTAATATCATATCATCTTCAACTTGTGTAGAGATAGAAAAGCACAGATTTGAAGAAAATGCGATTTCTTATTAGGAGAAAGTCTTCAACCCTGACTCTTCTAGCTTATTATAGGAACCGAAAAAAGAAGTAAATAAATAAGTTAAAAAAAAAAAAAAAGGCATTGCTTGTAGGAGCCTGGAAGTGTTTTAAAAGGACACTTTAGGAAGACAGGCTCAGTTCATTTCCCCACACAAGAGAATTTATTCAGAACTAATAGAATAACACCTGAAAGAAATTTACTTTCTAATCCAAACACCCTTTGGGGTGGTATACTGGAAAGGAAAACAAAGTGAAATTCCCATTTCCAAACCTGGATTGAAGTCCTGTTCTAGTACTTGCTACTGTGTGCCTGGGAAGGGGCTACTGTGGTTCTCTGAGCCTGGGTTTTCCCAACTATAAAATGAGTTGTTTTGAGAACTGAAAAAAGAGTCATGAAAGAACCCTGCCTAGTGCCAGGCTTTAATAAGCAACAAAAACCACCATCACGGGTCTCCTGAAGGGAATTGGTTCAACTGCCCCAAAGAAGGGCAGGGAGCCCTGACCTGTGACAGGTTCATGAGGACAGTCATTCCCCTGCACTCAGGTCTCTGGGAAAAGAGGTAAGAGTGGTTGTCCCAGGGACAAAAACAGGTAAGGGGGAGCTTCTCCCGTGACAGTGCTCATCTTCCGAATCCTGATCAACAGCAAAGACAATCCAGACTTGGTCATGGACTTGGTCAGACAGAAGAAATAGGGAAACAAACATAACCCCTAACCAAACACACACACGGCGCTGACCATGCGATTACAGTAGCTCCACACACAACACCCTTCTATCCTGGTGGCTGGGGATCACATCAGCGGGAGAAAAAAGGACACCGCGGCGGGACACCATCGTCACAGAAGGAAGACGTGTTGTGGGAACAAATGTGCAGCCTTTGGGCAGGAACCATATGCTACTGACCCCTCACTAGCAGGAAATGAACTGCCAAGGGCTTTACTTTAGCGGGCCTGTGTTCTCCCCGGCTGCTCCTCGGCCAGTCTTGGGACAGCGGGCCGTGTGCAGGGCTGGGTGCGTCCCTCTGTGTGACGCGGAGGACGGACCGAAAGCAGCAGGAAAAGAGCAAACAGTGATGGCAGCACAGGGACCCGCTGAACAGAAGGGCATCCAGGGGAACCAAACCGGCCCTACTGGTGTAGACTGGAGAAGATGAGCTCAGGATGGCCTAGGCCCTTGGCTTTCTGGCCTCGAGTCTAACCAAAGTAGTTACTGGCTTCATGTGCCTCTGTAGGCAGGGAGCCTACAACAGCACGGACCAGTGGCCTTCGGAGAAAGGTAAGGCAGCTGATGCCAGGAACTCACTAGCACCCGCCCAAGAAAAAAGGGTCATGGAAACCAATGCTTTTCCAATATGGAGTCTCTGCTGTCCTAGGAAACTAAGGTTATCACATGGTTCACTAATACGTCTACGAACCCCTCCATCTTCCCCAGGAGACCAGTGACCTCCTCCACCCAGGGATACTGCCCCTTGCATTCTGTATCCCAGCGTCCACCTGCTGAATGGGTGATCCCTTACCCTGCCCTGTTTCTTCTTCCAACAGTCTCACATGTGCCCACACCTTCTGTGATGAAGGCCAGGCCGTCTGAGACTGAATTCCAGCGCTGGCATTACTAGCTAAGTGACCTTGGGCAAGTCACTTCACCTGAGTGGATCATTTCCCCCCAGTGTGGTTAACATTAGCATCTACCTTACTGGGTGTGTTTGGGGCGATATGTAAAGGGCTCAGAACCAGACTTGGCACAAAGTAAGCACTACGTAAGTGTTAGTCACAGTTCTTATTATTTTGATGATTACTTTTTTAATTTATTAGTAGATGTATTGTTTCTCCTCTGTCTCCCTCACAAGGCTCCACAAGGGAAAGGATTTGTATCTGTTTTTTCACTGATAAATCCCAAGCACCATAACCTGTTCCGGGCACAATAAATATTTATTTAATGAACACATGAACTTAAGTTCTTAGATCGTTGAGGCCATGCCTTTCTCTATGTTAAATTGTAGACACACCCTTACAACATTCTGCCTTGTCTCCCAATGTAGACGAAAGTTTTCTACTTTTTGTTGGAAATAATAGCTTCCATTTATAAAGTACTTTCACATCTATTTTCTCATTTGAGCCTCACAACAACCTTGTAATAAATCCCCATGGTGTCCACTGGAGTAGGCACCTACCCAGCAGCTCTGCAAAAATATCAGGACTTGAGGTTGATGATAATGATGATAATGTCTCACACCATCTCACCTGTGCAAGGCCATTTATTACTTGATGAGGAGAAGCAAGCCTGCCTAATATTTTTGCATTGATTTACCTTGGGTGGTTATGCTGTTGCTGTTGTTATTCTACTGAAAAAAAAACAAAAGTTACTTGTTTTTATTTTTGGTCTCCCAAACTGCTATTTTAAAATATTTTTTTCTTTCCAGCTAGAAAAGTAGCACGTGTTTATTGTAGCAAACTTGATAAAAAAAAAAAAAAAACAAGAGTGTAAAGAAGAAAATAAAAATTATCCACAACTCCATTTGGTATTAGTACTTGCTTTTTGGGAAGCAATGACAGCACAATATTACTGTATCGCAGAAGGAAATTTTAGCATGATTTCTTGGCTGCACTGGCCACACGGAATTCTGGGAGCCAAGAGCAGCCCAGGCCTGGGGCACCTGGGCGGCTCAGTCAGTTAAGCGTCTGCCTTTGGCTCAGGTCACGATCCCAGGGTCCTGGGATCGAGTCCCGCATCGGGCTCCTTGCTCAGCGGAGAGCCTGCTTCTCCCTCTCCCCCGTGTGCATGAGTGCTCTCAAATACATAAATAAATAAAATCTTAAAACAAAACAAAACAGAGCAGCCCAGGCCTGAGGGAAGGAGGGCCCTGGTGGGGGCTAAGGAGCCAGGGGCTTATGAGGGAGGGCAGCTGAGGATGAAGAAGAGTGCGTGGGCCCAGGTTCAAGTGGTCAAGAAGGGGCAAAATGGGGATCTGATCTGCTTGCCCTTCGAAGTTCTGCTGACAAGAGTTTTGTTAGAGCAGGACGTGGGCACCCGTCGCTGAGGACTAGCAGCCCTTCAGAAGGTCCCAGCCACATGGCTACGGCCCCAGGGCCCCAGAATCCTCACATCCGGAGACAGAGCAGGTCAAGGAACAGCGTGGCTGCCCTGTGTGATATGGCTTTCCTGCCTACCTGCTGGTGCCCACTGAGCCGGGGCATGGGGCGGACGTGCCTATGCTGCACTCCTTCCGAGACCGGGTAGATGGTAGTAGGGGGACGGCGGGAACCGATTTCTAGGTCTGCTCAAATCGACTGGCTGGAGGGGCGGCCATTTATGGCTTCTGAGTTTACATCGGGAAGAGCTGGGCGCGGGCCCAGATGGGAGCAGGTGCCAGCAGCTGGCCAAGGGTAAAGTGTGGACCTAACTCACACGAATCCTACCTGCCCGTAGCTTGTCATGTTTCCTAACTGTCTGGGCCAGGTCTGGCCAAAGCCACAGGGGCCGCCTCACGACAGGTGTCACGGTCACTGTATGCCTGTACTTTTCCCTACCTAGGCCTGTTTTAGGTTTCCGACCAGCTAGAGACATGGGCCGAACCAGAAGGTTCCCAGGAGCCAGAATCTGAAGGTCAGTTCTTTCAAAGGGCTCATCTGTAGGGCGATACATGTGTCTGAAACTCACCTTCTGTTCTTCAGACACAAACTGGTCGCATACCACACTCGTCCTGCATATAGCATTCCTGACAACCAAGAGACCCCATGTGCTTTCATCAATAAAATGACTGCCTTGGCTATTACAGGAGACTATGAACTGTTGCGATCTTCTATCCTCGTTCCAATCGATATAAACCAGGACAAGAAGAAACAGGACCCTTAATTACATAACCGGGAAGCATTATATAACAGAGGTCCTGATGCAACTTTAACTGTATCCGTGCCAATGCAGGCCGAAAGAGCACATCCTTTCAGAAGTAGTACGAGCCGCCGAGAGTTGTGCAAACCATTTCTCAATATTGGTTTAAACTAATCCCACTTACTCACCATTGACAGAAGTCTCTGCTCTTCTAACCTTGTTTTCCCACAGACCTGGATGAAGCAACCCCACTGCAGGGTGACAGTCTGTTAAAGTGACAGCGCCCTGGCAGTCGCAAGAGGGACTGGAGGAAAGAGACCAGCGTCGATTTCTCCGAGAAGCTGGTCTCCGATGCCCGGCACGGCAACGATAATTTCGTAAGGGCTGCTAAAGCCACTTCTGCCATTTCAAAATGGCAGGACACCGATCACTCCTGACAGGAATGCGTTTTGCACGGAGAGACTCCTGAAAGCCACACAGCATTGCTTTGTTGGAGGAAGCCAAGAAACAATAATAGTAACAACAACAAAAAAATACCACAATCCCCTGCCCCCCGCCCCATTCCTTTCATTGTGTGCTGCCAAGCAAAATGATCTCTCTTCATGTCTCCTTTATGTCTTACTGATAGAAATTACATTCCAGGGCACCCAACACAAAGGATGCTTGCACAAGCAATGTGCCTTGCAGATGACATTCCTCGGAACCTTTAGGAGAGATATTGATTTAAAGCTACCAAAATGCCGTCTATGCATTGCTACTGCCATAATGAATCTAGCCGGCATTCCATACTTGTGATTTAAAGCAACTCTGGAAAGCTGAAATCTATTGAAACAACATTAGTGGCTCTACTTCACCCTGCAGAAGGACAGGAAAGCTCTTCTGCAGCAAGGCTAAAAGTGCTACTTGGTGGTGTCTGAGGTCATATAATAGCTGCTGATCTAATAAATTCAACACTCTGCAACGCCCGGGTGGGGGTTGGAGGGGAATGGTCAACCGACGAAGCTGGGAACCAGACAGAATTTCCCATTCACCTGAAGCTGGGAGTGGATTTGCTTTTCCATGACACATAGTAAAACTAAATATCCACGGGACTTTTTAAAAAGTCACATAAACTTATTCTTTCAAATCCAAGGCCAACATGTTCCCCTTTTTTTGCTTTTTCTTTTTTTAAAAAAAATCCCTATGCTTTTTCTCTCCGAGTAAATACGGAATAGTCTAAAGACCTAAGTTAAAATTCTGTGCCCCAAAGAAAACTTTCAGAAGCCAGGACCACAGCCTTTGGAGTCCCTCTAAATCTTAAAGGGGGTGTGAGATTTAAGATGTGAACTCAAGTCCTGACTTGGCTTCTAGCAGAGTGACCTTGGGCGGGTCACAGGATGCTTCCCAGGGCAGTTTATCATCTGTCACGAGGAGCTGGAATCAATGAACTCTGAAGTCCCTTGCCCTTAAACCCTGTGATTCCAGTCTAGCTCCAATTCTCTAAGAGGAACCACGTCCCAGTCGGCTGGGCCTGGAGAGTCCCTGGAGGAATGGAGTCGGAAAGAGGATCATCCCTGCTCATCCCTGCTCGCCCTCCTCCCCTGTAGATCCCAGAGACCTCAGACGACCGGCCAGACAACCAAGGTGCCCCTCTGATGACCAGATTCCCCCACAAAGACCACCTATTAGCCACCGATGTGACCTCAACTGGCAGAACTGAACTTTCCCGACACACCAAGGTCATCTGAGTAGAGACCCAGCCAAATTAGCCTGGTACACGGCTGAGTACAAACTGTTAGTTCCTAGGGCTGCCAGAACAATCCCGGGTCTTCCTTGGCTCGCAGCTGCACTGCTCCCATCTCTGCCTCCATCACCCCATGGAGCTCTTCCTGTGTGTGTCTGTGTCCGAATGCCCCACTTCTAATAAGGACACCAGTCCCACTGATCAGGGCCCACGAATGGCTGCATCTTGGTTACAAGATGAAATCTGATTATGGCTCCAAACTTAGGTCACATTCCAAAGTATTGGGGGTTGGGTGGGTGAGGACTTCAGCATATCTTTTTTAGAGGGGGCAAAATTCAACCCACAGCACTAGCTAATCACATATGGAAAACTAAACCAAAGAGCACAAATGCATAAGGGGATGACCAAAGTCCACTTGAGGTACCATGGAAGGAAAAATGTAAGTAGAAAGGCATTATAGTTCTAGTGGTCATACGGGGAAAAGATACTTCTTTTCAATGTCTGGACAGATGAGAGCAGGCGAGGAAAGAGTTCTCCGCCCGATGGCGCCCTACGTGCTCCTGGTGCCATGTTTCCGGAACATGCCCATGTTTCCCCTCTGGGCCCACACGGTCCCCAAGGCCAGCAGGGCCACCCCTACCCTCACTGCGGAAACCCTCCCAACTCTGAAAGCTCCAGCTCAAATTTCACCAGTGAGAAGCCAAGTCACCCGCATGCAGCCTAGGACGCTGTTTTGTCTATTTCTTGGCGACAGTTGGACTATGGTCATTTGTACCCTCTCCGCCTACCACTCCTGTAGAGCAGGGGTTATTTCTTACTCAATCACTGTACCCACAGTAGGTGCTTGCAAATATTTGCTAAAGTAAACCAGCAAGAAGATAAGAGGAGACTGGAAATAAATGCCTCCTGTTTTGAAAACTTCACCATGGAGAAGAGACCTTTGGAACCAGAGGCTGTCAGAACCTGTGGCCTATTGATCCCCTCATTGAATCTCTGTAACCTCTACTCTTGGGCCATATTTCTTGGAAATCATAAGAAAGGCCAAAAGATAGCTAACCACTTAAAGAACGGGAGTATGCCCACATGAGGGGCTTATGCCAACACTACTGGGCATCAGCAGCTCATGGACCCCATCAGCTACCACAACCTTGGAAGTTTCCATCAAGGGCTGACCCTCGAGCCCCAGCACTTGAGCATTTGGAACTGCAGCATGTTCAGCTGGAAGGGGTCTTAGAGATCATGGAAGGCAGGAAAATACCCCTTCCCCAAAGATGTTGACATCCCAATCTCTAGAATGTGTGACTGTGTTAGGTTACAGAGCATGGGAAAACCCAGGTCCTGGATGGAGGTGGTAGAATTCTTCTGGATTATCTGGGTGGGCCCAATGTAATCACAAAGGTCCTCATGAGTGAAAAAGTGATTTCATGGAAGAAAAACCTGATCAACTCTTTTGTCTCTGAAGCTGGAAGAAGGGGCTCTAAGCCAAGGCATGTAGGTGACCTCTAGAAGCTGGAAAAGGTAAGAAAATGGATTCTCCCCTAGAGCCTCCACAAGGCACACCCTAAAATCCCTTTATTTTAGCCCCATTAGACCCATTTTGGACTTCTGACACTCAGAGCTGTAAGATAATAAATTTGTATTGTTTTAAACCACTAAGTTTGCAACACTTCATTATACTAGCCAAGGGAAACCCCTACAGGGATCAGTTACTCCTTCAGATGGGGAAACCAAAGCCCAGGCAGGCTGAGAAGTGGTTTGTCTAAGGGTACACAGCTAAGGAGCAACAGAATTAACCCATGGCTGGGTACATGGCTCTGGGTGGAGCAGGAAAACACATCCCTGGTGGCTCATCTGCAAACTGTCCTTACTGAAAGTCTGGTCTCAGTCACAGGCTGACTGAACTTGGGGGCTGGAAGGAGCCTTTGACAGTGGAGGCTGACTCTTCTACCAGGGAGGTTTCTGGTGCCTTGGAGAGGGCCAGTGTCTTTCCAAGGGGTCACATGAGGTAACGGTAAGCAAGAAGCAGGGAGCTTCCTGGTAATTTGTCCCCAATTTGCACATGCTGATTCGAAGCTGAGCCTTTAGTTATCCTGATGGGTTGGCCTACTGCCCCCACCTCCTAAGACTTAAAAGTGCTCTAGCCCTGGGGACACCTGCAGCCACTGCTCTTCTGGTCTGCTAGGCTCACCGGGCACGCCTGAGTTCCAAGCCTTTATAACGTTCTACTTTCTGAAAAATTACACCTTTTGCCTGCCAGACACCGTACCCTGGCTCCTGGAGCTGACCTAGGGCTATTCTAGCCAGGTAGACCCCAGCATTCATCAGCTCTTTTAGTGCAGAAAGAAATTCTCATCGACATTGAGAACCCGTCTCCTCTACCAGTCATCTTTATTTGTCTACAACAGAAGACAAACTGCCCCCCTGGCTGAAGTTTCAGACCCCTTCTGGCACACAACCCCGAAAGGCACCACAGAGCCTGCAGCCATGCCCAGAGCACCTTTCTGTAAATACCTGGTTTTACCAAGAGCTTTCAGGTGACACAATTTAAATGAATGCTCTGGGCGCAGCAGCAGATAGAAGTTCCACTGAAAGTTCTCTATCTGGGTGCGCTGCTCCAATGTCTAATTGTTCCTAATGCTCTGGTGACCTTAACAGAGTCTTTCTGCTGGGAAGTTCAGGAAGTGATGGTGAGGAGCTGATGTGGTTATGCCTTTCTGCACAGCCCAAATCTCTTTATTCAGCTTCTTTTAGAATCAGGCAAGTCAAACCATGGTCGCTTGGTAGCATTTTTTATTCATCAGGATCTGAACTCAGGATTTTCTGTTCTGCTGGTAGCAAATTATGCATCTGCTTGAACAGTATACCCAAAACCCGACCATCTGAAGGGACTTCTACTTCCAGGAAAATGGGATAGATGCACTTTCGCCTATTCTTCCCACCGATGCAAGTACAAACACTTGAACATTAAATATAAGGCAAATATAAGAGGATTCTGAAAGGTAGCGAGAAGAAATATGACCCACTAAGGGCAAACTACAGCCCAATAGCCCTTATGAATACAGGCATAAAAAACCCTTAACAAAATATTAGCAAATATAATTCAGGAATATATAAATGGAATTACACACCATGAGTAAGTGGGGTTTATTTCAGGGATGCAAGGCTGGTTCAATATTTGAAAATCAGTGTAATCTGCCATTATCAACAGGCTACAGAAAAGAAACTACATGATCATATCAACTGATGCAGAAAAAGCATACGAAAAATCCAACATCTCATCTTAATGATAAAAATGCTCACCAAACTAGGAAGAGAATTACTCAACTTATCAAAGAGCACCTACAAAAAACCCTACAGCTAACATTATGCTTAATGGAGAAAAGACGGAATGCTTTCTCCCTAGGACTGGGAACAATTAAGGATGTCTCCTCTCACCACTCTTATTTAACAGTGCTGGAAGTTCTAGCTGGTACAATAAGGCCAGAAAATGAAATAAAAGGCATACAGATCAAAAGAGAAGAAATAAAACTCGCTCTATTTGCAGACTGTCTACACAAAAAATCCCAAGGAAGCTACAAACAAAACAAAACAAAACAAAAACCCAAACCCTCATAGAATTAATAAGTGCATTCAGGAAGGGCTCAGGATACAAAGTAAACATACAAAATCCATTGTATTCCTATATGCTAACAATGAATGAGTAGATACAAAAAGTTTTTCAAATGACATTTACAACTGCTCAAGAAATATGAAATACACGTATAGGACTTGTATGTTGAAAACTACAAAATCCTAAAGAAAGAAATCAAAGGAAATCTAAATGGAGAGGCATATCATGTTCATGGATTAGAAGACTGAATTAAAATACCATTTGTCCCCAGATTAATACACAAGTTGAATGCAATTTCTATCAAAATCCCAGCAAGACTTTTTTGTAGATACAGATGAGACCATATATACACGGCACTATAGTTTTGCAAGATGTTACCACTGGGAGAAACTGAGTAAAGGTACAACAGGATCTCTATTATTTCTTACAGCTGCATGTTAATCTACAATTATCTCAAAAGGTTAATTAAAAAACAAAAACTGCTCTTTGTGGCATCATTCTCAGCAATCAGACTGTTGACATTCCAGAAAATGTTGACATCACTCTGAAGCGACACACAATTATTTTGAAGGCCCCCAGAGGAACCCTGCCGAGAGACTTCATATCAGTGTAGAACTCAGTCTCCTTGTAAAGAAAAAGAAGAGGCTCCCATTGACAAATGGTGGAGAAATGGAAAGAAACTGGCTACTGTGTGCATTATCTGTGTCGTGTACAGAACACGATCAAGGGCATTATACTGTGCTTCTGTTACAAGATGACGTCTCAGTATGCTCCCTTCCCCGTCAATGGCATTATTCAGGAGAATTGGTCTCTTGTTGAAATCCAAAATTGCTTGGGCAAAAAATACATGCCTAGGGTTTGGATGAGGCCAGGTGTTGCTTGTTCAAGATCTGAAGCCTGGAAAGATGAGTTAATTCTTGAAGGAAATGACACTGAACTCGCATGAAATTCGGCTGCTTGGATTCAGCAAGCCATACCAGTTAAAACAAGGTTCTTCAGAAAATCTGGGGATGGTACCTAAGTCTCTGAAAATTGACCAGTTCAACAGGCTACTGAGTAAGACCTAAGTTGTACAGCTAAAGGAAGAACAAGATGCCAGATGATTCTTCAGACCTCTGTGATATTTTAAAGATGCAATGGGGCGCCTGGGTGGCTCCGTCGGTTAAGCATCTGACTCTTGATTTCAGCTCAGGTCCTGATCTCAGTGTCCTGAGATGGAGTCCCATGCGGGGCTCTGCACTGAGCATGAAGCCTGCTTATGATTTTCTCTCTCCTCCCTCTGCCTCTTCCCTCCCCGCTCTCTCTCTCTCTCTTTAAAAAAAAAAAAAAAAAAAGGCAATAAACGCCCTGTATTGATTTGGGAATACTCCCCTAAAAAACAAACAAAAACCAAAACCTGACCCCTTCTTCAAGCAGTGTTTTCTTCTCATATTGAGAAGAACTGCCAAAACACTAGATAGGATTAGTAAAGCAGGACCTTGATTACTCTATTCCTTTACCCTGCTTTATAATTTTTTGTAGCACTCGTAACTGTATGACATTACTTTACATCACATCACATCACTGTGTCTGGCTGTCTGTCCATCTGTCTGTCCTGTCGGTCTGCCTTGCTTCTCCCACTGAAATGGAAGTTCCACATGAGCAGGGCTTCCATCTTGGTCTCATTCTAGCACATTAGAGGCTCTAGAAAAAAATGCCAAATTAATATGGGGGGACTCAATCATGTGCCTTCTTAGAGTATTTCCAACTGTCTACCTTCCCCCAAATCCTTTCCCCTCTAAGGAGTTGCCCCCTTCAGCTTTATCCAACAGTAGGATTCTGACTCCAGTTTTGATGAACCCTTAGTCTTTAGCTCTGTTCTATAGACCTTTCCAACCAAGTCCCCATGCCTCCACCTTCCTAGCACCAGAGAACTCAACCCTGGCAATCATTCCCAGGGGTCAGTTTCAAGGTAGGTGCTGAAACCTCCCTTTGAGGAATGTGGCTTCAGGCAGTATCAAGAGTCACTCTGTTTACCTGGTCCCTACAGCAAGAACATGTCCCTTAATCCCAGCCCTGTTTCTTGATTGGATCAATTTGATGTATCTCTAATTTAATTTGCACACAGACCCTTGGGATGTCTGGAACTAATCTGATAATCTTTAAATTATTATGTTTTCCAAGTATGTCTCAGCTGCCAATATCACATAGGGGGACTTTAATGTGAAATAATAACTTTGATTGCCAGTGGGTTCTAACTTCTTACCATAGTCCTCATTATGACAGTGCTGGGAAAGGTCAAGTGTTCAGCAGCCTGGGGGACACATACTCATTGCCACCAGCCAGACAGTGGCTTTAGTGGTCAGCTGGACAGATCCCTCAGTTACATACCGAACCGCAGGATATTTTATTTTTGTCTGTTTTATTCAGAGATATATCCCAAGCACCTAGCGCACAGTGGATGTTCAGTAAGTGGCTGTGGATTGAGTGAATAAACCAAAATTTTGGGTCTTTTGAGTACAGTGGCATGTCTGAGCTTAAAAGCTGATAATGAAGATCAGTAACATAGCATTCACTCAACTATATCCAGAGTGCACATGAAATGTATCAATTTCTAAATGGCTTTGGGGGGGGCAGTTATAAATTAAAATTCTTGCTATTGGAAGAATTCTAGCTTACTACCCTTGCTGCCACAGGAATGACAAATAGACAACATAATTACAGACTGTCAGTAATTAATATACACTCAGCTATAGCAAACACGAAAATTTAAAATGAACAATTATATACTAAAAAAGAGACTGCAAATGATCAACTGGGGGATGAGGCAGAAATCTATGAATGAGATGGTGTTAAACAGTCAGACGTAACTCACTCCAGTTTCCTCCTCCCTAAGAGCGTTTCCAGCCAGGCCCAGTGAATGTTTCCTGTTAAGCCAGCGGAACCAGAAAGCTGAACTGGTATCTCTAAGCAGGCAATTTTCCGAGTTGTAAATAACCAGCAGCTTTGTGGGAATCAATTAGGGGGCTCCCATCTCTTCTCTGGGAGTCTTATTTCAGTCCATCCATCTTCCTTTGTTAATTTTGTAAATTGGGTTTAAGGGATGCAGACAGAAAGTTTTTTTTTTTTTTTTTTGGTCCCTCAGACTTCTTGGGGTAGAGGAAGGATGAGGAGGAGAGTTTTTACATCTTTCCCACTTAGAATTCAAGAAGAATACTTTCAGGTCACACTCCTTTTTCCAGGCCAGAGAACTGGATGGCCATTTTGTACCGTGACTACAACAGAGGCACTAGATATGCGGGAAAATGCTAGAGTCACCGATGAAATGGACGTAGGTACAAGTAAGTGCTTATTGCAAAGATGAACATGGTTTGCAGACCACACTGCATCTTCTGGAACAGGTTCATGAAGTCCAAGTCCAATGTTACATGGCTGCCTCCTGGCCCCGGTTGTCATTCATTTGATTTATGGTGATGATAACAGTGATGATCATGACAATGATACTAATACTAGAAGCTATCAATTATTGAAAACCCATCATATCCTAAGTACTTTAAATACGTTATTTCTTTATTTCTATTGCTCAACAGCCTTCAACATGGGTATTATTATTCCCATTTTACAGATGAGGAAACTGAGGTCCAGAAAGGTTCACGTGGCTCATAAATTCTGGAGCCAAGACAATTTGAACACAGGCCAATGTCTAGAGGACTAGCTGACCTCCAAAATAATCCTGTCCCATGATGCTATGTTCTCTCTTTCATTCACCTAGGAAATACTAGTCAAGCCGAACTTTGTGTGGTGTAGACATGCCGCTTTACTAAAGTCAAGGCCGAGTCTGAGGTTTGCCGAGGAACTTGGCATGAGCCCACCTCAACAACACTGGGGAGGAAAGAGGGACCAGGTAAACCACACTGGCCTCCATAGCCAGTGCCAGGCCTTTTCCTGGGTACCCTGATTTCTTGGCAAACACCCATCTCTCTCCAAACTGAAACAGTCCTATTCACAGAACTGACTGGCCCCTGGATCATTATCTCTTTGGAAAAATGAGGTGAAGTAAGAAAAAAACTCAAAAGGAAAACAAATGAGCTGAGGGCATGAGCAGGAGATATACACAAACAGAAATACAAGTGGCTTTCGACCTCACTCAATTAAGGAAATGAGTAACAATAAAAAGTCACTTTGCAACACTGTTGAATGTATACTTCCAGGGGCTGCTTTAATCTAGGGGTGCACCCATACAGTGAAATACTCTATAGCCCATAAAGAAGACAGCTCTAGGGGCGCCTGGGTGGCTCAGTCGGTTAGGCGGCTGCCTTCAGCTCGGGTCGTGATCCTGGGGTCTTGGGATGGAGCCCACGTCCGGCTCCCTGCTCAGCGGGGAGTCTGCTTCTCCCTCTCCATCTGCCTGCCACTCTGCCTACTTGTCCTCTCTTTCTGTCAGATGGAGAAATAAAATCTTAAAAAAAAAAAAAATCTCTTAAAAAAAAAGACAGCTCTATACGCACCGATATAGAACAATCTTCATGATCAGAGTAACATCGATGGCACGTGCCCGTCTGCACAGATGCACGCACACGCTCAGGTGTGTAAAGGCATCAGTCATCAAATGACCCCTAAGACCCCAGTCATGTTGGTTACCTTTGAGGACGGGGGCTGGGGAGCTGTATTTCTTCGACAGGAGAATGACTTACCTTTCATTATACAGTAGCCCCTCCCTCTGATTTATCTATGGTTTCAGTTACCCACGAGTCAACTGTGGTCCCAGAGCAGATGATCTTCTTTCTGACATATAATCAGAAGGTCAAGAGGAGCCTAATGCCATGTCACTCACTTCGCCTCATCCCGGCGGCACGTTATCATCCCACCTCACTTCAAGAAGGGTGAGTACAGTTAAGATATTTCGAGAAAGGGAGACCACATTCATGTAACTTTTATGACAGTATATTGTTATAACTGTTCTATTTTATTATTATTATTATTGTTAATCTTACTGTGCCTAATTTATAAATTAAACTTTAAAATAGGGATGTGCATAGAGGGAAAAACATAGTCTCTATAAGCGTGGTGCTATCTGTACTTTCTGGCAGCCCCTGGGGGTCCTAGAACAGACCCTCCGCAGGTAAGAGTGGACTACTGTATATCTTTATTTACTTTATTATTTTTTTCAAAACAACATACTGGAAAGAAAAGGAAAAGGAGCCTGAGTGGTGTGGTGGGCAGGCACTTGCCTGGGCCCCTACAGATGGTCAGAGGTAGGGCTGGGCCTGGTTCCCAGGGTCCTGACTCTCAGCCCTGACCTCTTTCGGCTGAGCACCATCTTACAGACACAGTTTGATTTTCTGCGCCTCACTCAGTCTTTGCCACCAGTGATCACTCTCGGAGAAATCGCACCCTTCTCCCTGGCGCCATGATTTTGTTAGTTAGCATTGAGTCGGACCGAACCTCCATGTTCCAATTAGTGTCATCCCCCATATCATGGACATTGGCACCTTTGGAGTGACAAGGAGGGGATGACATGTGGCTAGGCCAAACAGAACTTTCCCTGTGACAGTCTGCCTACGGTGAAACAGCTGCTTAACTCCTCAATGCCTCATGGCTTGAGGTCCAACCAAAACGTTTAGATGGATTCTAGGTTTCTGTACAGAAAGTTCTTGCCAAGCTTAAATCCTCATCATGTGCACAAATATCACTCAGTATGTGGGTTACTCCCAGGAGATTTTCCACTTCGGGCCCACATCTACCTAGCCACCTCCCTGTTCACTACCTACTGTTCTCCCACGAAGCGGCCACTGTGAGCTCACGGAAATGCAACCCCAGCCCAGGACAGTGGCTGGAGCAGACAGCCCTGGGCTCTGCATTCTGGCTGTAGGACATCAGGTGATACACTCTGCCTTCCAACCTCAGCTTCCTTATCTATAAAGCGGAGACATCAGTACCTAAGGAAAGAACCAGAAAGTCTGCTGGTTCTGTGGATAGGGCAACTGGAGTTATTCATTCATACTACAGATTCCTTTCGTTCAGCTAAGCAACAGGCTGCTGACTGTAGATCGCTTTCTTCAGAATGCCATGCTCTTGCCGTCAGAGTGGACACCGGGAGATAGGACAGAGCAAGAAGGAGAGAAAAGGCCCAGGCGCTGCCCACACTCTTGGCAGCCTTCTGCTTCCCAGTCCTGCTGACTCCCGCCAACATGCCTGTCCTCGGGGTCCTCAGAGACCCTCAGTTCTGCCTCTGGTAGGTTTCTCCTGATATGGATTTCTTCTTAAATTCGTCGCTTTCTGTTACTTGCAACCAAAAGAAGCCTAAAATATTCCTAATCCCAATTTCCTAAATCCCAATCAGCATTTGCGAATGGCCTGCAGATGGCACTTTCCATTTTGAGACAAAGACTTCTTTAAAAAAATGCCGAATTTGTGGCATCACCTTTCTTTTGCCTGATTGCATTACGCGCAAACAGAAAGAGCTATGAATAATAATAATAATAAAGATACCATTACGGTAAAATATTTGACACTCACAAGATTAAAAGCTGAATACAACAATCTTCTCATAATCATCTCGGGATGCACAGCACTTAATCAACAATTACGCTGGGAAAATGCCCGAGAACGGATGCTTAAGTACCAGGAAAAACCAAAGGAGAGAGTCGGGAAATCAATGCCAGGGGAGAGGGCAATGTATCCAATCTAAATACTGCATGTGTTATTTTAAGAGTTCTACATTTTCCTATCAATGCTATGCATAAAAAAGAATAAAAACCATCCAAGAATACATACCCTGCCCCAAAACACTCTAGCAAAGGAGCTATTTTTAAAAACCATGTCAAGTATTCACACAATGGTGGCATAGTCCATTAATCGGGGTGCTTGTTTTGTTTTCTTAAACAACTTTACTGAGGTGTAATTTACACTTTCTGTACGTTAAGATGTTTCTTCAACCAGTCTTGCCCCCTGCTGGGAGAGGGAAGTGAAGGGGCCCCAGCTGGAAGGACCTGGTGGGGTCACAGAGCTGGGTGAGGTCAACTCAAGGGAGGTGACAAATCCCCCCTCTCAGCACGTTGGGGGCTCACCTCCCCGAAGAGCCTGCCAAGTGACTGTGAGGTGGTAGGTATGCATTTTCTTATCTAGAACATAAAGAAAAAAAAAGGAAAGGAAAGAAAAGCTGAGACGCCAGGTCAAAATATCTCATGCCCAAGAGGAAGCATCTGAGTAGCCTTGGGAAATGAGTGGCCATTTACAATGCCCACAATCTCTTGACTGACTAAGTCAGATTTCTACAACAAGGGTTTTATTTTTAATGTTCTTTTTAAAGCGCCGATTCTTCATTCAGGATGCATACAATGCAAGCAGCACAAATACCCGCACTGTATTATAAATAGCCTCTTTTAAGGAGGGCTGGGAGTATAGCAACATCTTTTAACCTAGATATACTTCTGACAACCCGTGTATGTTCTTTCCTAACCTCTCCGCATCAGCCTCGTTGTGTTGTGAGAATACCTCCTCAGTGGCTACAACCGGAGAGGATGAGGCCATATTATGACTTCATGAACACATAACAATGCTGCCCTTTTCTTTTCTGAGAGAAGGCTTATTCTCCTTCTAGAGGTAAATACAGTAAATCTGACATCACAAAATACAATTGAAGGAGCAAATGATCAATGTCAAGCACAATGACAGTGCTTCAAAAAATTACCTCAACAGCCCTCTTTTTGCCATTTTCCATGACCCGTGGAGGTGAGGGAGCGCCACGAATGGGCACCTGGCAACTGGGAGAGAAGGATCTAAACATAGCCGAGCCTGCGTTGCTTCCATCAATGGTACCACGTGAGCTCTCTCTCCGGGACGCATCAGTTCACATCAGGGCTCCCCTAAGCTCCATCTCGCAGGAGAATGAAAACAATAAAAAGCTATATTCGGTCCTGGCTACACAAGAAAATCTCTTTGTGCTGATGCTAACAGAGATGATCAGATGAGTTACAACCACCCCTCCTTCAAAACCCAACTCATAGTCAACTAGTAGAGACATGCAGTTAATCTTAACACTAGGTATCTTGAAATGCTTTTTATACAGAATCGAGGCAATATCACCCTGAGAAACCATGCGAAATGAAACCAAGCCTCTGCAAAAGGTAAAATGTTTTCTTAGACATAAATACATTACACTTCTAGTGTCCTTTCCTGACCTTAAGCTTGCCATTATAATATAAACGCAGCCCAAGGTGAGTTCCCCATATAATCCAGGAGTCCTCCAATATTTTCCCTTTTCTAACCCATACCTAGAGATGTCATCTACAAGTCCTTCCACTCTATCTCCGGTAGGCAAAGAGACGCAGGAATCTGCCTATGGCCAAATACGTTCAGAGTTCACCTACCAACTGTCATGCAAACCTTACAATGTGTGAAGGGTATGAAAAGGCAAAGCTATTAGACTTTTTTTTAGGTCTGCTATCTGATTTCCCATAGGCTCTGGGCATGTGCTAATATGTAAGCTGACAGAGATAGACAAAAAGAAATTTGCCCTTCAGGATAAGATGTATATAAGAATTTTACTTCAAAGGAGACTGTAAAGAAAACCCACTTACCTTGTCTTCTTATAGCTACAAGAATGAAGATTCCCCAGACTTAGTTTTCTTCTTAAGATTAGAGAGAGGGGAAGCACACAAGGAGCTGAGACCAGGGTATGTGAAATCTCCATTATCCTTCATACATGTATAAAAATGTACCCGAACGGTTCCTGGAGAAGGCTTTCAGCGTGGATGGTCAATGCTGAAGGCAGAGAGGCCCTGCTGAATCACGTGCGTCCAACTTCCTGACTTCATTTGGCACCTCGCGTGTTCATTTCCTTCAACTCCTATTAACCAAGCACCTACCACATGTCAAGGAGTGTTCTAAATGCTGGGCATATAGCAACAGATGGAAAAAGAAAAGGCCCTGCCTTTAGCCGCTGACATTCTTGGGGTGTGATAAGAAGACATGAAATAACAAAGACGTGTAGTGTCAGGTAGTTGAAGTGCTATGGAATCCAAAGTAGGCGCCGCTAAAATGATTTTTACAGAAGAGCAAACCAAAGCTTCACATCGCAAAGTTAGTTTCAAGGCATCAGCAGAGATGGATCACCTAAGTTGAAAACACTAATAAAGGCAAAGGAAAAAAAAATCAAGTATAATGAACACATCCTAGTTTTTGGAAGCATATGCAGAAGACACACAGGTGGGCACCGAGCAGAGTTCCTTCTGCCTTCCATCCTTATGAAGCCACACTGATGTACTGACCAAGAGCTGACAATCCTCTTTCACCCTGAAACTTGAAATATCAAGAAAGTGTGTCTGGGGTGGGAGGATGGGTTAGTCTGGTGATGGGTATTGAGGAGGGCACGTTCTGCATGGAGCACTGGGTGTTATGCACAAACAATGAATCATGGAACACTGTATCTAAAACTAATGATGTAATGTATGGGGATTAACATAACAATAAAAAAATTAAAAAAAAAAGTATAGACAAACAAACAAAAAAAAAAAAAAAAAGTGTGTCTGGGCAGAAAATATCCGAGGGCAAGAAATGTTTTCTTTGTTCGGAAGCGAAAAACAACATTTGCTGTAGGTTTCTCATTTCAAAATTTCTTGGCCTTTTAGTCCTTCAAAAAGGCACTGGAAGGAACAAAAGATGGAAAGAAACAGGTGCTTGGTTTCTCCTGTCTCCTCTTTAACTGGATGGATGTTTCTTGCTGTACACATCCCCCCGTCCCCCATTTGGAAACCCTCAGCCTCAGGGTTATAAACCACTTGTGCGATAAAGTAAAGGAGAAGGCTGTTCCATCCACCAGGGCCCTCATTTGGAAAAACGGTTCAGTGTGAAAGAAGACATTTCCAGGTAAAAGAGACATACAAGAATGCTTCAAAATTCCCACTTCTCTTCACTTCTCCAAAACGGTGGAGCTTTTCCCTGTGAGTGCTCTGTCAATTAAACAGAGGACACCAGCGGGGAAAGGCGGGTCCACGAGCCACACTGCAAGCAGGAGGGGCCCAGAACCCCACCTGCCCGATCCCACGTACCCCACTTGCTGGAGGCCCACAAGATGCCCCGAGGGCTATGCGAGGCTCGTGGAAAACCACCTGCTTTCACCTGTCGAGGAACAGATTGAAGTATGAAATCTACCCCTAGGAATAAAATGAAAACTTCCTTAACTATAGAAATCATTTTGATTTGAAGTCAAATGAAAAGGCAAAAACTTCAATTAAGTAAATCTCAAGAGCCAATGATCCAGGAAACGGGTGAATTTTTTAAAAAGCCATTCTAATGGTTTAACAGCTTATTCAAGTGGTCTACTTTAAAATGCCAGGAATTCAACCTCTTGATTTAAGAGCTCTGGAATTCAAGTGCTTCAAATTGAGAAAATAATACACAAGTAAATGGTCATAATTTCTTCTTTGTGCATCCTGGTATTATATCCTCCCGCTCTAGCGCTCTGTGCACAGTTACCTTCCCGGAGTGGCCCGGATCGCTCTCACGGGAAAGCGGAAGCAAGTACAAACACCACCGTTCTTAAATACCAAACATCATTCCTCAGTGGAAATTATAAAGCTCTTGCCTTAAAATTACAAACAAGCGATAAAATAAATATTTCAGGGGCTCATTCAAATGAGCCTCTCGAGAGCCTGGACTCAACAGATAGGCGGTACTCTCAAAAGCCTGCCAACAGTGGAGAGGAATGTTCTGAAAATTCCTGTGGACCCACATGGTATATTTATAGGACACCTGTCGCAGCCAAGGCCCTGCTGCTGTCCTCCCTAGCTCTTCTCCACCCTCCGTTGCCAAGCCCCTTTCCCCTTTCGTCCTGTTCTCTTGCGATCCCAGCCACCGAGATCCTCAGCTAAGTAGCTCCTAAAACAGTCGCTGCCAGGTAAGGAGAATTTATTTACAAGCATCACAGCCTTTGAAATGCGGGGAGGACGACTCAGCAGCGCAGATACTGCCATCCTCCGAACTCCCCTCACTATGGATCTGTCCAAACAGATGTGGTCTAGCAATGAAACAATAATGTCCCAGTGTTTCACGTAGACACAGTCATCGTCTGTAAGTGGGATAATTGTTACACCATTCATCTGAAAGCATTCAGCAAATACCTACTGTCCACCAGGGACTGTGGCTGTAGAGGAAAATCTTGGTCCCTGCTCGTAAGATGTTTGGGAGAGACAGATACAAATGCAGTGATGGTACGATGCTATGCAAGACGCTCTGGCATCCGGGACTGCCATGGGAACTTGGATCAAATCCTCTGGCCTCGGAGAAGGGACAGACTAACTCAGAAGGCAGCAAACAGCCCATGGGCCAAATTTGTTTCTGCCGGGTCAGCCTATAAGCCAACAATGGTTTGTGTATATTTTTAATTATTGAAAATAAATTTTAACGTTTTGTGACCCATGCATATTACATGAAATTCAAATTTTGGTGTCCATAAACAAAAAAGCTCTAACTCTCGTTTACCAAGAGACAGTGATGGAACAATTTTGAGAGAATCCACAAAAAAACATCTGTCAGTCATCACAGAAAGCAGCCCTTTGGCACCTCCCAGACCAACTCCCACATTTTACAGATGAGGACTGCACCCCGAGAAACCACATGACTCTGCCAGGGCCATGTGGGAGGGCACGGTGGGTAAGAAAATGCTTCTGCTGTCCCCAGACTAATACAGGTTCCATCTCGCTGACTAGAAAACAAAAACAAAAACAAAAGATCCTTACTGAGAAGTATCTGAAGAAAAAAAGATTAGGATTCAAAAGTGGCTAGATTTATGTTTCTTCCAACAAAACAGCCTCACTGGAGAACTCACTGCTTCCTCCTCCTCGGGCTTCAGTCCTCTTCCCACCACACCCCGCACTTCCCAGAAGCCTCCTGCAGCCCCGCGGCACGGGGTGAAGCCCGCACCCTGCAGTGCATCCTAGGCTACCTGCCCTCACTCACAAAACCGCCCCTCCTCCTGTGACCCTTTCCCGAGTCTGATCCCAGGTCCCTCATTCAAGTGCCTCTGGCCTCCAAGCTTCCCAAGGCCTATGAGGACATGAGACCTGAAAACTGAAATTCATGCCAAAAGCATCTTGAAATTTTGACATAAATGCTCACTTAAATGTTTATAATAACACTAACCATCAAGAGTAAATCAACTCAACTCTTACACATAATGACGTGTATACAACCCTCTATGTGGCAGGTGGGCTTACTATGATACGGAGCGGGGCCTCCAAATACTGAGTGCTCAGAGCTAACGCGCTAACTTAAGATATCCTTCTGTATCAAGATCCCACTCAACTGCCAAGTGTTCTTTTAAAAATTTTTTTAAAGATTTTCTATTTATTCATTTGAGAGAGAGAGCACGAGGGGGTTGGTGGCAAGGGGAGGGTCAGAAGGACAGGGAGAAGCAGAATCCCCACTAAGCAGGGAGCCCGATGCAGGGCTCAATCCCAGGACCCCGGGATCATGACCTGAACAGAAGACAGACGCTTAACCGACTGAGCCACTCAGGTGCCCCTCAACTGCCAAGTCTTTTATGAAATATTTCTTCATTTTTAAAAGATTATTTATTTGAGAGAGAGAGAGAACGAGTGGGGGGTGGGAGCAGAGGGAGAAGCAGACTCCCCACCAAGTGGGGAGCCAGACTAAGAGCTTGATCCCGGAGCCCCGAGATCATGACCTGAGCTGAAATTAGACACCCGTCTGAGCCACCCAGGTGCCTCAGTATTTCTTCATATTTAAGTTATTTGTACTCTAATAGAACATGCCGTTTTAGATCAATAAAATCATTTCTATACACAAATAATATAATGTGCTTATAGAATACCAATGATATATGATGAAAAATGCAAAATAGTCCTAATACATGTCCCTGACCTTGAAGCATTAGGAAACAATGGGGCAAAAGTCGTAACAACTCCAAAGTTAAATGATTCAAAGATGCAAAGCAGCTCTGCAATAGACTAGCTAAAAATTTAGACAGTAAGGCTTGGTTGAAACAGTCGGGGAAAGTTCTTTGGAAGACCTGCACCTTGAAAAACAACCATTTATTGTCTACTAGATGCCATTTAACACACTTAGTCATTTAAATGATCACCTTTAATCCTTATAACAACCTACAAAGTAGTGATTCTTACACCGGTTTAACAGATGAGAAAACAGGTTAAGTAACCTGACAAAGGTTACTCAGCTAATAACTTGGTGAACCACAAGCCAAAGCCAGGCTATAGAACTTAGAATTACATTTAACACATGAGCTTCTCGAAGTGGGCCATATGCTGCCCCCACCCACAGTGTGTGACGTTCAGGATGCCAAGCTGAACGTGATACATTTTATCCGAGTCTCAATTTTACATGAAAATTCAGGGATAATTAAAAGGGAAAAGAGATAACTAGATACCAGATACAGTATGAAACAGGACAGAACACTTACAGAGGTCTTCCACAAGAGTATGGAAAACAGCCATGAAGGTGCTGCCGCGAAGCGTGCGTAGGTTTAGGACTGTGGGAAACATCCATTTGCCTGGAGTGGGCAGTTACTTTACAGAGAAGGGCGACAAGGTCAGACAGAGCTTGGGAGGGGGTTGTCAAGGGCACTGAGCGTCTGCTGTTTGGTCTCCGTGTCGATCTTGGCGACCGTGCCAGGGAGGAGGGCACTGCCTTGCGTTGCTCGGCCTGTGGCTACCACGGGTCAGCCATAAATGGTTCCCTGCCCCGGGCTGTCAGTGCTCATCAAGGCATGATGTGAGACTGTCTGGGCCTGGGGGGACCAAAAGTGGAGTGAGCGTGCGTTTGGAGGCGTCCTCTTGCCTTATTCACGGACGGGTTCATGGGCACTGCGGATAAGGGCCTCCGGTAGGAACCTGGCATTAGGTTTAGGGCATGAAGGTTCTGGAAGAGTGAATCCAGGGGGCTCCCCAAGGAGAGCTGCTCAGGGCTCGGTGCGTCTCTACGCTGCTTCAAGGCAGAGATTCAGTTCAAGTTTTCATCACTCGAGTAAGGCCTGGTCCCTCCTGTTTGCCCTGAAATGCTGCCCACACGGGATATCAAACGGCTCTTTCCCATGAAACAGACTGGGTTGCAGAAATCTCAGTGGAGGGCACAGAAGAGATCAGATCTTATTTCATTCCCGGAGTCATTTCCTAAGGTAAAAGACTGGCTAGTGGGAGCTAATTCCTTTTGGGCTGGAGCACCAAGAAACGTATGTCAAGTTAACTCAAGAGAACCACGACACAACTCTGCTTCAGAAAGAAAGGAATGTACAGACACATTCGTCTGGATTCTTTCAATCAATCTTTTGCCTCCTCCCTCTTTCAGTCTCTCTGGGCCCCTCTCACCGGCCAGCATTATGTCTGTCTCTTGAGCCCCCGAGTTTCCTTCTCGAAATCTCCCAGGATTTCCCGATTCTGCTGTCCTCATCCAGAACTCCCGCTGTGTCCCTGAGGAAATCCCCCCACCTCTCCAAGTCCTCATCTGTACACAGAACATCTCCCAGGGGCTGTGCGAGAATCCACGACAATGGACCACGTGGAGCACTGGCCACCAGCGAGGGCCGGTATCAGAACTCGGTGATGTTAATTTTCCTCACGGGTCAAGAGCACAGACCCTGGAGCCGGACTGCTTGGGTGAAAATCCCAGCTATGTCACTTACGAACTGCATACGTCGGGGAGTTACTTCCGGTAAAGAAACCTGCACTCCGGGTTCCCCGTCTCTAAGACACGGGTCGTTCCAGCACCTGTCCTCACGGGTGTTTGTGGGGATGAATGAAAGCACGCAGGGTGATCAGAACAGGATCTGTACATAGTGAGCAGCTGCGTAGGTTTCAGCCGCCATCCCCACCACCCTATTTTACCTGCTGCAGGGCTGCAGCAATGGCCCAGGCCTGGGAGGTTTCCCCAAGAGGACCAGGAAGCTTGCTCTCTAACCAGGGACTCGCAGTGGAATGCAGGGTGTAGGGGTAAGAAGAGGTAAGTGGGGGTGCAGTGGGGAGTAGCACCTGGACAGCACAGAGTGCAGCCACGCAGGCCAGGCAGCTGCTGCCCCCCAAGCAAGGCAGTCCCACCATTGCCACCTCTCCCAGTTATCAAGAGAAGCCAGAAATCTGGACATTATGTGAAACTTCCTGATTTTTAAGCATGGGCAATGAATTCAAATGTTCAAAATCACTCTGTCCGAGGAATAAGACCCATCTCTGTGCCAGATTTGCTCCCTGGGGCCACCAGTCTGTGCTCTGTGCTCAGTGGGGTGGGGTCATTTACAAACTGTGCTTCTGAACACTCCTTTCCTCCATGAGGCCTTCCCTGGTGGCCCCAGAAGAGCAGCGTGTCCTTCTCCTCAGGCCCAGAGCCCTCAAGGCCACCTTCTCTGACCACCCCCTCCCCGTTCAGCCCAACCCCGACCTTCTGTTGATCCACTCCCCCCCGACAATGCATTAGAGGCACTTAGCAGGGATCTGAAGGAGAGCTAAGTGCTTTAATGACACTCATGTATTGATTTAGAGCTTTTTTTATTCCCCCACTTGGATTTCCCGAACGTGGAGCATCTGTGCCAGTGCAGAAGTCTTAGAGGCGAAGTTCCCAGAGGCCAGGGGCTGCTGCCTGAAGCTCTCCCTGGCACACGGGGAGTGCCTGACTCGACAGCAGCTAGAGCTCTCTTCTGGTGAAGGCGCAGGCTGCTAAAGACACGGCACGTTGTTCAGTGTCTTTCTGGAGAAATTCACAGTCATGTCAACACTTCGATCTCCACCAGCCATGAGCCTGTGCTGCCACTTTGTGGGCTCATTCCTACAAATGCGGTATTTCATCAAGTGGCGCCCAAATTCCCACCTATGTAGGCTCAAGTCAAACCCAAGGGAAACCAGGCTTTCCATATTCCAATCACATACAGGCTGCAGAAGATGAGTCACTGTTGGTCTGTATTCATTCATTCATTCATTCACTCACTCACTCATTCATTCACCAAGCACCGGTTCACTCGGTGTCAGACACAGTACTAGGTTTGGGAAATGGCGAGGGAAATTAAGTGCAAAAAGTCCCATGATGAAAGTCTGTTCCAACAAACAAAGAATGCCAGGGCCTGGGCGGAACCTTAACAAAGGACCCCATCCAACACCCCATCCTGCTGAAGATCTGAAGCCCAGAGAGGTGAACACGAACCGCACATGTCGGTTTTGGCTATTAGGGAGTGGTGCAAAGATCAAACCGGAAGTCCTTGCTCCTCGTCCAAAGTTCTTTTTGTGTGTAAAACATTCCTAACAGGTGTAAAACATTCCTAACAGGATTCTAACTCGACTGTTATTGAGGCCCAGCATCCAGACTCAGATGTCTGCAAACTGTGACCTCCCCCACACCCTTGTCCAAGACCCCACCTGGCATGACACTCATCCATGATAATCCATTAGTGCTTTCTGCAGATGAACCCCTCCCACCACCCTTCTAGAACCATTCTCAAGTGGTTCTTATGCTTTTTGCTGGTTTGTTTTAACATCCCAATGCGCTTAAGGGACAAGACATTGAGTGACAGGTCATGAAGGACAGAGGTTCACTAAGAGTCTGGAGGGAGGGGTGGGAGGGGGTCTGAACATTCACCCAAGGTGTGCACCTGATGTGCCCTAAAAAAAGGATCAAGTCCAGTTGCCTGCTGGCCAGCAGGTAGAATTAGTGTGCTGGCACAGCCCTGCCCCTTCTGCCACCCACCCCCACACTGGCCCGCCTCCTGAGGGTGCCTGCTATCATTTTCAAAGGGGAGATGGGGTGGTGGCCCATGGAACCACCGGCATAAAGAAGGCCTTCCACACAATGTGCTTCCGTTTCCCTCAAACGAAAATCAATCCATCAGTTAAGCCTGCGTGATCAAAGCCAGTCTGTGTGGCCCCCACCTGGAGGGGTGGAGGGGGGAGAAGTCAGATGTGAGCAGATGCCTGATGCACAGCTCAGGGCAGAGGGCTGCGAGGGCAGGGGTCACAGCTACTTCTCGGGCCTCGTGATCTTACCACGTTCCACGAGGCCAAGACAAACAGGCTGTGTGTGGATCTATTTTGGTCACACAGCTGCAAACATAGGATTTATGAAGATGTTTGGTGCTTGGCTCCCAGGAGATTTATGCACCAAGCGTCTGTCCATCCCTCCCCGTTCCCGTTGAGCCTGGTATGTCCTCAAGTTCTGACCCCTTAGGACTCTTCCCAAGTCACAGGTTTTATTTTCTTCTTTCCCTAACTCGTGAGAGTTTAAGCATATGTGTTATTGTGTTTGGCATCCACTGGCCTCAATGCTCTATCATTCTACAGCCGGGCTGCCTCTTCTTGGTGTTTAGCTTTATTGATTTCTATTTCTGACTTGCTCGGCACTGGCTCATTCATTATTCAGGGAAAATCTGGCTATGAGGCCACAGTTTGATATCCTGCCAACAGGAGCCTGAGCAGGTGGGACCTCTGTGAGCTTTCTTTTCAAAGAATCACAACCCCAATGAACAAGTGGTGTAGTTCAGACTTCTCAAGTTATTCACGTAAGACCTGGCCATTCTGCAAAACGTTATTTTCTGTGTGAGTGGCAGGTGAGCTCAGTAGGAAAAAACATGGGAGTTAATGATTCTGAGGCCAAAGATTTGACTAGTTCGTAAACCAGTTATCTCTGAGAAGAGAAAATCTCTTGTCAAGCAGCAAATGAACCCATCCTTCGCCATCTATCTTGGAGGTATGCAGTGGGGGTCCCCAGGGGCAGAGGTGGGAGGAAGTGGCCCCCATTAATCACAATCACCAACTCCTCTGCTGACTCATAGGGACACGTAAGGATACATATCCATTCTACTGCTAGAGGCTGAGTCCCACCATCTTCCATGCGGCCCATGTGTGTTTGATGGTGAGGTTGACATTTTCAAGGTGTTATAATAAGATGCGGGAGACAAACCCATTTTGTGTTTTATTGTGTTTTCTTCTTCAGAGAGCACATAAGTAAAGGAAATTGTATTTAAACCGTAAGAAGAGAGGTTCAAATTAAAGAGTGGGAAGAAGTTCCTTCCAGAAATTCAGGCTAAAACATACTATTGGAGAAAGTAGTAAAATTATCCTCTAGAGAAATCTCTTAAGAACAGAACTAATTACCACCTGTAAGTACCAATTTGTGCATAATCCGATCCTGGGGGAGGAGGCTAGATGAGAAAATCTCTGAAAAATCCCCTCTGGGCTTCCCCACCAGGCTGGATTTTCACCATAAAAAGTTTGAAACACTTTGGCTGATCTCTGGTTGAGGTCCTGCTGGAGATGACAGCTGATCACAGATCTGCAGCCAATTTGAACCTCAGCATCCTGCAAAGTACGCAGTTAGGGTGCTGGCCAGCGCTCTCTGAGGGGCAAGAGCATGTCCTCAGAACACACCGATGAGAAGACAATGGTGTGTGCGCTTTTACCAAACCTCGTACGTGATCTCCTAAATACCACAGGAGAAGCTTCCTATTTGTTCCTAATTTGTAAAAGTAAGTGAGACATCCTAAAGAATCAAATAGGAAATAACCATCGGTCTCTTGATTGGCAACTGGAGTGTCTTTGCACACACACGAGCCAACACACACGGCGCCTTGAGTCACATCACACAAGCGCTACGGGGCACCGCTTGAGAAGGCAGTGAGATCCTGGCACAGTGGTGTTTCCATGGCCTTTCTGTGGGGGTGACACTGGTGTGGAGGGCGAGGCTGAGCCAGGGACCTCTTGGCCCCTGCAACTCTTAGTTCAATGGAACGGTTTTGATCTCATGTTTTGCCTTATTTTGACTCCATGGAAGGTTTCAGTTAAAAAAAAAAAAAAAAAGGCCAAAGAATAAGAAAGGAAAAGGAAAAGGAGAGAGGGAAGCGAAAGGCAATCGTAGCAAGCACAAATGGAGCTCCAAGTTTATGGATTCTCCCGCAATGGGCAGATGTGGAGTAAATGCCAGGGCCTCCGCTCCCCTCCTTGGTTGCCTGCCAGCACCAGGGACAATGGTGCCGCCTCGACCTCCCGGAGTGATGGGGAGGCTCAAGTGAGCGTGTGCAGGTTTGTGCCACGCTCAGTGCCCAGCACACGAGAGGCAAGGGTAATGAGCGGTCGCCCACTGGAGCCCTGTTCACTGGTTAATGTTTTCTAAACTTCATTACATTTTTAATTTAAAGAATTCACAATAATGATAAATGTAACTAATATTAAAGTAATCCAACTTAAAAGTATGTTCACTGTCCTTTCCTTTCAAGGGTCTCTTTTCAGGCGTCTGTTCAGGCTCGGCCATCCCCACCTTTGTCTCTCTCCAGGCCTACTACTCCCTCAGTGAGCTTCGCCTCGCACACACTCGTCAGGCTCCTGTTCACCAACGACTCACTGGCTCAGTGTTCCTAGCTCTGGCCTCTCACCGGGTTTGTTACACATTTCTCACTACCTGAAAACTGATGGTATCAAGTCCGTACATCAGAATCACCTGGGAGCTTTTAAAACAGCAGATCCCGTGGCCCTAGCCCAGACCTGCACTCAGACCAAAGAAGGCAACATCCCTAGGCTGTCACTGAAGAACTGGCTTCTAAATGTCTTGTTGCTATTGGCCTACCTGAAGAGACGTTATAGACAACTTCCTTTGTATCCTGCTATATAACTCAGGATTTCTCCCTCTCTCTCTGAGGACCTAAAGGACAAATTAGTACCAGGGACCTCTATTTCTCCTCAGTTACGAGTCAGTTTTAATCTTCTGACCATTGAAGCCAAACAAATGATCAAAAAAAGGAAATAAACCATACAAGTGATCATGTTTCTCTCTTTGCCTTAGCTACTAGGGAGCTCAAAGCCAAATTCATGACAGACCGCTCTACCCCTTAAACCAATAATACAGAACTTATGATATTAATTTTATATACTAATGTTGGGTTTCCTACCTTTATTTTCCCTTTGTCTTGATTTCTGCATGTGCTTTAAAAAAATTCCAGTTATGCTGCATTTTTGCAATTTATTGCAAATTCTTTTTGGAACAAGGTGGGGTGTGTTAGACTAATTAATTAAATATAGTCACTGACATGCAGCCCTTTGCAGCATGGCGGCTCTAAAGCAGACGGTAATGAGCACCAAAGTAGAGACTACGGCTCGGAGGAAGTTTTTGGCTTTGGGGTCAACTCCCCAAACAGAAACCTTCCTCCTGGCTCTGGTTGTCAGAGAACATCTGGAAGCATATCTGAACTGCATATTAAGTATGTTTTAAAGTTATAAAAAATTTTAAGTAAAATAAAAACAGCTATGCAAATTCAAAATCTAGAATCCTGACCTTCAATTCTGAATCTATGGTCTCTCAACTTCATGCAGCAGCTCCACACACAGAACTAAAATTCTGGTCCTTATGGAAAAGCATCAGGTTGGTTTAAGGAACCATATACAGGTGATAGTAGATGGTGGAATTCTGTGGCCTCGTGTATCAGACAAAATGAATGGATCACTTAGAATACCTGAACAGTGTTCTGGTCGTTTAAAAACAGGTAATCATGTTTTTTTGAAAGTTCTTTTAAAAGTTCTGGGTACTCCAAACAGCCTGTACACTATGTCCCCACATAACCCTATACTTTGAACCAAACTAACTACCCAAACACTACCCGTTCCCAAATGTGATCAAAAAGATTGTTATCTGCCAACTGAAATGCTTTTCCGTATCTGTGAGGGGATCTGTTCTCTTGGGCACAGAGCCAGGACCACTCCTGAGGTGGCCAGGAATCTGGGGGCGGGGGTGCGCTTTGACAGCCTGGACCAGAGCTCCGGGCTGCAGCAAAGACCCCCTGTGCTTGTGGGGATCGCCGTGTACTGTTAACATACCGAGCGGTTCCCTCTCCTTCTTAGCCATAGCTCAGTCCACTGGCATCAGGAGGGTGGGGACCTGCCAAAGAGCTCCCGGCTGGCACTGCCTGGGTGCATGTGGCTTTGATCCGGGCCTCATGTGCGTGGCCAACGGGGCCTGAAGGCTGAGGGCTTCTGTCATTGCCATTAGTTGTTATTTCTTCCACAAAACAATCTAAAGATATGGATCACATTTATTTAAAAAGTAAGAACTCTCAGGTGCACACATTGGGCACCAGGAGGGGTAAGATCTAAAGCTTCCCTACTGTCTAGTGTTTAAGTAGCACAGAACGCCTTAAACATTCTGCCATTTTACATTTTTGCAAATGTTGCTTGATCTTTGAAGATGGAAACTAACCATGAACAATAACCTAATGAGCATAAACTAGCAGCTGTAAAATTCTTTTTATTCCTTCATATATTTTAATTTGTGTAACCAATACCACCTTATTGTAGCCAGTACGCTGTGAATAAAAAAATGACCCCTAATTCCACAGCTCAAAATAACTAGGATTACCCTTCCAGCATCTGCCCTTCGTTTTCTTGCTTATGTAATGTGGGTTGGGGTCAGCCTCAGTCAGACTCTGGACCATTCATATGAACAGTGTGCTCGGTTCAAACCCAGGGCTGGCTGTGGCGTGCCATTTCTCGGAAGGAGCCCAAGAAGAGTCAGAGCTACCAAGTGGTTGCGTGGTAGTTTCTAATTATGGAGTGCTTACTGTATGCCAGGCACTGAGGCGATCCCATGTAAATCTTCCCTGTGACCCAGCACAGGGCGGGGGTCCTACCTTCCCATTTCGCAGATGGAGAAACTGAGATCTGAGACAGTGCTGCTAGTGAGAAAGAAGCCGGGATTCCAGGCCAGGGCTGACGCCAGCACGATGAGAAAGAAGTATCCAGTCTTACCTTACTGATTTTGATGATGAGACACACAGTTTGGGGTTTCTTTTCTCCCTTTCTGTATCTTTGGCAGACCCAGAAGAGAAGGGGAGTTGATCTGATTTGAAAGGACGGCAGAACAGGAGACCTGGACTGGCCTGCAGAGGGGCTGGCTTAGCCACCAGTTTGCCCTGTGGCCCAGAGCCAACCCTGGCTCTCTGGGCCAGGTTTACCAGTCTGTTCGTGGTGGCTGTGCCTAGCGAGGTGTCTGAGAGAGCCCCAGCTCCGAAATCTCGGGACTCAAGCTGGTCCCTGCACCTATGTCCGCACCACATACAAACTGGAGACCAGGATGGGATGGGTGGCACTCCGCTGCTCTCACCAAAATAACGATCCTGAATACACAGGAAACACTATGTAAATTACCCTGTTCCAAGGAAAAACATTAAGCAAATACTTTTTTATGAGATGTGAAGGGAGGGTGTGGACACATTAGAAATCATGCTAAGACATGTAAGAGACACCTGCAGGAGGAACTCCCACAATTCGATTCTGAGCCGCGATATGACCCCCAAACCAGGGCATGTACTTTCTTGTCCCATCTCGGAGATGAAAATACTGAAGGGCCGATGGAGGAGTGAATAGAGGCCACTCTACGGACACCTCCCAGCCTGGCCTGGACAGACTGCAGAAGTAAACAAAGGCCTTCAGAAACATTTCCGTGTGTAGACTCTACTGCGTATTCAACAGTGTAAGTAGTCAAAATCAAAACAGGTGGGTACCTAACCTTAACTATAAAAAGAAAACGCATCGCAATATTGTCTTAACTCTTTTTGGGAAAGCAAACACAGACATATGAGATTCTCTCTGTCCCTGAACTATGGCAGTGTCACGACAGCCTTAGGCTTGGGGACACTCTGAAGCAAAATCCAGGTCTGAGTACTAATGTAAAAATGATGCCCCGCCTTTTTCTTTTTTTTTTTATTACAACACATTCTTACGAGATCTGAAAATTTAAGAGGCAGCATTAACCATGCAGACAGTATTTACAAGGGACTGATACGTGGGGCCCTACAGCTTAATTGAAGATAACAAATGGTTCAGAGATCTGACAGGCTTTCCTGAACAACACTTCAATCATTTCAACAAACGCTGCAGAGGAAGGATACCCTTCTGGTCAGCCTTCAAAGTACAAGCACGATTATATGTGCTTTCAGTTGAAAAAGATCCTGGTTATTCCATATTCCTCTGGAAGTGACAAATCTCATTGTAACTGGCCTGCTTATTCTCATCTTATTTTTTATTTTTACTTTTACTGAGATATGACTGACATAACATTGTATTATTTTCAGGTGTACAACATAATGATTTGATATTTTTACACACTGCAAAATGACCACCACAGTAAGTCTAGTTAACATCCATGTGTAGTAACAGGTTGTTTTTGCTTTTGGGGTGAGAACTTTTAAGATCTACTCTCCTATCAGCTCAAATATGCAATACCGTAGTGTTAATTCTAGTCACCATGCTGTATGTTACATCCCTAGCACTTAATTTATTTTATACCTGGAAGTTTGTACCTTTTGACAACCTTTACCCATTTCGCCCATTCCCCATTCTGGCCTGCTTGTTTTTAAATCTCAAGTTTTCAAACACATTGCTTTCTTCACTAGCGAAATGCTTGCTACAAAGTTTGAAGGTTTTAATAACGATTTCTAAACCAATTACTTCACCAACACATTTATTCATCAAGATGATGGAATGGAAAACCACTTTTGTTTAGATAAAAATTTCAGGTCTGTACAAGTTCTCCTATGTGTTCTGGCAAAGAACTTCTCTCAAAGTTTTTGCTACAGTTTTCATTTTTTTCCCCTAATTTCACTTGAAGTCACATAAATTCATCTTAACCTACATTTAAGAACCTAACTCTCTGGTTCTGAATATCTTAAAAAACAAACAAACAAACCCACTCTCAGGAAAGATTGACATTTCAGTAATCTCTGCCAGCTGGCATGTTCAAAATGGAATCTAAATATTGTATTAACAATATCAATAACAAGCAGGTTCAGCGGGCCTTAATAAAACACGCTTGAATTGTGAGAGAAATTCTTGTTATTTTGTGTTTCACCAGCTTTAATTTACTACATTGATTTAATAAAAATCTATGACAATCTCATCTTTAATCATGTAAGAATTCTGAAGTTCGCTGCATGTGCATAATGAAAATCTGAAATCAAGTAGGTGTTATGACATTTTTGTTGCCAATCATTTTTGAAACTTTTGAACAAAGTAATATACCTAGCAAAGCCCACATACATGTCCAGCTCAATGAATTCTCACAAACCATTTGCCCATGTAACCAGCACCCAGATGAACAAACTGGCAAACAGGAGCCTCCCCTCCAACCTCTCCAGTCACCACCTTATACCCCAAAGATAACCACAACCTTGACTTTTCCTTGCACATCCCTGCAAACTCTGGCAGGGGGCAACCGTGAACCAAGGTGATCACCACTGGAGTCACGAGGCACACATAGGCTTGCACATTATTTCATCTCCTTTGTGGAAGGTAGGTGGTATCCTCCCGATTTTACAGATGAAGAAACAGAAGTTCACAGTCGAGTATTTGACCAAGCCAAGAGGCATATATGTATACGTGTAAGGGAATATGTAGTTCCATGTATGGGCAGGAGAGGGGTGGTATGAGGGATTGTCAGAGTCAGATCCAAAGCCAGGTCCCTCCAATGCCAAACTCAGTTGTGTATGTTGCACAACTGCTATTTTAGGAAACCTCATTTTCCTCTAAATTCATTGACTCACATGTTTGAAAAAGTCAGATGGCCTTATATAGAGAAGAACTGTATCACCCCCTGACCCCAGTCCCCAACCCCCATGAACACTCACTCGGTGTGACAGTTTCAGAAACAGAACTCATTTTTTCATTTAGCATCTTATCTTTCCCCATCGCCCTCACTACATTTTGGATTGTGAACAATTTTGAGTCTCTGCATTAGCACTATCTTAATTTTAAAAATTAAGTTGGGAACTAGCAAGTGCGCCTGAAGAGGCTCCATCTCTGGTCCTGAACTGGATTTTCATTACTCAACTACTCTTCAAATTATACTGATTTACGATGTGATTATTACTGCTTTTCCTAAGTAGCCTGGGTAATGACAGAAATGCAAAGACGCCCCAGACTGCAGTGATCTGGGGGCTCTAACACCCCTCAGTCTCCCCAGCCGCCCCACCCCTGGCCCCCCACCTCTCACCCCCACCCCAAATGACTTGGTCTCCACTCTCCTCTCGCGGGGTCAGTACAGCTGCTCTCTTGGCCTCCCAGCTCCAGCTCCAGCTGTGCCCGTAACAACGCACACGGCGCTGACCATGGTCCGTGGTGATCACGTGATGTCGGTCACGTGACACCGACCACCTGACGCCAAAGCGGCCACCCAGCAGCAGTTTTCCCGCCCATGTTTGTGTAGAGCGGCTCTTAGTTCTTCACCCTTGCTCATAGGTCTAATTTCAGTGCAAGCCTGAAACGGTGCCATCTCCCCCAAGTCCTCAAGGTCAAAGCCACTCTCCACTACTACCTTTATCAGAATCTCCCCACCATTCTGCCCAGAACGCTTTTCTTTCTCCTTCCCATCCTCTTTCCTGTAAGGAATAAGGACAGGGTGACTTCCCAATTCTATCCTGGCTTATCACATTTCTCCTTTGTGAACACATAAATCTCACACACCAACATACTGTGTTGTGCACTTACTTAGGACCCGTGCCTTTGGTTGTGGGCGTCACTATTTTGTGAGCTTGTCTGAGTGTTTTGGCCATGGCTGCAATATCACGGTGCCCCTTTTGTATTGGGGCCTGGAGCGACACTGATTGAGAAATGCACGGTTGACCATGTCAAACAGATTTAGGAGACGCTCGGATGGCAGCCTCACACCGCACTAGCAAACACCCCTCCGTGAAGTCTTCCCTGAACTCCTGACTTCCTTCCCCCAGAGTCTGAGCTCTTTGGAGATGGCACTAACCACCAAGGCTTCTGGGTGATTCTGCCCCCGAGCTAGACCGCAACTCCTTGAGGCTGGAAAATCTCCTTATCTCTATCCCCAGCCTCTATCAACCTAAGCACACTGTGGGAAAGGAAGGGATGTTTGTGAAATGTTTACATGTAATTCACTGAACTGAGCTGGACTGAACTGTGTCCTCCCCCACCCCCCCCAATTCCTATGTTGAAACCTTAACCCTCAATGTGGCTGAATTTGGATAAGGTTAAATGAGGACATAAGGGTGGGGCTCTAATGCAATATGACCATAATAGGGCCTTCATCTAATAGGGCTGGTGTCCTTGTAAGAAGAGAAAGAGACCAGGTGAAGCGCATGCACACAGAAAAGGCCATGCGAGGACACAGTGAGCAGGCAGCCATCTGCAAGCCAAGAAGAGACGGCCAGGAGAGATCTAAACCTGCTGCCCCCTTGACCTTGAACTTCTAGTCTCCAGAACTGTGAGCAAATAAATTTCTGTTGTTTAAGTCACCCAGTCTGTGGTATTTTGTTATGGCAGCTCTAGCTGATTAATACATTCACCAACTGTCCAAGCATCTTGTACTCAAAGATAGGGCTCTGGGGACCAACTCTGGCTGTGAAGGGAAGTTCATGAAGATACGGAGGTTCGTTGCCCAAGGTTAATCCCCAGTAAAGGGCAGCTGTATCCCATCTTCCATCTTTCCCTTATCAACAAGGCTGCAAGTCTAGTTAAGGCAATACCCTTTAGCAATCCCCACTCTGCCAGAAAAAGTGAATGTCATCATTAACTAAGATTCTGGGCCTCCGGGAAATTACTTTAACTTGAATGACACCACCTTATGCCCTGAGATCTTGATAATCCTGTACACTCATGGATAATGGCCATTACCATGAAAAGAAAGCTAGAAGAGTCTCAAATGGGAAGATCTGCATTCTGGCCTTAGATCTTCCACTTAGTGGCTACATATACTTGCATATGTAAACTCACATTTTTGTGTCCAGTGCTTCTTTTAAAAAAATTTTTAACAGATTTTATTTTTAAATAATCTCTACACCCAATGTGGGGCTCAAACTTACAACCCTGAGATCAAGAGTCACACACTCTACCAACTGAGCCAGCCAGGCATTCCTCCAGTGCTTTGCTTTTTAAATAAAATGGCTGTGCTGTTGTAATGGACAGTTCTTCCCTTCTTTGGGAACTGATCCAGACTTGCATCTGGAGAACATTTCATCTTCCAATCCATCCATGTGCTTCGAAGTGATGTTTCCACCCCCAGCATAAAAAAATCTGTGACCCTCCCCACCAATTCCTCTGGTCACAGTGATGGTTCCCAGTGGTCATGTGATCCAGGCTGGTCTAATTACAATGCTGCCCAGAACTTTTCCTGAGGACACCCAGGAAATGCTAGACTCCAAGCTGATGTCTGCAGTACAAGAGGCTGTGGCAGCCACCTTGTAAACCCAACGTGAGCTTCTCCAAGCTTATTTCCACCACAGACTAAGCTGAGTTGGGGAACAGAGAGAATAAGTATTATTACTACCACAGTCCTACTTTGTTAAGTCACCATCTCAGAAAAGCTCTCTATGCTCATCTTATATTCTTTCATTTGACAGCCAAATTCCTAAGTGGGTCTCCTAGACCAATGGAGAGTTGGAATTTTACTGGCACACAGAAATCATCAGTGACATACATTTAGTTTAACTGAGGCTATTCACTTAGAGATTCTTTATTAGTCAAGGACTCTTGGGTGTACACCCCCCCCCCAAAAATCAAGCTGGGTCAAGTAAAATGGGGAATTTAGAGTTCATATAATCCAACCACAGGAAGGACAGTGGTAGAGGGGCCCCTCATCTCTGCTTCTTTGCCTTGGTGCCACTTCTTGGCAACAGTGGTTGACTCCCACGGTACCCCTTGTTGAATCCAGCACATCCTTCAGAGCCCCCAGATCCAAGGTAAGAAGTGCCTGGCCTGGATTGGGTTACACGCCCATCTCTCAACCAACTGCTGAGGACAGGGAGCTCCTATAGGAAGTTGGCACTTCCCCATTTGCAATTTATATTGGAAGCTGGGGTAGGGGAAAACCCGTGGGTCTCACAAAGCACCCCAATTTGGGCTTATGATAGCTGCGCAAGTTTAAAAGTGAAAACTTCATTTGTAATTGTTTCACTCCCCAACCGTGGCAAAACTCAACAAATGAAGCCTCTTAGAGTCTGAGAAATATAGTACACACACAAATGATAAAGAGAAGTGGCCTTTCTACATGTCACAGGCTTCTCATCTCTTGTCACGGTGAGTTCACAATCATGCTCACAGTGTGGGAAATGAACCCATGGCCAAGACGCTAGG